>NC_064818.1:18387053-18621312 GCF_023721935.1 Panthera uncia | reverse complement strand
CCCCCCCCCCCCCCCCCCCCCCCCCCCCGCCGCCCCATCTCAGACCAGACTCTCATCATCTCTCACTGTCTCTTATAGTAGACGTCTAACTGGTCTACCCCACGTTCTGGAACCTTCAAATGCATTTTCCAGTTACCCGCATGATGGCATAAATAGAACCTGCCACGTTACTCCCTTGTTTAAAGCCTTAAATTTGTTCCTCAGCGAATGTTTTACTGTGGCCTCCAAGGCTATCCTGCCTGGCGCCGACTCTCCGTCTGTGCTCCACGACGGGAGCTGCTGATGGCCGTGTCCCCAAGGCGCCCCCTCGCTGCTCCCCTTCCTCTGGACTTGGTGTCCCTTGATCCGTCCTCTCAGGCCCTCCTTGTCAGCTGGCTTCGCTGGTCCTTTGGGTTGGTTTCTCGAGTCTCCTTATCCAAGGAGGTTTCTCCCTCATCTACTCTCGGGTCCCACTCTCACAGCCCTTGCTGCCTAATATCCAAAAGATCTGCTTACGTATCTGTCTTCCAGACTGGGTGACAAGTATCACCGGGGCAGGGGACCTTGTGTATTCATTCATGCAAGGTTCCCAGAACCCCGGGGGCTTGTGGACCCTCCCTCCATGGTGTTGCTGCCAAAGTGTTGTTGTTCTGTTGTTCTTACCAAACAGGAGGGGTAACAATATTATATAATGTGCGGGGGCGCCTGGGTGGCTCAGCTGGTTGAGAGTCTGACTTCAGCTCAGGTCATGATCTCACAGCTGGGCTCCTGGGTTCGAGCCCAGCTGCGTCGGGCTCTGTGCTGACAGCTCGGAGCCTGGAGCCTGCTCCGGGTCCTGTGTCTCCCTCTCTCTCTGCCCCTCCTCCTCTCACACTCTCTCTTTCTCAAAAAATAAACATGAAAAAATTAAAAAAAAATATTATATCACGTGCTAGGAAACATTACGCACGGGTAAGATAGGATCAGCACTTTCAGCCTCTGGAGCGGCTTTTCTCTTCCCAGTTCTTTGCCTCCTCTCTGGGCTTTCCTGTAAAACTCAGTGAGGCGTTTCCCCTGCTCCTGGGACAAGGATTGCCCCGAATTCTGAAAGGGGGCAGACTCCTAGTGCCTTGGCCCCCTGGGAGACTCTCCTTCACCCCTGCTAAGCAGGTGTCGATTTCACAGGGAGGAGTGTGGAGAAGAGAAAATGGAGAAATGCGTTCCCTCCCTCTGGAGCTCTTAATCTGGTTGGAGAGAATACTTGTTTACTGAATATACATATATGTATAGACTGAATATACATATATGTATACTGAATATACATATAAAAAAAGCTCTTTATAAAGCCAACAAGGCCACAATTAAATCTACGCCTACATGGGGAATAAATATCGACTGAGGAGAGGAAAGGTGTCTCCAGCGTTCTGGATTAAATCTACTTCGTTTTCCTTGTGGCTCCATCCGCTCCCCTTTCCATCGGTGGCCTTCTTATATTTTGCCCGTTTGCCTTGTGATGAACACAACTGTCATTTCCTTGGGTTCGTCACATCGCCTGACTGGACCTGAGTCTCTTCGCCTATAAATTAAGGGGGTAGACTAGGTGGGAACTGAGAATTTCCTGGCTCTGATGTTCCGAAAGCCACGCTCGCATTTCCTATTGACGCTTTGCTAGTTTCTCTGGCTTTATCCCTGATGTCAGCCCTGGAATGATCCCCCCGCCTGACCTCCTTCTTGTCCTGCTCCCGGGACAAGCTGGGAAGACTTCTGTACGTGAGAGTGGGTGGTTAGTCAACGGAACCTCTTAGGGATTGCAATGCACGGAGCGTCATATCCTCCCCAGATTCAAATATCGAAGTCTGAACTCCCAAGGTGAGGACGTGAGGAGGTTGCACATTTGAGAGGTGATGACGTCGTGGGGGCAGACCCCTTACAAACGGAATAGAAAAGAGACCCAAGAAAGCTTCCTCGCTCCTTTCAACGCGTGAGGTTGTAGTGAAAAGAAAACAGTCTATTAGGAAGTGGCGAGGCCGAGGAGGGGTGAGGGTTGGCCTGTGGGAAGCACTTTGTGTGTCCTACAGAGGAGTTCACAGTTCATCCTAGAGGCCACAGGAGACCACTAGCGGGTTTTACGCAGATCTGAATTTTGGTGGCGTGTTGAAAGTACCCGATGTGGGAAGAGGCTGGACAGAGGGAGTTTCCCCAGGAAGTCTGCGAAGGGCTCCAGGCCGGAGACAGGGAGAGACGATGGCAATGGGGCAGAAGAATCAAGGGGGGGACGTTCAGGGGCCCCTTTCCCCCAAACCTCCTCACCGGTGTGGGCTAAGGCAGGGGAAGGAGCAAGAATTCTGAGGTTTCTAGTTTGAACAGCTGAGCGAAAGGAAAAAGGAAATGTAGGAGAAGCGGGTGTTATCCAAAGTGACATCTTAAAGTGCCCCGTGAGAAGAGCCTGGAGTCTTTATTTCTGACAATGTTTCCATGTGTTGCCTCCCTGCTGGCCTATTTTGGTGTCTTGGGTGTGGTCTCATGCCTGGTTTCTGCATCTCTGCTGAGCCTTTTGACGAGCAGTTGCGTGTGAACTTCCTCATGAACGTTGGCTTTGGATGTCCTTGACCGAGAGGCCTCCAGCCCCTGCCGGGCCTCGTCTTACGCTTCCCTGTTTTCTGCTTCGGTTTCCAGAATCCTAGCCCAGGGGCCCTGCTTGTCCAGATTAACATGCAGAGGGAGATGAGAAGAAAATCATTCTTGACATGTTGGGCTGGAAATGTCTGTGGGGTGTCTGTGCAGAGATTTCCAGTGGGCAGGTGGGAAAGAGTTCAGGGGAGCTGGGGAAGAATATTTGGAAGCCAACAACGTAGGCCATGGCCAAAATTGCTCAGAAAGAGTGTAAGTGGGGGAGAAAAAACAAAGAGGGAGATGGAAGACTGACCTCTAAAGCGAAGCTCGAGTGAAGTGGATAGGGCATGAAAACCAGGAAAGGAGAATGAGGAGTCACCAAAGTCATAGTGGGCCAGTGGGAGATTGAGCACCAGATGTCACACATAGGTAAGTGGACTAAACTCTAGGATGCACGAGGAACTCAGAACCGTATATTGAACCCGCGGAGCAGATTGCTAAGGCTTCAGAAGAGATGACTTTCTAGGCGAGGCAGGTGCTCTGTGCGCCTCTTCTCCAGGTGGCAAACGAGGAAGCAGTGGGAGGTCTCATGTCCTGTGAGGGTCAGTGTGCCCGGGGATAAAGCATGGAGTGAGTGACGGAGAGAGTTGAGTGTGAAAAATAGTTGGGGTTCGGACTGCTGAGGGCTTTGTGGTTTGGAGCAACAATGTATGTTTCCTGTGGCTGCCCGAGCAATTCACACACCAGCTGGCTCAAAACGGAAGAAGTTTATTCTGTCCCGGTTCTGGAGGCCAGAAGTCAGGGTGTTGGCAGGACCATGCACCCTCCAGAGGCCCTAGGGGAGGACCCTTGCTTGCTTCTTCCAGCTTCCGGTGGAAGGATCTTTAACTCAATTACATCCGCAAAGATCATTTTCCCACGTGAGGTCACATACACAGTTCCAGGGATTAGGACCTGTATGTATATCTTTGGGGCCATTATTCAGCCTATTACAATGAGGAAAATAAAACGGTAGGGCTGGCAGTTAGGTAGAGTTTCCTGGAAGTGGAGGACAGAATGGGTCAGAGAGTCAGGGGTGTCTGTCACTTTGGAGATTACTGGAGAAGTACAGGCACGAGGCAACCGAAGCCTGAACTACAAGAGCAGTGGCCAGTGGGACAGGAATAAGATCACAGTGGGAAATGTCAGCTGTGTTGGGTGGTTCTTGATATCTTTAGGTTCTGGGGGCAGAATCCCAATCAGACAGGTTCAAAGTGACAGGAGATGGCACCATTTTTTAAAAGATATTATTTATTTATTTTGAGAGAGAGAGAGAGAGCACAAGCACGGAGGGTAGGAGAGTGGGGGGGAGTTGGGGAGGGGTGGAGAGAATCCGAAGCAGGCTCTGCACTGTCAGTGCGGAGACTGACGTGGGGCTTGACCTCACGAACCGCGAGCTCATGACCTGAGCCAAAACCAAGCATCAGATGCTCAACCAACTGAGCCACCCGGGTACCCTGAAACTTCGCTACTCTTAAATCATCAATTGAATATGAACTACTACTTGTCAAGGGTAGCGATGCATCTTTGTGTGTCTCGGAGTGTGAAGTGAAGCTCAGGATATGGTGTCAGAAGGGAAAAAGAGGTAGAGACCCTGATTCTTGAACTCCTGAACCTCTTTGGAAAAATCAGCGCTATGTCGAAATATTTTGTCGCTCTCTATCTCGCTGCAACCGGAAACCATCAAGCAGGTAGAAGATAGGAAGATAAGAGTCCTTTGAAATCTTGAGGCTTAAAAAAAAAAAAAAATCCCATCTAAGAATTTGTTTAGAAACTGGCACTGAAATAGGCAATCTGGATTCGAAACCGTTAGTTGCAAGGTCGAATTGCCTCTCATTACCCACAGGAACAGGATAGCTGAGGGTCTACAGGCTTATTGGTTTCTAGATGCCAGTGGGAGGTCATATGAAAGACATGAGTTCTGGGGGCGCCTGGGTGGCTCAGTCAGGGGAACGTCCGACTTCGGCTCAGGTCATGAGCTTGCGGTCCGTGAGTTCGAGCCCCGCGTCGGGCTCTGTGCCGACAGCTCACAGCCTGGAGCCTGTTTGGGATTCTGTGTCTCCCTCTCTCTCTTCCCCTCCCCCCACTCATGCTCTGTCTCTCTCTGTCTCAAAAATCAATAAACGTTAAAAAAAAAAAAAAAAAGACATGAGAAAAAAGACATGAGTTCTGGAGCATTCTGATCCCATCTGGTACTAGTCTTGTGCTTCGACCTTCCGTGTGATTCTGCCTCTTGGGAGCTGCCTCTCTCGTTCTGGTTGCGGACTGACAGACCTACTCAGTAAGGCTGTTGTCCTCCTAGGTGATACCTGTCCCAGGCCCTTGGGGCACCACGGTTGGTATAGGGGTATAGGGACTTCAAGATTCCATGTCCTCTGACACCAAGACGACACTGGTGGAACTTGGTGCCTCGACCATCTGCCTGTAGCCCTTCCCCCCTTGGGGCTCAGATCTAAGCCCAGCGGAGGCCAGGAGGACCAGCGTGGGGGACAGGCCTCAGGGTTCTTCCCCATCCCAGCCCCCAACTTGTTGTTCGGGGCCACAGACTCCTCCCTTCATCCTCCACACCCCGCTTCCTTTACTTCCCTTTACCAGGAAAAAGCCTCATGTAGATTGGTTCCCATCGGAACTCCCTCAGTTTGGGTTGATTCCGAGGCCAACAGTGTTCATTCCACAGCCGAAGAATTTTTAACGAGCTTTTCCTGTTTGTCAGGCAGTGTACTGGGTGCTGGGCACACGCTGGTTGGCGGAAAAAGCTGGAAGCATAAGATACGTGCCCTGGATATTCCAATAAGCACTTGGGTTGAGGAATCCGTACTTTCATAGGCATGCGCACTGCCACACCAGTTACAGATGTCCTTTGTGCATGGGCTTCTGTTTATATATGAGCTGTTAGACATTAAAAATCGTTCTAGAGAGGAATAATTCTTATCTGTCCCTGTGCTTGATTCGGACCTCGGCTTTCTGAACCCCCATCTGATCTATCTGAAGGCAGGAAAGGACACCTAGTCTGTCATCAGTCAGGAAGGGAGCTCAGCTGCAATATCATTTTTATTATAAAATATAAAAGTTTGGGGTGCCTGGGTGGCTCAGTCAGTTAAGCGTCCGACTGCACTCAGGTCATGATCTCGGGGTTCGTGGGTTTGAGCCCTGCGTCGGGCTCTGTGCTGACAGCTCGGAGCCTGGAGCCGGCTTCGGATTCTGGGTCTCCCTCTCTCTCCCTGCCCCTCCCCCGCTCCTGCTCTGTCTCCGTCTCAAAAATCAATAAACACTAAAAAAAGTTTTTTTAAATACAAAAGTTACACACTTGTGAGCCTTTCATAATGTATATAATTGTCAAATCTCTATGTTGCACACCTGAAACAAAAGTAATATTGTATATCAGCTATACTTCGATTAAAAATTATGTCGATTATATGGGGCGCCTGGGTGGCGCAGTCGGTTAAGCGTCCGACTTCAGCCAGGTCACGATCTCGCGGTCCGTGAGTTCGAGCCCCGCGTCAGGCTCTGGGCTGATGGCTCGGAGCCTGGAGCCTGTTTCCGATTCTGTGTCTCCCTCTCTCTCTGCCCCTCCCCCGTTCATGCTCTGTCTCTCTCTGTCCCAAAAATAAATAAAAAAATGTTGAAAAAAAAATTTAAAAAAAAAATTATGTCGATTATAGAGTAAGTTTTAAGGTCTCTTTCTGCCGTAAATACATACACACAAACACGTTCAAAATTTCAATCACCAACCTGTATCGCGGGCAGTTAGAGCTGAGCCTGGCCACTGATGCTGCCAGGCTCGGTCCCCTGGTCGGACAGGTGAGCCAGGGGGGCGGTGTGCACACGGGGCGACAGGGACACGTGAGTCTGTACACAGGGACACGCATGTCTGCGCACACCACCCCCATGTGCTCTCTGTGCACGGGATATACGTGCACGTGTACATAAAGTTGCCACTGTGTTAGCAGGGGGAGGGAGGCTCATTTCGTAAAACTATAACTTTTGTAGCCACAGCTCCAAGAAGGGAAATCCAGAAATTGAAAATGTTACGTGTGGGCTTGTGGCTGCAGGGGGACATGTGAGAAAGACCAGACAAGGTAAGAGACACCAGATGAGGTTAACTCTATGAGAAAAGGGAGCAAGGTGGAAAATCAAAAGGACAGGGTGCAGCCACCCCCTCCCCCCTCTGTGAGCAGACACTGAGAACAAGGCAGAGAGAGACCTCGTAGGGGACACTGACGGGCTTTCTGTTTCCCCGAGAGCTAGCAGGGATTAAGAGGAGACATTAATTTTAGGAATTCTACGGGCACTCATTCTTTAAACTATGCATGTGGCACCCAGGTTCTGCCATTTGGCCCCCCTGGCCTCTTTCCTCTTCTACTATATCAAAGTATCCAAAACATACCCTGAATACACTGCTTAAAAGGCAAGGTCTATTGAGGGTCGGTAAACTTTTTCTGCAAAGGGCCAGATAGTAAATATTTTTAGGCTTTGCAGGCCATGTGGTTTCTGTCTTAACTACTCAGCCCTGATGTTGTGGGGCAAAAGCAGCCACAGACAATAGGTAAATGAACGAGTGTGGCTGTGTTCCAATAAAGCTTCTCTCGAGGACATTGAAATTTATATTTTGTGTATTTTTCACATGTCTCAATATATTATTTTTCCCTTGCCGTTTTTTCTCCAACCATTAGAGATGTACAAACCATTCTTAGCTGATGGGCCACACAAAAACAGAAGGCAAGTGGGCTGTGGCCCATGCACCAGAATCTTCCATAGTTTTCCAAATCCTGCTCTGTTTTGGCACAGCGCGAGAAATCCCAGGGTGATGAAGTTCGTCTGGGTCGGGGAAGTTTTGGGTACATGACAAAGCGATCCCGGCTCAGCTTAAGAGGCAGTTTGGAATTCTCTTTGTTGTTTCTTTCTTATTCCTTCTTTTTCTTCCTCTCACTTCCTCGCTCCTTCCCTTCCCTTTCTTTTTTTTTTTTTTAAGATTTTTTTTATTTTTCATTTTTAAGTAATCTCTACACCCGACGTGGGGCTCGAATTTACAACCCCGAGATCAAGAGTCACAGGCTCCTCTGACTGAGCCAGCTAGGCACCCCTCTCCTCCCTTCCTTTTCTCCTTACTGTTCCAAACTTATTCAGGAACCTTCTTCTGGAATCCTTTTTCTTATTCTATCTTCCAGGCTAGTCTGGCTAATGTCCACCAGACCTTCCCTGAGCAGAGGGAGTTTCCTCCTTCTCGTTCTTCTCAGCTATCTCCCACACAGCTGTCACCTCTCCCTTTCTCGGTCATCTGTGGTTCTATTCGCTGTCGGTGAGCTCTGGGCTCATTTTGCACTTTATTTGAGCATCCCCATAATGTGGATGGCCTCTCCCTATGGTTTATCGCCCTTTGCTTTTGGAGGCTTAAATTGGGGAGCTCAAAGAAGGAAGGCACAGGGAGTGATGATATTGCAAAAGACCGGGACCTGTCCAGCCACACCTCAGGATACCAAAATAATGCCCACGGGTCCCAGGAGAAGAGAAAAATTCCAGTGTTTTATCATGTCCCCTGCCTAATAACCTTGTCCTCCCCCGTGTGGTTCAGTACATGATACCAGCATCCATCCAGTTATTCAAGCCAGAATCCTTGGGGGGGAGTTACAGCCAATTCTGGTTAATTGCAGTAGTTATGCTCTATAAAGTTTCCATGAACGCTGAATTAGTGAGTACTGAACCATCGCTCCTAGGGAAAATACAGGGTCAGGTTGTCTGGTCACAAAATTTTGGTCAGGCGATCGATACATGGCTTTGCTTTGTATTTGTTTCTGTTCAAAGGCACCTTATTCTGGGGCGCCTGTGTGGCTCAGCCGGCGCGGTTGGTTGAGTTCGATCGGTTTGAGAGTTCGAGCCCAGCGTCGGGCTCTGGGCTGACGGCTCAAAGCTTGGAGCCTGCTTCGGATTCTGTGTCTCCCTCTCTCGCTGTTCCTCCCCTGCTCTCACTCTGTCTCTCACTCTCTCAACAATAAAGATTAAAAAAATTTTTTAAAATATCGTGTCAAATCTAGAAACAAAGCTTTCAACTGGAACTCGATGTAGTAAGTTGGGCTGATGTCCTCAGACACTGAAACCTCAAGGACTCATGGTCTCACAGCCCATAAAGGAAAACTTCAAACTTTATCCCCCAGAGAGGATTTTGTGACTCTGGCTTTGAAATGGAGTAAACACCTTCTCCCACGAGACACGGCAACAGCAAGCCAAGGCTCAGACCTCGCCCGCCCCGAGGAATTAAAGTAGATTGAAAATTCAGCTCTGTTCCCTGCTGAGAGAATACCCTGAAGACACTGCTTTGAAGCCTTTCCCCGCTATCAGCACCGGGCGACTTTGGCACATGAGGTTATCATCTCAGGGGCGGCGGTCAGCCCCCTCCCCTCCTCCCCCTCTTGTCCACACGGCAAAGAACACTTTGAACTGTGCTGGTTGCACGTCTGTTCATATCCAGATCTTCAGGGAAGCCCTGATTTTGGACCCAGGCCGCTCTCTGACAAGGGTGTGGGACCACAGCCGGCTCCCACGGTTTTCTGTCGTCGAATGAGAGCGAAGACACGGCGATTAACGACTCGATCCAAGCTACTGGGAAGAACCAAAGCGATGCGAAGGTGACCTTGTGCACTGGCGAAACCCTTCATCTTTTTATACTGCCTCTCTTCCACCCTCCAGGTTGCCTCCTTGTTGTCCACAAGTCGTTGTTCATGCCTGTGCCTCGGCTGAGCGCCGCGCCCCGGCCGTGTGGCCCCGGCTGCACCGGGCTGACCGCCCCGTCCAGTCGCGGTGGCTGGCCCTGCCCCCTTGCGATTTGCTTGAAGCTGCTGGAGCTGGAGTCAGGAGATGACAGCTGAACCCACCGCATCGTTCCCGAGTTGTCCTCAGGTCTTCAGAACTTGGGTTCTTTCCAAGAGCAGACCAGCGTGTTCTGACACAGGAAAACGCAACAGTCCTTTGCAACCAAGAAGCAGGTGGCTTTATCACGTCTCCTCCTCCTCTTGTAGCTCAAGGAGGCCGCCTCTGTGATGCCAGTGTCTGCTTGTGAGCTGGGACAGGCATCTGCCCCACGTTCCCTCCAACGTTTAATGTGAACATATGCTGAAATAAAGCTGATTACCTTTCTTTGAGATCTAAAGGCATTGCCACGGGGATTTCGGGGATGAGAGAGAAGTGGGGGGGGGGGGTGGTGGTGAAAGGCGTGGATGACAGCAGGGGGCTTCTCCCACACCCAAGGCTGTAGGTAGTGCCTTCTCCCCTCACTCCTCAGGCGGGTCCTACCCGGGCCAGCCGCAAAGCACGCCATGTGGATGCCCCCAGTCGTGGTGGGGGGGCATCTTATCCCTTATCCTGCTGTGGATGCCCAAGTCCTGTCTGGCCCCCCCCTCCCCCTCAACGGTCCTGACTAAATGCCGCCCCAAGTCATGTGAGCGAGACCCACCGCAGAGGTTAATTCTTCCTGGTCTTGGGTGGGAGGCAGGACGGTATGCGGCCAGCAGCTGGATGATGGACGTCATTACGTAAATGCGTGCCGGTCTTCAGGCTGATCTTTGTTTTCCTGCCTTTGCCTGCCCTGGTGAGCCAAGAGTCTTAACCATGGATTCCCGGGGGGCAGCCCTGGGAGATTTCCTAGGATTCTGAACTTCTATGCCTCAGTTTCTCTACTTGTCAATGAGGAGAGCGAGCCTGTCTGAAAGTCTCTTATGACAAGCTGGTGTCTGCACGGAGGCTCAAAGGAGGTCATGGTCATGAAATTGGTGCCCCAGACCAATAGCACTGCTTCCTGGAAGGTGCAGCGGAAGCCATTAAAATGCTAAATGGCCAGGCAGACGTCAATATCTCCTTAGTCTTGTTTATGCTTTTTACTGGAACGCTCGGGCATGAAGTGTTCCCTGAAAGCATAAAAAGATAATGTACCCAGGCCGCTTTATCTCTCTGTGTTGACTCCTGTGCTTTTTTCATGACGCTGTCCATTCCCAGGACTCTGAGAGCCCTTTTTCCTACTGCAGTTTACATTTTCTTGGCTGACCGCCTCTCACTTACTCGCCGGTTCCTTTTCCTTCTGGTGATTGACTTTTAGCATCATTTCACTGTCTGTAACTAAAGAAGCAAAGCCTCTGGGTCCTGCACTGTAATTCTAAGTTTTGCTGTAAATACAAATGCATTGTGTCTGCAGACTGGACTGAGTAATTTAATTTCAAAGCTCAAAGAAACCTTAGCTTTTACTTTCAAGTCAGTTTCACGCCAGGCGTTTATCAATGGCTGTCTGTATGAACCGGCACCGTGCTAGCAAAGGAGCCCCAAAGTGGCCAAGGGCAGAGGGGAGATAATTAAGAGTTGTTCTGGAGGCATAATAAACAGGTATTGTTAAATGAGGGCTCATCTGAGACGAGCGATAATGAATTTACGGAGGCTTGGCATCACTTTACATATGGATATATTTGACTTATATATATCCATATGTGGGGGCGCCTGGGTGGCTCAGTCGGTTGGGTGTCCGACTTCGGCTCAGGTCATGATCTCACGGTCTGTGAGTTCAAGCCCTGCGTCGGGCTCTGTGCTGACAGCTCCGAGCCCGGAGCCTGCTTCAGACTCTGTGTCCCTCTCTTGCTCTGCCCCTCCCCTACTCATGATGTCTCTCTCTCAAGAATAAATAAAACATCAAAAAATTTTTTGAATAAAAAATAAATAAATAAATAAATAAATAAATAAAAGAAAATGGGGCATGTGACCGGAAGTCCAACCGAGGCAAGGTCAGCATTTGGGTCAGAGGCTCTGTGATGTCAGGGTTGGCATCTGGGCCATCCTTTCAACGTTTCCTCAGATGCAGGCCTCACGTCTGTTTTAAGGCAGGGAGGGGTGGAGACAGGCAAGGGCCTAGGACCAAGCTCTGGGTTAGCCCATGCCTGCCGGCCGCCACGCTCCTGGAGGCTGTATGAGTTCTCAGGCCAAGCACTGAGAAGCCCGGGATATTCAGTACTGAAGGACAAGAGAGCAAAAAGGGGGAGATGTTTGCATGGGCTGGCTGAAGAGACAGGCTTTGGAATCCAAGCTAGTTAGAAAGAGAGAGGAAGAGGGGCGCCTGGGTGGCTCAGTCGGTGAAGCGGCCGACTTCGGCTCAGGTCACGATCTCGCGGTCCGTGAGTTCGAGCCCCGCGTCGGGCTCTGTGCTGACCGCTCAGAGCCCGGAGCCTGTTTCAGATTCTGTGTCTCCCTCTCTCTCTGACCCTCCCCCGTTCATGCTTTGTCTCTCTCTGTCTCAAAAATAAATAAATGTTTAAAAAAAAAAAATTAAAAAAAAAAAAAGAAAGAGAGAGGAAGATAGGAGAAGAGTAGAGAAAGGGCAGAAGCAGAATAGTCAAAGGCAAGAGGAAGTGGTGGCACATTCAGGGGCTTCTGAACTTGGGAGGTAGAGCTGTTCCATGTGGTCACGAGGCTGTGTTGTACGGGCACCTGTGGGTGAAGGCGAGGAAAAGCATTTTGAGGGTGAGAAGTTGAAGAATCTGGGTGGGCCATTCACACATGGCAAAGTCACTTAGGATGATAATGACGGGAATAGGGAGGCTGGGGCCAGGGTTGAGGGCGGGGATGATGTGAGTCGGGTGCCAAAGACTTCGAGAAGGGCAGGGGGGTGGGGTGGGGGCCAGAAGAGCCACTGAGAACAGTAATGAGGGACTTGGAGGTCAGGAGTGTCCAAAAGCGTCCACCACAAAGGAGCAGAGGTTTACAGAACAGCGGACACAGGAGGGGAGGTGAGACAGGACAAACAGGGGCGCCTGGGTGGCTCACTCTGCTGAGCGTCTGACTTTGGCTCAGGTCATGATCTCACGGTCCGTGAGTTCGAGTCCCACACCGGGCTCCGTGCTGGCGGCTCGGAGCCTGGAGCCTGGTTCGGATTCTGTGTCTCCCTCTCTCTGTCCCTCTCCCCCTCACGCTCTGTCTCTTTCTCTCTCAAAAAAAAAAAATAAAAAATAAATAAATGTTAAAAAAAATTTTTAAAAACGGAACAAATAAATAAACAGAAAGACTCATAAATGCAGAAAGCAAACTGGTGTTTGCCGGAAGGAAAGGGGATAGAGGGTGGGTAAAATAGATGAAGGCAATTAAGAGGCACAGACTTTCACTTACGATGTATATACGTATATTTTTTAATTAATTTATTTCAAGAGAGAGAGAGAGAGAGAGAACACGCACGAATGGGGGAGGGGCAATTTATTTCAAGAGAGAGAGAGAGAGGGAGAGAGAGAATTCTAAGAAGGGCTCCGCACAGATGGTGCAGAGACTGACGAGGGGCTCAAACTCACAAACAGTTGGGGTCATGACCTGAGCTGAAACCAAGAGCCGGATGCTTAACTGACTGAGCCACCCTGGGCCCCCAAGCTTCCAGTTTTAAAATAAATAGGTACAAAATAGGGAATATAGTCAAGGCTACCGTAATAACGTTGTTTGGTAACAGGTAGTGACTACCCTTACGTGATGAGCACCGAGTAATGTTCAAGGTTGTTGAGTCACTATGTTGTACACTTGAAAGGAATATCACATTGGATGTCAACTAGATTTCAATGATAAAAATAAAACAGGACAAAACCGAGAAGAGAGCCGTCCTCTGTGAGCAGTGCACCGAAAGCGAAGAAACCCTTTTTTGTTTTTCCTGCGCCGTAAGGAACTCTTGGCCAAAGAATTCACCCCTCTCTCTAAACTCTGTAAATCAAAGCCAGCAGCACTTTTTATCTCCGTGCCTCAGAAGAGTGTGGTCACGATGAACGAAGTTGTTGCCAGCTCCCTGGGTGAAAGCTTGCCAGCTTGTCACTGGCTCCTTCTAGAGGTGTTAGACGTCACACCAGTTGGAAGAATCATTGACCCCGGGAACTACCAGCGAAACCGCCACAGTCGCCCTTGTCCTGGGGAGTCCTTTTCCCACCCAGCCTGAAGGGGAAGGAGAAAGGAGAAAGAGAGTCTCTGGATGAAAGAGGCCGGAGGAGGTGGGATGGGCGATGTCTGAAGGTCGCCGAGGACTCCAGAGTGAGTCGAGATATTTATGGCAGGAGTGGGCCACGACTGGTCCAGGTGATGCCCGAGACGCAGAGAACGTGGCCCGGTCAGTTAGGGGTTAGGGGGTTGGAGGAACCTCCTCTCGGGGCAACTGTAGTAGTTGTGGGAGGCTGGGGTATTCAACAGAATGGCCAGTTCTCTGGACAGTAGAAGGTGGGGTGCTGGGACCTCACTTCTCTGCTGTGGAGGTGTTTCCCTATAAACAGCTTCCCGGAGGATGAATATTTTCTTCTTTTTATTTGCATATGCCGTTGTTTAAAAGCCTTTATTGTTTGTGTCGACGCGTTGCTAGGCTAACCTATCGTATTTATTATTATGAGCAAAGCAGTCAAACAACGTATTAGGGAGTTTGGGAAAGAAAAAAAGAATCACCCCCCCCCCCCCCCCCAGATACCACCCTATCACAACTTGACAGATGACTGATTTATTTGAAAGAGAGAAAATCTGTTTGTTTGTTTTTTTCCTGATGCATATTTTTCTTTGGTATTTAAACATCGTGGATTTGAACAGTGACATAGTTAGGTCACTGAATAGTCAAGTGCATCCAGTCCTTAGATTTTTCTGCATCTGGCCAGGACTGTTCTGTCGCCCCATTACTCTTTTGGGTAGTGTCGCTTAAAACTCTTTTTGCTATCCAGGGCCAGATGGCTTCCCAGGGGAATTCTACCAAACATGTGAAGAAGGGTTAATACCTATTCTTTTCAAACTGTTCCAAAAAAATAGAAATGGAAGGAAAACTGCCAAACTCGTTCTATGAGGCCAGCAAACCAGACAAAGATTCCCAAACCAGACAAAGACCCCACTAAAAAGGAGAACTATAGGCCAATATCCCCGATGAACATGGGTGTAAAACTTCGCAAAAAGATACTAGCAAATAGAACCCAACACTATATTGAAAGAATTATTCACCGTGATCAAGGGGCATTGATTCCTGGGCTGCAAGGAATTGATTCACAAATCAATCCTTGTGATGCACCACATTAATAAAAGAAAGGATGAAAATCACACGATCCTCTCAATAGGTGCAGAAAAAGCATTTGACAAAATACAGCATCCATCCTTGATAAAAACCCTCAACAAAATAGGGATAAAGAGTACATATCTCAGCATCGTAAAGGCCATATACGAAAGAACCACAGCTAATATCATCCTCAATGGGAAAAACTGAGAGATTTTCCTCTAAGGTCAGGAACAAGAGAGGGATGTCCATTCTCACCATTGTTATTTAACATAGTACTGGAAGTCCTAGCCTCAGCAATCAGATAACAAAAAGAAATAAAAGGCATCCAAATGAGCAAAGAAATCGAACTTTCACTATTTGTGGATGATATGACATTCTATGTAGCAAACCCAAAAGACTCAACCCCAAACTTGTTAGAACCGATGCATGAATTCAGCAAAGTCCCGGGATATAAAATCAACATACAGAAATTTGTTGCATTTCTATACACCAATAATGAAGCAGCAGAAAGAGAAATCAAGGAATCGATCCCATTTACAATTACACCAAACCCCATAAAATACCTAGGAATAAATCTAGCGAAAAACATAAAAGATCCGTACTCTGAAAACCATAGAACACTTAGAGAAATTGAAGAAGACACAAAGAAATGGAGAAACATTCCATGCTCATGGAGTAGAACAAATATTGTGAAAATGTCCATACTACCCAAAGCAATCTACACATTAACGCGATCCCTACCAAAATACTACCAGCATTTTTCACAGAGCCAGAACAAACAATCCTGAAATGTGTATGGAGCCACAAAGGACCCCAAATGGAACCACAAAAGACCCCCCCAAGATGGCCAAGGCCATCTTGAAAAAGAAAAGCAAAGCTGGAGGCATCACAATTCCAGACTTCATAAAGCTATAGTCATAAAGACTATATCATAAAGCTATAGTCATCAAGACAGCTTTATGTATCATAAAGCCATAGTCATCAAGACAGTATGGTACAGTCCATTGACTAATGAATAGATAAAGAAGTTGTAATATATAATATACAATGGAATATTACTTAGCCATCAAAAGGAACGGAATCTTGCCATTTGTAAGGACGTAGATGGAATTAGAGTGTATTATACTAAGCAGAATAAGTCAGTCAGAGAAAGACAAATACCATGTGATTTCACTCATATGTGGAATTTAAGAAACAAGACAGATGAACATAGGGGAAGAGAAAAAAAAAAAGAGAGGGAGGCAACCACAAGAGACTCTTAGTGATAGAGAACAAACTGAGGGTAGCTGGAGGGAGGTGGCCAGGGGATGGGCTGGGTGGGTGATGGGCACTAAAGAGGATACCCGTGATGAGCACTGGGTGTTATATGTAAATTCTACTCCTGAAATCAATATTACACTATATGTTAACTAATTAGTTTAAATAAAAACAACCCCCCCCCAAAAAAGCCTCTTTTTGTTAATTGAACATACTGCTGCCAGTGAATTCTTAAATGTTTTTAAGTGTTTATTTAGTTTTGAGAGAGAGAGAGAGACAGAGAGACAGAGTGCCAGCGGGGGATAGGCAGAGAGAGGGGAAGACATAGAATCCGAAGCAGGCTCTAGGCTCTGAGCTGTCAGCACAGAGCCCGAGGCGGGCCTCAAACCCACGAACCCCGAGATCATGACCTGAGCCAAAGTCGGACACTCAACTAAGCCATGCAGGCACCCTTGAACTCTTACATTTTTTGCTAATTTTGAAAGTTTGTATCTTAGGTTCCATATTTCTTTAAAAAAATTTTTTTTAACATTATATTTATTTTTGAGAGAGACAGAGACAGAGCTTGAGCGGGGGAGGGACAGAGAGAGAGGGAGACACAGAATCTGAAACAGGCTCCAGGCTCTGAGCTGTCAGCACAGAGCCTGACACGGGCTCAAACTCACGGACCATGAGATCACGACCTGAGCCGAAGTCGGACGCCCAACCAACTGAGCCACCCAGGCGCCCTGGTTCCGTATTTCTTTAAATGTGCTGTCCCACTAACATGACAGTCGTGGACATTTCAGACCACAGATATTTCAGAACCCAAAGTCTACCATGGAACAGCCATAATGGAGCTGACTTACATATGCCCATGGCTAGGGTGGCTCTGAAGGCTTCTGCACACCCTGCGTTCTGGGCACTTTCTGGATGAAGGACAATACTTACTCATTCCCACTCAGCTTTAAACAAAAACACTGAGTTAATGGTCCATAATATTGACCTGAACTGTCTGGAAGCAAACACACCCTTTTTCGGGCAAAAGGCTCCTGGGAAGTTTCACTCCTAATGACTGAAGCTGTTAAAACCAGATCATAAGATAAGATAGCAAGCCACAAAACGCAGGCTCCTCCCTTAGGCTGGGAGATACCTTTGTCCCCTGCAATCCCCTGTTGGGGTGTGGGGCCACTTAAGGGCAGGGTTGTTATCCACATCTGAAGCTTTCCAACTGTATAAAGGAGATTTTTGATGCTCTCAGACGAGGATGTTAAATCATCGGTCTTCTGCGTGAGCTAAAGGTAATTTGCCCACATTAATCTGATCTTTACCTTTGTTTGCAGGTATAGCTTTGCCCCCTGAAATGGGGGTAAATTTCACCCTTCTTTCTGCTTCCTTTCCTCTAGCCCCCCTTCCATCATTTATACTGTCTCACTAGGAGTCTGAGCAGCTAAATGAACTCAATGGAGTGGCATTTTGTACCTGTCCTGTTCAAACAGCAGGGCCAAACCGGTAGGTAGAGACCCACAAAGTGTGAACCCCGCTTCTGGACATAGGTCACACCGAACTGCTTCAGGCTGTAAAAGTGCTGGAACAATAATATCAACCAAATTAATCTGAAAGAACACTTTAGATTTTTAAACTCTCTCTCTCGCTTTTTTTAAACATTTATTTATTTTTTTGAGAGACCGAGTGCAAAGGGGGAGGAGCGGAGAGAGAGGGAGACACAGAATCTGAGGCAGGCTCCAGGCTCTGAGCTGTCAGCACAGAGCCGGATGCGGGGCTTGAACTCACGAACCATAAGATCACGACCTGAGCTGCAGTCACCGACTGAGCCACCCAGGCACCCCTAGATTTTAAACTCTTATAATACATCCGAGTTTAATTGAAACAGCCGATTACATATTGCACATTATGCGTATATAAGAATCATCCTTAGCTTTTACAAAGCTATTGGTTTACTGAGGATTGTCACCTATGGTGGGAATCAGTCCAGTCCTGAAATGAGCACTATTTCCCCCCAGTTTTATTGAGATATAATTGATATCTGGCAATAAGTTTAAGTCGTATGGCGTAAATTTAAGGCATACAGCATAATGATTTGACTTACGTATACTGTAGAATGATTACCGCAAAATGTTTAGTTAATATCCATCATCTCATACAAATACAAAAAAAAAAAGGAAAAATGTTTTTTTTTTCTTATGATGAGAACCCTTGAGATCTATTCTCTTAGTAGCTTTCAAACATATCATAAAATGGTTTTAACTGCAGTCATTCGGGTTGTACACTATATCCTTGACACTTATTTGTCTGAAAACTGAAAGTTTTGACCACCTTCTTCCAGTCCCTCGAACCCCCGCCTCGAGTAACCAAAAATTTCACCTCCGTTTTTCTGAGTTTGGTTGTGTTTTTTTGTTTGTTTTAGATTCTGGCATAAGTGAGATCATTTCATATAGTATTTGAATTTGTGTAGTATTTCTCTGTGTTACTTATCTCGCTCAGCACAATGCCCTCAAAGTCCATCCATGGCATTGAAAATGGCAGGATTTTCTTTTTTTTAATGGCTAAATAATATCCCACTGTGTGTGTGTGTGTGTGTGTGTGTGTACACATTACAGCTTTTTATTTATTTTTTTAAAGAAATGTGCTCTTTAAAATTTTTTTTTAACACGTACTGATTTTTGAGTGACAGAGCGAGACAGAGCACGAGTGGGGGAGGGGCAGACAGAGAGGGAGACACAGAATTCAAAGCAGGCTCCCGGCTCTGAGTTCAGCACAGAGCCCAATGCGGGGCTCTTATGGGCTGTATCTGAAAAAGCATTGTTAAGACGCATGTCAAAGATAATTTTTCCTATGCTTTCTCCTAGGGGTTTTTATGATTTCCAGTCTTATATTTAGTATGTAATCTATCTCAAGTTCATTTTTGGGAGTAGTGTACGTGTAAGATAGGGGTCTAAGTTCATCCTGCGGATATTCAATGATCCCAGCACCATTTACTGAACAGATTGCCATTTTCCCATTGAGTATTCTTGGCTCTCTTGTCAATATTAGTTAACTGTATACATACATATATGTGAATGTATATATACACACACAATACATACCTATATGTGTATTTATACACACTTCTTTTTTTTAAATTTTTTAATCATTTTTTGATAGAGAGACAGAGCGTGAGTGGGGGAGGGGCAGAGAGAGAGAGGGAGACACAGAATCAGCAGCAGGCTCCAGGCACCGCACAGAGCCCGACGCGGGGCTCGAACCCACGGACTGTGAGATCATGACTTGAGCCGAAGTCGGACGCCCAACCGACTGAGCCACCCAGGCGCCCCTATACACACTTCTAAAATGTGTGTTTGGACTTGTGCAGATATATTAAGGATATTTCAGAACCTGGGGTTGTGGTGAAGGCAGTGGCTGAAATGAAGACCCCGAAAGGGTCTGGAACACTGGTGTTAAGCTCTGAACTGAAGCGTTTATAATTTACCTCTCGTCTTTATGACGCTTTTCTGTATGCTTGTGCTCAAAAAAAAAAAAAAAAAAAGTCACCCTAGTTTTTTTTTTTTTAAGTGTATTTATTTTGAGAGATGGAGCACAAGCCGAAAAGAGGCAGAGAGAGAAGGAGAGAGAGAATCCCAAGCAGGCTCTGTGCTGACAGTGCACAAACCCGACATGGGGCTCAAGCCCACCAACCGTGAGATCATGACCTAAACTGAAATTAAGAGTCTGAGGCGTAACTGACTGAGCCGCCCAGGTACCCCTACTCTAATTTTGTTTCGGTGACCACTTGGGGTGATACCTGGCCTCGTCAGGCAGGAGTCAAAGTGAAAAGCTTTGGTAAATGCTCTGACCTCGTGCTATTTATCAAACAAACACCTATTACGTTTGCTGCCCTCCACGGTGATAGAGACTAGGAACAAAAAGATAGCGAGTATGTGTTCTTGAGGACTCAGAACCTGGAGGAGGAGAGAGCTGTGCAATGAGGAAGGTGTGACCTTGGTGACGCGTCCCGCAGACACGTGGGGCGAGAGCGATGAGCGCTCAGCCAGGGTGGCAGGGGAGCCTTCACAGACATGGTGACATTAGTGTGAATCCTAACGAGTGAGAAGAATTCTCAGGTGGGAAAGGGCACTCCAGGCCAAAGTCACAGCAGGTACAGAGGAAGGAAGGGGTGGAAGACGAGGGGAGCCTCACTAAGGAGGTGTGAGCTAAACATCAAAAAGAAAAGAGGAAGAACGATCCGGTGAAAAAGAAGACAAACACATTCATTCAGATCCTAGCTGCACTGGAGAAGCAGTAAGGCCGGGAGGTAGAGGGAGCTCGTTCCAGATGGCAGAAATAGTGTCTATTAATTAGTCATCGCCGTAGTTAATTAAACATTTGGATGAACATGATGAAAGGGCATCTGAGGATGGCGGCTGAAAGGGTTAGCTACAGCTAACCTCGGCTGAACGAGCTGGCTTTGTGCCATCCAAGGAGTTACAGTTCGAGAAAGTGATAGCATACTTTATACCTCTCAGTATGATCGATGGCTGTTTTGGGGAAAACAACAAAGAGAAACAACTTTCCCGGACAAAGCTACTGCTTTGCTTTGTTCCTCAATCACAAACGTCTCTGTTCGAGAAATTCACAAAAGAAGAATTACCAGTAGGGACGCGTGGGTGGCTCAACGGGGTAAGTGTCCGACTCTTGATTTCAGCTCAGGTCAGGATCTCACTGTTCGTGAATTTGAGCCCCGCATCAGGCTCTGTGCTGTTTGTGCGTGTTCTCTCTCCGAATAAATAAAAATTAAAAAAAAAACAAAACAACAACTTAAAAAAAGAAAAGATGCTCCACCTCCCTTCTAACCAAAGTCACGCGAACTGAAATATCAACAAAGAAGAACTCTCATTGACTTTGCCAAAAACATGGCGAGAGTAAAAGTTGGCAAGATTGGTGGTGGTAACTATTAGGAATTATTCGCTCAACACATTTGGATGGCCAAATTCTGTTTTTCAGACACCAGTAAAGGCATTACTATACAGAATAATAGAAACTTTTATTTCTTTTTGCCCAGTAGTATTGCTTCCAGGAATTTCCTGGAAAAAGTCTTTATCCCTGCACTACTCCAAAGGAAATCTTGCACTCAGTATATGCATAAAGAGATACTCACTGTAGCATTATTAATTATAAATAGCTGAAAACTTGGAAGCCACACCATTGCCCAACGGTATAGAAATGTGCATTAAATGGTTACATTAACGATTAAAAATTTTTTTTAATGTGTACTTATTTTCGAGCGAGAGAGAGAGAGAGAGAGAGAGAGAGAGGTGGTGTGCGCGAGCATGAGTGGGGGAGGGGCAGAGAGAGAAAGGGACAGAGAATCTGATGCGGGCTCCGTACTGACAACACAGAGCTCGATATGGGGCCCGAACTCATAAACCGGGAGATTCATGACCTGAGCGGAAGTCAGATGCTCAACCGACTGAGCCACCCAGGTGCCCCATACATTGCAGTTCCTCTACTGCATCTGTCAGATAAAACAGGTTATGGTCACAGTAACAAATAATTGCGCAAATTGCAGTCACTCGACCCACCGAAGATTTGTCTCTTGCCCATGTAACGTCCAATATAACTTGCTCAAGGCACCAGACCATCTCTTCTCGTGCAGTGAATCAGGGTCCCAGGCGACCTGGTGATGCCACCATCTCAACACATGGCTTTCCAGGAGGGGTGGGGGGGTGGGGAGAGAAAACATGAAAAACTCACATCCCTGGTTAACTGCTCTGCCCGGAAGTGACGTTTCACTTCTGCTCAGAGCCATTTGGTCAAAACTAGTCACGTGGTTTCCACCTAGTTACTCATTATATGTTTTGCCCATTTTCTGACTGGATTGTTTGTTTTCCGCTGTGGAGTTTTAAGAGTATATAGATATATAGATAATCGAGATTCTAGCCCTTTGTCAGGTAGGTGGTTTGAAAATATTTTCTCCCACTCTATAGCTTGTCTCTTCGTCCTCTTAACAGTGTCTTTTTCAGAGCAAACCCTTTCCACTTTGATGAAGTCCATTTTACCAGTTGTTCCTTTTATGGATCATGGTTTTGATGTCAAATATTTCCTTTGCTTGACAATTCACTGCCTTTTAGCACTGCATCGGATACGAGCAGTGGGAGTGCATATCCTTGCCTTTTTCCCCGATCTTGGGGAAGAGCGTCCATTCTTTCATTACTAAATGCAAAGTTAGCTGTAGATGTTTTGTAGATACTCTTTATCAAGTTGAGGAAATTCTCTTATTATGCTGAGAGTATTTATCTTGGTGCCGTGTCGAATTGTGTCAAGTTCTTTTTCTGCATCAATTGATACGATTACACGCAACACTGCAAAGCACTTTGAATGCTAATTACCCGGAGTGTATGTAGGCTTCACGGGTTTAGGGCATGGTCTCCAACCAGACTGCCCTCACTTTGGACGTCAGCCACTTCTCAGGTTTCTCAGGTCACCCGAATTTCTGACCGACTGGCTACGAATTTGGGGTTTCCCACTATCACCTCAGGTTTGATAATTCACTAGAATAATTCATAGAACTCTGGGAAGCACTATGAGAGTTTTATTATAAAAGATATAAGTCAGGAGTAGCCAAAGGAAGAGATCCAAGGAGCAAGGTCTGAGAGGGTTTTCAGGGCAGAGCCGCTGAGTCCTTTCCCTAGGGAATCAGGACGTCCCATCCTCTGGGCCCATCGATACATTCACCAACCAGGAAGCCCAACCAAGCTTTGGTACCAGAGTTGTTTTTTGGGTTTTTTTTTTTGGATTTTATTACAAAGGCATGATGGATTGAATCATTGACCACATGACTGAATTCAGTCCCCAGCTCCCTCCCTTCCCTGGACATTGGAAATTTGGGCTGATATCCTGTCCTTCAAAGCCCTGATCCTCTAATGACATGGTTGGTTTTTCTGGTGTAGCTAGCCCCCTTCTTGAAACTAGGGGCCCATCGGGAGTTATTGAATTAGCATAACTCAGGCATGGTCCCAGTGGCCACAATGGATAACAAAGACACTCACCACTGGGAAATTCCGAGGATTTAGAGGCTCGGTCCCAGAAATCAGGGACAAAGACCAGGCCTTGACTTACAATGGCGTTACCTCCTGATAAACCCAAATATGGTAAGATGAAAATGCATTTGATACACCTAATTTACTGACCATCTTAGCTTAGCCTAGACTATTCTTAAATGTGCTCAAAACACTTGCATTAGCCTAGTTGGGCCAATCATCTAACACAAAGCCCGTTTGATAATGAGGTGTTGAATATCTCATGGAATTTATTGAATACCGTGCTGAAAGTGAGAGACAGAAAGGCTGCGTGGGTACAGAATGATGGGAAGCAGGTTGGTTGTTGGCCCTTGTGACCTCAGGGCTGCCCGGAAGCTGAGACTGCCTCCCAGCATCAGAAGAGAGGATCTTACCACATCCTGCTAGCCCAGAAAAGATCCAAATTCAGATTTGCAGTACAGCTTCCGCTGAATGCATATCACTTTCACACCATCGTAAAGCTGAAAATTTGTTAAGTCAAGGACTTCCTGTACTACCAAGTAAGGGTGGACTCCACTCTCCCCACATGGTCTCCACTGACTCTGTAGGGAAGGAGGCCTCAAGCCAGGCAGTGGAGGTGAGAGTCCCCACTCCTCACTTGTGTTTCCTGACCCCACTGCTGAAGGAGTGTTGGGCACCTTCTCATAACGTGGGGAGGGTAGAAGTCTAGGCACCCCACTCAGCCTTTGCTGGTGTGGGTGGGAGTGAGACCACAGATTTTTTTCTGTGGTGTTGGCTGGAGTAGAAGACTCATGGTCTAAGAGTTTTCTGTCTCCCTGGGCTGTGCCTCCCTGGCCCTTTGGCTACAGCGAGAAGCTTCCGTGGGACTGTTTTGGTTCGCGCCCACTGTCATTTGTGAGTTGCTGGCCTCTTCGGCTCCAGTGATGGGTTATACAAGGTGAACAAACCAAAACCAATAATAATAATAATAATAATAATAAAAGCTGGAGAACTTACCACCATGTCATTTGTTGGGTCCCAAGGCCCCTAACCCATCTGCCTCCTTCTCTCTACCCTTTGGAACATTCTGAGGTTTGCTTTATACATATTGTCTGGAGGTTTTAGTTGTACCTAACAAGAATAAGAGTGTAATGGAGGTGTACTTCACCTCCCTGGGATGTCTGCTTACTTGTAACCTTCTGCTCTGCCTAGCTTCAGATATCGAGAAATTTCTTGAGGGGCAACCTGGCAGTGTGACAGGCCTACTTCCCTGCCTTTTCTTTCTCATTACAATAATTTGCCTCTCAAGCATGCATAAAAAAACTCTCAAAGCTCTGCTGCTCCTTTGTCGTCCCCCCCCCCCCCCCCCCCGCCAGCAGCCTCTGCCCAAGCAGAGCCCAGATTCTTAGCCCTCATCTGTCCTCAGAATCAGCAAATGCCCCAAGGGTTAGTGTAGTTGTACAAAGTCAGCTCGCTTCTGCATGGTTCTTCCCTCCTTGCAATCTTTGGCTCTCTGATGCATGGAAAATGATTTAAATTTTATTTAATGCAGCTTTTTTTTGTGTGTCATTTTTGGCAGGACCACGAATCTGTCCCAAGGTACTCAATGATGACTGAAAGTGGAAGTCTGGTTCTCAAACCAGACTTCACGTGACAATATCGTATGTGAGTGGTGTTATGTCAAAAGCTCCTTTTCCATTGGCTAATGTATTTCAGACGGCAAAGGGATAGTGTCACAGAGAGTGGCTAAAAGGGTGGCCTCCTAAGTTGGGGGGCTTGACTTTGAATGCTGGCTCTGCCACTTGCTAACGTGGGGTAAGTTTTTAGACTGTGAGCCTTGATTTTTTTCCATCTGTGAAATGAAGTTGATAAACTATCCACTTTAAATAGTTGTCGTAAAGATAAAAGGAGACAATCCGAGTAAAGAACCCAGTGGGCTCCCTAACACATGATAAACGAAGACAAAATCATTCGCTATTATTTAATACCAACATTCTAAATGATCAATTTATATCAGTCAGTAAAATTTTATTTGTTCAACAAACGCATGCATTGATTAGTTATTTACTTATCTGTGCCTCATATCTGTGATTTTGATTTAAAGAGGAAAGTACTCCAGACATCAGACCCACCTCTCTCTTTATCCTAGAACTGGGAGACAGTCCATCTTTTGGTCAACATAAACAGATACTAAATAGGATAGGATTCTGTCCTGTAGATAGGATGATAGATAGGACAAAGTGGACCGAATGTCACTTGTTATCACGTGAACCAAACATGAAACTGTGTGGAAGGTTAGACCTACTTCAAAAAAAATTAAATAGAGGGGAGCCTGGGTGGCTCAGTTGGTTGAATGTCCAACTTTTGATTTCGGCTCAGGTTGTGATCCCAGGTTCGTGGGTTGAGCCCTGTGTCAGGCTCTGCACTGAGCATAGAGCCTGCTTAGGATTCTCTCTCTCTCTCTCTCTCTCTCTCTCTCTCTCTTTCTCTATCCCCCCCCAAAAAGAAAAAAAAGCCCACAAACATATAAAAAAATAAAAAAAATTAAATAGAACCGAGAAGAGAGAAGAAACTCTATGGGTGAGGCAATCCATAAAACTGTAGCTGTGATTGTAATCGGCAATATTTAGACAAGGGCAGCAAGAGCGGGGAAGAGAGTATGTATTTCATCTGAAAGTTCTTGTAGTTCTCCGGGTTGTATTTGTGCCACTTAACAGCTATGTTCATAGAAAAAGGATGACTAATAAGGAGGTAGGCCACTGCCTGGGCAAGAACTACAACAGTAGCGAAAAGCAGAGTCTCTCAATTTCTGTCTTGCTTCTATCTTCTCGATGCGTGATAGCGGTCCTAAAAACACGAAAGCGTCGAAGGATGATTAAAAGCAAATTAAGTCCCAGGCGAGGCGACACCCAGGCGACACTAACTCGAGTGTCTGAATCTAGGATTGGCCAAGTGGACTGCAAGAATTTGCACTTTCAGAATCAGTGTTTGGAAACTTTAAAGAAAGATTGACCACGGGGAAGGAGGGGAGTCTAATGGTTAGGGCTTGTTTTGGTATTAGACAGGCCTGGAAGTCCTAGCTCTGTCACTTACTAGCTGCCTAACATTGGAATAGGAAACTTTTCTGGGCTTTATTTCTTTATCTCTAAAATGGATAAAATCTATGAATTCATAATTATCATCGAGAGAGGGAGACAGAGAGAGAGAGAGAGACAGACAGACAGAGAGACACAGAGAGAGAGGGATTTCACTTTCACTGTTTGTTGCAGCAAAGGATCAACTTATCTGAGGGCCCCTAAAGCAGAACAATTATTCACCTTGCCTCTCATGCTGACCAGGTAGCTTCATTTGATAAAGGGATGCCAGGCGATCACTGTAGAAGGAATGATAGAATGAGAAAGTCATTGATTTGAAATTTCTAATGAAATTATTATCCTATTAAAAGGGGAAAAGTTGGAAAGAGATAAATCAGTTTTCTTGACATCAAGTCCTTTTTTTTTTAATGTTTTTTTATTTATCTTGAGAGACAAAGAGAGAGTGCACAAGTGTACAAGTTGGGAGGGGCAGAGGGAGAGAGAGAGAGAGAGAGAGACAGAGACAGAGACAGAGAGAATCTTAAGCAGGCCCCATGCCCAGCAAGGAGCTCAACATGGGACTTAATACCATGACTGTGAGACCATGATCTGAGCCAAAATCAAGGGTCAGACGCTTGACCCACTGAGCCACCCAGGCATCCCAGCATTAATTTCTTTCTAAGTTTCAAACTGTGCCATGAGAACAGAGTTGTTTTTTTTTTTTTTAACGTTTATTATTTGAGACAGAGACACGAGAGCAAGCAGGGGAGGGGCAGAGAGAGAGAGAGGGAGACACAGAATCGGAAGCAGGAACAGAGAAGCTGGAACACATACATGGGACCCCAGGGGCTGGGGCTGGGATCTGTGGAACTTTCCGGCGCCCTGAGCTACCTCGTTACGTTAATTTCTCTCCATCTCTATTCCATTTGGAGGTGTTTCAGCACTATGCATTCCCGCTTTGGGATTAGGCAAAGGAGGCAGGGGGTAGACTGAGAGCTGACACCCAGACTGCCGTGGAAGAGCCTGCAAACAGAAGAGAATGCCTTGGGTCGTAACTTCTTGGGCAGCATCTGGCCAACGTGGCCCCCGACCACGGGGCTGTCCAGAATGAGGCCCAGAAGTCAGGCGGGACTCCCAGAACTGCCAAGGAAGCCAGAGCCAGCCTTAGAGAGCTCAAAGGTCCTCAGTGGGGGGCCTCATGAACTCTGCTTCAGTCTGGGGGATTTTCGTATGAGTCATTTTCAGCTCAGAACACCCAGGCTGTGGTTAACGACTTGAGGTTTTATTGGGTGAAAGAATATTGAGCCCCTTGGACTCTTTCTTCAACCTTTTTATTATAGATCAGCTGACCCACCACGTGCTCCCTCAAGTGGCCCCCTTCGGGGACGTCAGAAAGGAATCTTTGACACAGGCGACTTTAACCTTTGATATCTTCAGCACCCATTTTTATCTTTATCCCTCTTTCTGACTATAATCTCACCGTGCCATTAAGACTCTGTTTTTGTTCGTTTTCATGCACTTGTTATTTTAGAATAGTTTTTCGACTTACAGAAAAGCATAGCGTACCATGCTCAATTTAGTATAATTTTATACTTTTGTACTTTTTTTACTTCTATATGTTCATAGTATATTTTTTAGAGTATGCTTTTTGTACAGAACCCTCATGTACCCATGACAGTTTGATTTTTGTTTTTATTTTTTTCAAATGTTTATCTATTTTTTTTTTAATTTTTTTTAACGTTTATTTATTTTTGAGACAGAGAGAGACACAGCAGGAACAGGGGAGGGGCAGAGAGAGAGGGAGACACAGAATCGGAAGCAGGCTCCAGGCTCTGAGCCATCAGCCCAGAGCCCGACTCGGGGCTCGAACTCGTGGACCGTGAGATTGTGACCTGAGCTGAAGTCAGACGCTTAACCGACTGAGCCACCCAGGCGCCCCTGTTTATCTATTTTTGAGAGAGACAGAGAGAGCGCGCGCGCCAGTGGGGGAGGGGCACAGAGAGAGGGAGACACAGAATCCGAAGCAGGCTCCAGGTTCCAAGCCATCAGCATAGAGCCCGACATGGGGCTCCAACCCACAAACCTGCCAGATCATGACCTGAGCCAGAGTTGGACGCTTAACTGACCGAGCCACCCAGGCGCTCTCCCATGACAGTTTTATGTTATTAACATTTTACATGGTAAAGTAATTGTTTGGTACTGAAATGGTCACAACGGCCCAAAATATTGCCGACTACTGTGAGTTTTTAGGAGCAACTTGGGGGAATTTGAATCCTTCTTTTGAGAGAGAGCTCTGCCTACTGTAAGTTTTGTGTATAAGGTTACTTCAAGCTGAGATCTGCCCCATGAGCCAGAGGACAGGAAGTGGACGTGCACCATTTGGCCTGTACAATATTTGTCCGTTGAAAATGTCTCTCCTTTTTCTGTGCTAATTCAAATTCTTATTTCGCTTATGGTTCACCTTGATGAGCTCATTGGAGAGGCAGACTGTATCGGTGTGGATTCCCAAACAGACCGAAAGGCCCTTGTTGTCAAGGACCAGCTTGCTGCCTTCTTTCATACCTTTACAATAGTTTTATTATTATTATTTTTAATTTTTTTTAATGTTTATTTATTTCTGAGACAGAGAGAGACAGAGCATGAACGGGGGAGGGGCAGAGAGAGAGAGGGAAACACAGAATCTGAAACAGGCTCCAGGCTCCGAGCTGTCAGCACAGAGCCCGACGCAGGGCTCGAACTCACAGACCCCGAGATCATGACCCGAGCCGAAGTCGGACATTCAACCAACGGAGCCACCCAGGGGCCCCAATAGTTTTATTATTTTATAGGTTGGGCAAATGGGGAGGAAAGATTAAGTGGCTTGGCGAAGGCTGCACAGAAGATCCACCAAAAGTGACCATGGCAATAATGAGGAACATTCGCTTCCAGTTTGTAGGAGCTGGAGCTGGGGAGGCAAGGGAAGCCTGCCACGTGGTATTTAAGGGAGTGCCAAAGAATTGAGCAACCAAAATGAATAATATTTTAATGCAATATTTAAAAATGAACGCATAAAAAAATCCACGATCAACAAAAGTGTTACCGCTAGTCTTATGACCCTGTGTTATTGTGCAATGACACAGTGGTTTCCAATGAAGCCGGGGATCCCAGGCCCGTTCAGCACTCCCTCCCCCGCCAGGTGACATACAAGGGTTGACAATGGCAACACTGGCTTTAGACAGAATCGTGTTTTTTGATGGTAGTGGTTTAATGAACTTTTTGTCCTTGCTTCAAAACATGTGAGGATATTTTGATAGGTGCGTATAGTGGCGCCATTTTCCTTTTCCCCCCAGGCGTCTAGGAGTCTTCATGGAACTGCAACTTTTTTTTCTTTTAACGTGTATTTATTTTTGGGACAGAGAGAGACAGAGCATGAACGGGGGAGGGGCAGAGAGAGAGGGACACACAGAATCGGAAGCAGGCTCCAGGCTCTGAGCCGTCAGCCCAGAGCCCGACGCGGGGCTCGAACTCACGGACCGTGAGATGGCGACCTGAACTGAAGTCAGACGCTTAACCGACGGAGCTGCCCAGGCGCCCCTGGAACTGTAACTTACCAAAAGCTTTAGCATATATCAGTTCATTTAATGCTCCCCCCCCAAAAAAAAAAAAAAAAAATCCTGAGAGGATGCTGTTATCCTCATTTTAGAGAAAAAGGAACGAGGTCTCAGATTAAGTTCCTAACCCAGCGATACTGGGCTGGCCAGCGGTGGAGCTGGGATTCTGGGGTTCCCCGACCCAGATCCTGACTTGAACTGCCCTGCAAATTGCCTTTGTACATCCAGCCCAACCCCCTGCTTTTCCTTCTCAGTTGTGTGGACTCACGTCCGTCTCTGCCATTTTCCCAGGGGGGTGTCGTGGGGTGTGCTCGTGGGAGTATGTGTGTACCTGGATATGTGTGTTTGCTTCTATGAGCATGTGAGTACACGTATGTGTGCATGCACACGTGTGTACTTTCAGAATATGAGACAACATGGCACAGAGGGCTTACGTCCAAAGAGGGTTGTGGCCGGACAGAGCTCCCGTCTACTGACTTTGCCTCGTGGATCACATTTGGAGAGCTCGCACCATCCCTGAGAGCTCAGAGAGGGTTTTGTGTCCTTCTCCATCCACAGGATGGCGGGGAACCCGCCAGGCCCACGGCAAGGAACCACCCCTCCTGAGCTGCCTCCCTTCTCAGGCTTTCAGGAGAAGGCTCAGAATCTTGGAGGTGATGTAGAAGAAGTTGCCAACCAACCCTATGGCTGTAGGAAAAAACCCCCAAAAACACGTTATTGGGGGAACCCCTGTTTTTCTTTTCCAAAGTGAGTGCCTGAAACTCCCCCACCAATATGCAGCCCAGTTTCTGGGGCGTGATTGCAGAAATGGGGTTTTTCTTGGGATGCATCAGGAATTGTTCCATGTAAGATAAACATTCTCTGAAATGCCATCCCCTTTCCAAACCCAAGCCCAGGGTAATAACCTGAGAAATCATTATTACCCAGTCCCTCAATCCTATTCCAATAAAGGGAGGACCACACACTAGCAGCTTTCAGCAGCTTTCCCTGGCCAAATATTGTTCTACCCTGTGTTAGTTTTGACAGGATTAGTCATGGAGTCCTATTATAAAAGTCCCGGGATCCCTGTTGGCTGGACAGCCTATTAAAATATTGGTTTACTTTCTTGCAGTTTGCAAGCCCATGGAGCCCTGAGAGACATTTTTAGGTATATTGTTTCTTGGCCAGCCTGTTTCAGAGCAGAGAAGCCCAGACACAGCCACTGTCTCGACCGAGAGACTCTTGAGGGTTTGAAGCCACCTTTACAAAGGCAGGCAAGAGGCTCCCTCGCCATGCAGGCATTTTTTTTTTTGTTTTTGCTTTTGTTTTTTTTTTTCAAGTAGGCTCCTGGAGCCGAGCCTGAACTCACGACCCGGAGATCCAGACCTGAGCTGATATCAAAAGTTGGACGCTTAACCCACCGAGCCACCCAGGTGCCCCATCACCATCTCTGTTTTTATTGCAGCATGTGCTTACTTCTAACTTTTTTGGGCCGCATTTAAAGACCACAAAATAATGAGGCCGAAACTCCACAACTTTTGTGTCATTTATTCTTTTTTTTCTAAATAAAGCCCTCCTAAAAGTCTCGTTATTTTACGTGTTTTCACTTCCGGCCTCTGTTATTCTAGAACATTCCTTCACATTGTCTCAAAATTCTCTTCTTCAGATGCTGCTCTGGTGGTGTCACCCCTCACTGCCTAACTGCCTGTCAGGGCCAGCCAGACCGCTCAGGGTGAAGGAATACATAAGTCTGCCGAACAGGCATCCGTAAACGTGCGCTAACAGGCTGACGTGTGAATGGGCTCCATGGGGACACACAGTTAAGTCCCCCCACATGGCTCATCCTTACTTATCTCTCTTCCCTACACTCTGCTCCAAGGAAGCCTGCTTAGTTTCCCACACTGGGATGTCTATACCTGGTACTCACACCGGAGAACGTACTTTTACCGACCAGAATGTGCGGCATCTGACAATCTGTGACCTTAGCATCCATGATGGATTCACTACCCCACGTTGTCTCTGAGCCACCTGGTCTATGATGTCTGTTGATCCCCTAACCCCCGGGGATTGGGCCTATCATTCACCCTAGTGAGTTTGCGTTTCTTTACGTATGTCACCGCATACTATCTTTTTATGTGCGTTTTGCCTTCTTTTCCTTAGAAGGAAGACTCCTTGGGACAGGAATGCAGCCTTCTGTATCTCCCCACAGCTTCTAAGAGTGTGCTGCAGCTCAACGTTCCCTGATAAACAGGGTGACTAAAGCATTGCAATGAACCAGAGTAGAGATCAAGGCTGTGCAACAAAGGGTAAGGATACTCTTTGAATAAGACTGGCATTCATTCCTCAGGTTTCTGTATGTTTATAGAGCAAGAAGGATCCTGGCAGTTTGGGCAGCTCGGTTCCAGTTACCCGACATCCAGCAGGCCCGGGCATCGACAGCCATCACTCAGCCGTGTCAGATGGGGTGACTGGACCGATGGAAACATATGGTATTTTATATGGTGGTGGTGGGAGGGGGCGGTTTCTGTTTTTATTTGTCTTTAACTGGAGTGTGTGTGTTTCAGGACCACACAGCAGTGGAGTTCCGCCTGCTTGGAACAAAAATGATGAGCCTGTGTTTCTAGGCCCGTGTTTATTTAATGTGCTGTGTAAACAGTGTCCACAGGGGAAAGGAAAAAGTGCTAAAGTTTAATACAGACACCCTCTAATTTAACCCCCCAGAGATTGCTCTCTGAATTTCTTGGTTTCGGGTTTTCATTTGCTTTCCTGAATGAAAATGGTTCTGGAGTCCCTGAACGCCTGATGTTACATGTCATTTTGGAATGTCTTACTCATGGTGTCAAGGATATATGTTAAAATGTAGGAATTCCCATAACGCCTCTCATTAAAAAGAAGCAAACGACACAGGGCGCCTGGGTGGCTCAGTCGGTTGAGCGTCCGACTTCAGCTCAGGTCAGGATCTCACAGTTCATGGGTTCGAGCCCCGCGTCGGGCTCTGCGCCGACAGCTCAGAGCTTGGAACCTGTTTTGGGATTCTGTGTCTCCCTCTTTCTCTGCCCCTCCCCTGCTCACCCTCTGTCTCTCTCTCTAGATAAACATTAGAAAACATTCAAAAAAATAAGCAAACAACAAAACCTCTCACTGAACGTAAACCCGCTTTCAATGCTGCTCACCCGACCAAGGCCAAACTTGATGTTTTATTCAGTTGTCCCATAGGGGGTTTGTTGGGACTCACTGAGAGCCTACAGCTTGTGATTCCTCCTCAAAACGCCTTTCTACTGGGCTTTCCAAGACCTTCCCAGAACAGCCCTGAGGATGAATGCTAGAGGTGCTCCCTCAGTCAGGGGAAATTGAGGTCCACGGTTTTCCTCCTGTAGGGCAGTAAGGGTCTAGGGGCTCAGCAGCGGGCCAGACCCCCACCCCGGTTCCCTCATAGAGCGCCTTCTCCTGTGGCCCTCTCTCCTGTACTGTGGGGTCAGGGCCAATCCCATCACCTTACACATGAGAGAATGGAGGGCCTAAGTAGTTAGGGGGAGAGCTGGGGTCAAGACACTCCCACCTCTGGGTCTGGTGGCATTTGTTGTAGTCCTTCAGGGGGCTCTGGGCCTGCCCCTGATAGGGCCTTCACCCTGGTGTGGAGGCGACAGCGACAACCAGGCGAGGCTGGGGCCGTGACTCCAGGCGGTTAATCTTTCATGAGAGGTCTGGACAGACTCGTCTGGCCTCCTGGGAGCTTCTGAGCAGCTCAGAGACTTCAGTCCCAGAACCAACTTGAATGAACGATTAGAGAGCTGAATGCAGGGAGGCTGATCTCGGTACAGTTCTAACTTCTGTTTTGAGCTGTGTTCAAGGAATGAGCACAGAGAGGATTATCACATGGTGGGAGAGATGAGCAGAGGGAAAAGCCAGTGTTAGCCCCAGAGCTCGATGGCCGGGGGGTCACAGGAGGGGTATCACATCGGTGTCCTCCATTTATCTACTCACAACCAGCCAGTTGGCCATTCCTTCTGCAAACCGCCGAGCCGTCGTGACTACAGCACACGCAGTGCAAAGGCCTCAGGCCATTTGCGGCGCTGGGCCTGGATGGCAGCCAGCGGCTCTGCGAGGGCCACGTGGAAGGATTCCAGAAACAATTAGAGGATGGAGCTGCTCGCTGGGTGCTTTCAGCTGTTGTTGTTTCTTTTCCCCTTTATCTCTTACCTGTACTTAGGAATCGATCCTCTGTTTACTTTGAGTTGGAACCCAAATTACCTCAGAGGTCGATGACTCACGCTATTGGCAGCCGTGAACGGCACCGAGTGACCCTTACGTAAGGCATTTCCACCATCTGAGGGAAGGGATGATCTGGGTTACTCTTCAGTCACAAACACTCTGTGTGGCTTTGTTGGCAATTTAAAAACAGGTGTGTCCTGGGGGCTCAGGGTTCTAGAATCCCGGGAAGGAAGAAAACCAGTTGCTTTCATTCATGAGTTTTAAAAGATTCCCCGAGTGGTAACTAAGCTTTAACAAAACAGTCGGACAAAAAGGCTAAAATTGCCCCGCCCCCCCCCCCCAGGGGGCCACACTCAAGGAGTGTTCCAGACCTGGGTCCTGTACCCTGGGGCCAAGCTCCTGTTACTTATTTGCTCCCATCGTCTTCTCTGTTTTAATCCATTCACACTGCGGTGGTCTGAAATTTGTGTCACCTTCAAATTTGTCATGTTGGAATCCTAACCCCTAAGACAAAGGCATTTGGAGATGGGGCCTTTGGGAGGTGCTTAGGTCATGAGGGTGGAAACTTCATGCATGGGGTTAATGTTTTATGAAAGAAACTCCACAGAGGTCCCTTGCCCTTCCTCTACGTGAGGACAGTGAGAAGACGCTGTCCATGACCCAGGTAGAGGGTCCTCACCCAACCACACTGGCGCCTTGATCTTGGACTTCCCAGTACATCTGTGGTGTTTATGAGCTCCCCAGCGTGTGGTATATTGGTATAGCAGCCAGAATGGGCTAAGACACACAGAGGGGTCACACAGACATTTCCCAGGGCAAGAAGGACCTCATAATAGGGGTGATCTCAGCCTGTATCTGACTTTCTTCTGGGACTCAGGCCTGGGCATTGCTAAATGCTCTGTCCTCGGCCCAGGCGGTGGGTGAGGCAGGCAGGCTTCCGTGGATGCTCTTGCGGTCTCCCAGTCCTCCCCTCCCACCCCCAAAACCTCCTCTTTCTCCTGGGGTCTCGTATGTGCCCTCTAATTCGTTCTGACCTCTCAACAGCCAGGTCTGGTAGACAATATTATCAGTCTTAGTTCGCAGATGAGGCAACTGAGACTCAGGCAGGTTAAGTCACTTGATCAAGATTCTGATTCTGTGGGGGGCACCTGGGTGGCTCAGTCGGTTAAGCGTCCGCCTCTGGATTCCGTGGAGCCCGCTTGGGATTCCCTCTCCCTTGCTCTCCACCCCTCCCCTGCGCTCACACATGCTCTCTCCTGCTCTCTCTCTCAAAATAAATAAACGTGAAAAAAAAAAAAAAGGAGTACGATTCTGTAAAATAGCTGGTCCGAGACTTCGATCTTGCTCCACAGCGTGTTACCTCCCACAGAGGCCCACCATATCTGCTGTTTATTTTTTTAAACGGTCAGGGACTTAGCTTGGCTGCAGGGGCGGTGTTGCTGTGGGAGACGGCCTGCCCTTTACAGAGGGCTCAAGGGGCGAGAGGGCTGAGCCCACCCTGTTTGGGAGGAACAACCGTAGCTGAGAGTGAATGATCCAGTGCCTAGAATCGGCAGAGGCTGTACGAGGTGGCCTCTGACCACCACAGAGGGGCGGGGGACTAGAGAGACGAGGGAGAAAAGGCATCCTAACCAAGCCATTGTCAAGTGTTCCGTGACTGGAAGGGGAGGGGCCAAATTAGAGATGATAACCACCTGATCCAAAGCTCCCCGTGGGGCTGCTATTGAAGAGGCCCCCGGACCCTTACTTTGCGCCCACCTAGAGGCTTGGATTCTCACACACGCACACACACACGCACACACACACACCCCGTGCACACACACCATTTTGTTTCGTTTTGCCGTGTTTTGCTTTTGCTGCCAACAGGAATTTATTCTTCCATTAAATAAGGCTATATAGAGCATGGTGGATTGTCTACCTACAGCTGCAATTCTGCCTAAGACGCTAGTTTGTACGAACTGTTTTTCTGATACCCCAACCGAGAAGGCTCTGAAAACTTCTCTCAAGGAAAATGCTTTTAAGGCTTTTGACAGTAATTTCAAGTCTCATCCTGAACTTCATTACCCTTCGTCACCCTTATCAGAGTTGGAGTGAATTAGTCATGTAATTATTTGTTTGATGTCTGCGTCTTCCACCGACTGTGAGCTTCATAAGGACTGGGACCAAGCCTGTCACTCCTTCATTTAACAGATACTTATCCAGAGCCGCTGTGCATCGGAGACTGTTCTGCATGTTGGAGATGCAAAAGTGAATGAACTACCGGGGGAAGTTGTGAACCTTCTCAGTTACTTCTGAGGCCCCGGCACCTGGGAATCCCTGGCATACAGCAGGCACTTAATGAATACGATCAACACACTTCTGGTGTGTTCTCCCTGCCCCCCCTCCCCCCGCCCAGCATCTTCCCTTAATAAGAGATTTGGGTCCTCACTCTGTCCTCCTGGGCAAGCCTCCACTAGCCAGTGCCCCATGCACTGTCCTGTGGGCACACAGCTCTGTGCCTGCAGGGTGGGGTCAGGATCACCCTGCCTGCCCTAAGCATCGGCTGAGGACAGACAGGAAAAAGGGACACGGCCGTTCCAGCAGGATGAGGGGAGGGCTGACCCACTTTTCTTGTCTGTGAAGTTCCCAACTGTGCCCAGGGCTTTGCGGGGGGTGGGGGTGGGGGTGGAATCCTGGCTTGCCGCCCTGACCCCTGCTCTGTGCCGCATTATTTGCAGGACAGTGACGTGTATCACTGGGTGAGTCATCAACGAAGCTGCCAGAGAGATTCAGAGTCCCATGGGCTCAGCCTAGGGGACTGAGGTCAGTTTGTTCGTTGCTCTGGAAGGCACAAAGCTGTGGCACACATTGGTCTCCTCCTCCCTCGTCCTGGGGCTCTGGGCAGGTCCATCAACCCCCTCCCCACCCGCCACCCCGCGTCTGCACAGGTAGTGAAGAGAACTCGAACATTCACGAGGGAGAGATGTGTGCGTCAGCGTGGAAGCTGCCGCTGCCCAAACAAACGCGGAATCTTGGGCAGTGCCTCCAATTCTCCAAACCTCAGTTTTCTTATCTGGACATGGGTGTCATTATATCTACCCCCAAGAAGCTGTGGAAAGATTAGAACTGTTGTTTGTACAGCATGGGCACTTACAAAGCGGTGGGCGTCCTTTCTCAGGGCTCCTAATTGGAATCCGATCCAACCTCGTGCTCATGATTGCTGCATATCACAAATCACAATCTCTATCCATCTCTCTCCCGGCACGCCATGACTGGGAAGACCGAGGAATAAGCCACCCAGACTCTCCCTTTTTGGGAGGAAGGTGGCACAGTGTGTTTTATCCGGTCCTGCTGGTGTCGGGACAAGAATCACAACCTGCAGATCAACTCCAGCATGAAATGCGTCTTCTGAGCCCAGCCAGCCCCGCCATGGCCTACGTCTATTCTCGGCCTTTCTTCATGTTCCTTGCTCTTAACTGAACTCCCGGAATTTCCTTTCCTGCCCTTGGGAAAGTCTCTGAATCTTTCCGCATGTTCCTCTTGGTGCTCGCCTTCTTCCCTCTTGGCTCAGGGAATGGGGCGGGGGGGTGGGGGGTCCCGTTTTCACACACTGAAGCCTTTCCTCTCCTCTCTTTCTCCTGTTGCCTGCCTGCCAGCTCTCCTGTCTCCTTCCTGTTTCTTCCAAAACGTCCTTTCCATCAGCAGCTCTGTCCTCCTGGGGGCCTTGCCCTGCAGCGCTTCCTAAGGAGGGTACTAGACCCCAGGGTTCTGGTCAAAAGGCAAATCCGCAGGCTGCTTTCCCACCCACTCCCATGGGATGGGGGCCTGGGAGTCTGCGTAATGTTCGAAAAATTCTCTTCTTCAAAAACATTTTCTTGGGGCCCCAGGGTGGCTCAGTTGGTTGAGCATCAGACTCTTGATTTCACCCCAGGTCATGATCCCAGGGTCATGAGATCGAGCCCTGAGTCGGGCTCCACGCTGAGTGTGGAGTCTGCTTAAGAGTCTCTCTCCCTCTGCCTCTCTCCTCTGCTCGCGTGCTCTCTCTCTCTCAAATTAAAAAAAAAAAAAACACTAACATTTTTTTTATAAATGTTCAGATCACACAAGTGACAGCACCTCAGCTCTCCATTCTCACACAAGCATATATGCACGTGTAAAGAGAAACGCATAGTGTGGATTTAAAAACAATTTCTTTTTAATGTTTATTTATTTTTGAGAGAGACAGAGGCAGAGCATGAGTGGGGGAGGGGCAGAGAGCGGGAGACACAGAATCGGAAGCAGGCGTCAGGCTAGGAACTGTCGGCGCAGAGCCGGACGCAGGGCTCGAACTCACGAACCGTGAGATCACGACCTGAGCCGAAGTCAGACGCTCAACGGACTGCGCCACCAGGTGCCCCCATCCTGTGGATTTTTTAAAATGGGATCATGCTGTATAAATTACCCTGCCAATTGCTTTCCTCTTGCTTCCACGCATCATGGACGTCCCTTCCGGAAGGTCAATATATGTGCTACCTCATTCTCTTTAAAGGTCATATAATATTTCAAAGTCGAGGTGGACACCCTTGTACAACCATCCCTCTAAGCTGTAGGCACCAAAGCTGTTTCTAGTCTGTGCTTGCTGGTTTGCTGCCTTAGAGATGCTATATTTAACATCCCCGTGTATATTCTTACTTACCAGTGCTTTCATTTTTGTAGAACAGCTACATACGAGTGAGGTGGATCTGTAAAAGGATATTTGTAGCTTTAGAAATCGGATACTGTTTCATGATTTTCCCAAATGGGAGGTATCCCCGCCTCCGGGCAGGGTACCCCACTGGCTCTTTTGTGTATTCTCGAAAGCAGCAGCTATCATTAGTTTTCAATGTTTTATTTATTTATTTATTTGAGAGAGAGAGAGAGAGAGAGAGAGAGAACGCATGCGCACGTGAGCAGGGGAGGGGGAAGAGAGGGAGGGAGGGACGGAATCCCAAGCAGGCTCCTGGCTGTCAGTGCAGAGCCCAACTTGGGGCTTGAACTCAGAGCCATGCAATCATGACCTGAGCTGAAATCAAGACGCTTAATCAAATGAAACACCGAGGAGGCCCTATTTTTCAATATTTGTCAACCACACGACGAGGGGCTATTGGTACGTGTCACTTTATTTTACATTTTCCTGACTATCAGTGGAATTGAGCGTCTTCTGTGAGTACTGACTCTTGAAATCTCTTCTGTGGGAAGTCTATTCATTTCCTTTCACTACTTAATGAGTTTGCCCTTTTCCTATAAATCTGTGGAAGTTCTTTGAATAGTAGGCATATTAAACCTTTATCTACTGTAAGTATTGAAAGTATCTTTTCCAAGTATATATATATATATGTGTGTGTGTGTGTGTGTGTGTGTGTTCCACACACATATATATATATACTTGGAAAAGATACTTTCAATACTTATAGTAGATAAAGGTTTTTTTTGTTTGTTTGTTTGTTTTACTATTTTCTGAGTTTACTTTTTCTAACCTACAAAAACCTGCCAGTTTTATTTAATCAGATTTGTTGTCTGGTCTTTTCTTTAAGGCTTCTAGGTCTCCTGTCTGGCTTAGAAAGAGCACCCATACTGTAAGATTATACAGAGATTCTCCTCACTTAAACACTTTTGTTACGTGTATTTGATTTTTGATATTTGTTTTAAAATATCTTCGGAATTTATTGTATCTCTTTGGAATTTCCTTCGGGGCATAGCATGAGGCAGAAGTTTAACTATGTTTTTCTTCTAGATAAAGAGCTAATTATGCTAGCACCATTTATTATTAAAACAATTATTTTCTCCCTAAATTGAAACATCACCTTAGTTACATGTTAAGGGCTTGACGTCTCTTGAATTGATTTCTGGGCTCTAATCTCTTCCATCAGTCTACTCAACTATCTGTGCCAGGAGCAAGCTTCATTAAATTACGGGAACTTTGGGGGGCGCCTGGGTGGCTCTGTCGGTTAAGCGTCCAACTTTGTCTCAGGTCATGATTTCATGGTCCGTGAGTTCAAGCTCCGCATCAGGCTCTATGCTGACAGCTCAGAGCCTGGAGCCTGCTTCAGATTCTGTGTCTCTCTCTCTCTCTCTGCCCCTTCCCTGCTCTCTCTCTCTCTCTCAAAAATAAATAAAGATTAAAAAATATCTTTAAATTACAGGAGCTTTGGGGTCATCTTACTATCTGGTTAAACAAGGAGAGACTCTTCCTCTTTTGTGAGCCGTTCTGGTGAGTCTCATTTGTTGATGGTGTGATTTGGGGCAAGATGGGTCCATTGCTTTATCTGGAAAATTCAAGACCACAACTCTGGCTTCCTCACAGCTTGGCTGTAGGATGCCATCAGCATGTCCCTTTCTTACCCCTCCCTCGGGCACCTAGCATTTCACCCTGGGGTCAGCACTGCCATCCTGGCAGTCCCCAGCTGTCTTTGTCCTCTTCTCAGTCTCTCATTTCTCTGCAATAACCCTTCCTTTTTTGTTCTTGTTTTTCATGTTTACTTTTGAAAGAGAGAGAACGAGTGAGCGGGGGAGAGGCAGAGAGAGCGAGGGAGACACAGAATCTGAAGCCGGCTCCAGGCTCTGAGCTGTCAGCACACAGCCGGATACGGACCTCGAACCGTCAGATCATGACCTGAGCCGAAATCGAGAGTCCGACACGTAACCGACTGAGCCACCCAGGCGCTCCTCGACGGACAATTAGAACTGGCAGAAAGGCAATTAATAAAGTAAGTGAAAGGCAGAACCGAAACCACGGCACCTATTGAAGAATAACGGATAACAGGTGGAGATTAGCAAGGGCATGTTTCTATTAATAACACCACCTATTAATAGCGATGGCCACCGACTGAGTTCATTATCGCTGGGTCCTCTGCTAAACGTGAAAAGAGCATTATCTCATTTGATAATCTCCACAGGCCAAGGAGGGGGCACGGTTATGGGTCCTGTTTATCAGGGAAATTGTTCTGGGTGTGAACTAATCTGCACTGGTCCTCACGCTGGGGTGCAGGCTGTGCCCTCCCAGCACCTGTGCGTCGCCCGTGGTGTGAGGCTGCCTTTCTACAAAGCTGGAAAGACAGGCTTCAGTCCATGTGGAGATAATGCCTATGTGGAAGAAGAGAATATTTTTTCTAACCGCCCCAGAATTGGCAACACAGGAGCCGGGACCTGAGACAGTGGCACCGCCCGTCTCCCCTCCTTCTCATCGCCTTTCCAACCTGTGGCTCCTGGGGTCTCCCAGGAGTGAGAAACCAGTCTTTTATGGAGCCCTACAATTCCTAAAGGCTTGTCCCTCAGCCGTACAAAGCCAGGGCGGCCAAAGCTTTGAAATGACCAGGTCACCGCCTGCAGGGACTCAATTCTGTTTTTTATTTCAAATTTTTAAAAAATGTTTATTCATTTTTGAAAGACAGACAGAGACAGAGTGTGAGTGGGGGGAAGGGCAGGGAGAGAGGGAGACCCAGAATCCGAAGCAGGCTCCAGGCTCCGAGCTGTCAGCACAGAGCCCGATGCGGGGCTCGAACCCGTGAGCCGCGAGGTCATGACCTGAGCCAAAGGGGGATGCTCAACCGACTCAGCCACCCAGGCGCCCCTTAATTATGTTTTTCAGACAAGAAACACCTTCTTTCTGAATATTTCCAGCGTCTCTTGTTACTTTTAGACTCTTGAAGCACCCATTGACTGGAAAACACATGAAAGCTCTTAGTCATTGCTGTTGTAGCTACAGATACTCTTATTTTAATGAAACTGCACGTTCTCAGGAAGAGCATCTTGTTTCTGGATTTGTGTTAGGTGGCTCAGGCTCTGGTTGTATTTGGGCAAGCCTGGACAGATGGCTCTTTCTACAGATGCAAGGTGGCCTTGTTCACCTGGCCTGCAGGAATGGGGGGGGGGGTGTGTGGCAGAAGTGAGCACATTGAGACAGGATTCAGATGACAGGAGGCTCACTTTCCTTCTTACAGAAGGTCTCCAGACACCTGCTCTCCGCCGGTGAAGCCTGCCTGTGGCCTCGATCCCTCCAGGCTAACCGATCAGTTGTGATTTCCTTCTCCGGGAATCTATTGCCTTCTTTGTAATTATCTTAAAAGCGCACCATTTCATCTCGCCCAGTCACCACGGTCTTTTAAAGATATGACCTCTGCTAAGAACTCAGAGGTGCGCACTGAGCAGTGTGGCTCATTTAGCTTGCAAAAATGAGTGCCTGAGATTTTACTGTTTATAGGTGTTTTGTAAATAGGAACTGTTTAAATGCTGCAGAGGAACTTTCTAGTTAAGTGAGCTCCTCTGGGAATCCCTTTGCAAGGCAAAGAACTCTTTTTTGATGTTGAAAACGTGAATTGATCTGTTTCAGAATGTGGTACGTAAGGTTTTCTCAGAGTGGCCCTGTGCACATGTGGGTAGAATTACAGTCACAATGCGAGATGACACCCGGCTGGCTGTCTCGGCTTCTTTCCCGCATTCTGCAGTAAAAAATGTCTTGTCTCCGCCCGGGTGGCAGGATTTGAATGTGAAGAAAAAAATTTGCCGTGACATCAGATACACAATTGTGACAGCCCTCTGCTAATGTAAAAGATCTCATGTTAGGCTTTTAAGTCCTTCCCGGGGTTCTTTTTATCCTCTTATACAAGGAATGCTGCTCTTGACTCAATTAATCTGGAGGCGAATTTAAAGATACAATCTTCCTACCAGGACGTCAGCCGTATGAGGACAACATGGGCTCTGGTGCTCGATGACATTTGATGCAACTTACATGGTAATCATGTATTTCCAAGAGGTGCTAGTAAACCCAAGTGGATTAAAGACAGCTCCATATTTTATAACCCTTTCCTCATTTTGGATTTTCATACTTTGCTTCATCATGAGGAAAGCCGCAACTCTGCTGAGCCATTGTTAAAGTGATAATGAATCAAACCCTAAAGCCGTGTTTTTGTATCATTCCCCCCTTTGCCGTGTTCAGGCCTGACAACCCAAGATGGCGCTGGGGACTCCGGCATTGGCTTGGCCGTATCCACATGTGTGTGACCGATGAAGCTCCTCACAGAGAGGGGCGGGTGAGGCGGCCCTGTGCGCACAACCTCCGGCACCCCTTCCCCGCACACGGCCACGCAGACCCACACTCACAGCCAAACCCATCTGCACACACGTACACACGCAGCCCCCCCACCCTCAACAGGCACACAAACCAACATATGTTCTCCAACACACGCTCACACGTGCACATAGCTCTCAACGCACACACCTTTCAACGGACCCTCACATACACATACCCCAATGCACAGACATACAGACTAACACACATTTGTTCACAGCCCCCCCCCCCCCCCATACGGGCTCACAGACCAAAACACATTCCCCAACACATACACGTACTCACACGCACCTCCTGCCCTGGTGGCCTCCAGCCTACATAATCAAACTAAAATCTAAGCCTGTAGATGTCTCAACGTTTCAAAATTGACAGCTAAAGACAACCAATGACGAACAGCTACCTCGGCTTTAAGTCATAGCCATTCAAGTAAGGTCCTTTCTTTGCTTCTGAAACTTCTCTCCGCAAGTCTTTCCGCAGACTCCTGTTGGCGGAGTGCCCCTGGTCACTTCCGGTTTGGTGCTGTCCGAGGTAAATCGATTTTTCAATTAAATAAAAATTTTAATAGGCTTCAGTGTATCTTTTGATGATAGAGATGGACTAAGTGCGAGGCCCAGTCCTGGTGGGGTCAGGCCAACCTTGTCAGGTCATTTGCTGGGTCGAGAATGGTTCTAGGTCAAGGGTCTTCACATTTTTTGCTCATACGCTTTTTAATACCTTTTCCCCATAACATTAATGTGGTCTTCATATATTTTTGAGTTGGCATCTAAAATGCTTCACATACATTCACAATAGCCACAAAGAAGAATGTGTAACATATTGTAAGTATTGACATTTTAAAATAAAACTGCTATATCATCTTTTTTAAAGGACTCCAGTGGAATCGTAGTAATTTGCTAATTTCCAATATCCACTTTCATGGATACACGACACATTTACCTCAATAGTTGGAAGTTTTACATTGTTCCCTTTTCTCTCTGAATAGCTATTTCCCAGTCATTCTTCCCAATCCTAATTTAATCCTAACCCTAAAACTCTAATCTAATTATAAAATCATTGTCTTTTGTTGGCCATCCCATCTTAGTTCCCAGACAAATAGATGTAAGTTGAAATCTAAAAATGTTAACATCCTCGTGACCACAAAGCTGTATTTATTTAAACTTTTTTTTTCTTTTCTGGATTGCATTCTCATTATAATTGATCAAAGCAATAATATAGAACACATTTAGATAAAAGATGAAACTAAAATTTGATTAAAACTCCTTCTCTTGGGGAGCCTGGGTGGCTTAGTTGGTAAAGCGTCCGGCTTCGGCTCAGGTCATGATCTCGCAGTTTGTGGGTTCGAGCCCTGCGTGGGGCTCTGTGCTGACAGCTTGCTTAGAGCCTGGACCCTGCTCTGTCTCCCTTTCTCTCTGCCCCTCCCCGGCGCACACTCTGTCTGTCTCTCTCAAATATAAATAAACATTAAAAAAATTAAAAAAAAAATACTTCTCTTGCGGCTCCTGGGTGGCTCAGTTGGTTAAGCATCTGACTCTTGATTTTGGCTCAGGTCATGATCTCAGGGTGGTGAGATTGAGCCCTGTATCGGGCTCTGCACTGGATGTGAAGCCTCCTTGGGATTCTCTTCCCCTCTCCCTTTGCCCCTCCCCCCTCTAAAAACATATTTTTTTTCTTAATGAAAGAGTAGATCTAAAAAATTAATAGTACAGATAGATGATCCCTATGTCAGAATGAGACACAGTTCAGCATAAATTCTTTCCTCTTTGTCCTCTTTATACCGGTAAAAAGTAACAAACATTGGTCAAATGAATGGATGGGAATGAAACGAGTTGCAAATTTCCCTCAATTCTTTGAATTCTTTCTGAGTTCCATGCCAATGATTAAGTGATAATCCAACACATCAAAAATTTTTAATGCTCTATGAGCATACAGGAGAAGATCCTTTTTCAACTGTGTAGGGAAAAAGAGAATTGCATGCTCTGCCCCTCCCCCACCCTGGCAAAAGTGTTAGCCACTCAACTGTCACAGACATTCCCTTAAATGGTCTCTGAGGTGACTGGGAAGTTTACGTCCTTTGGAAACAATGCGCCAAAACAAGATGGTGGAAGGATAGCTCTGTGTGGGGTGGTGAGAAAGGACAACCCCCTCTCACCCCCCTTCTACAGGCACATTCTCAGGCAAATCAATTTTAGGGAAGAGTACTTATGGAAATTGAGGCTCTGAAAACAGATCACCCTAAGATGATTACGAGTCCATGCCGTTCTCGGAAAGCCTTCCATTTCCTCTGGGAATATGCATACTGCTGTGCAAAGATTACTCCCGTAGGTTTTCTGTTTGAAGCGAGTGGGGATTAGTCAGAAAATAAGAGTCTAAATCTCTAAAATTGTTAATATAGACATGATTCCACCCTGACCTGGTGTGCTGTTTAAAGCAATAAAAATAATAGCTGTAATCTATTTAGCATATATATGGCTTTGCAGATTCTCTCTGAACATGTGTATCTCATATTGAGATATTTAGTCTTCTGCTGAGGGTGAAATGAAATGAATCCAGAGCACGAGTTGCCTGATGAACTGGTGGGGTTCCTGAGCCAGTGAAATTTGCGTCTTAACACTGACGTGGTATTATTTATCACCACAGACCAGTGAGGCCTGAGGACATTTGAATCACATTCACAACAGCCCTGCAAGAGGATGTCATGACTTCCTTTTTTTTTTTTTTTTTTGATGAAAAAGCAGACGCTCAGAGAAGTCAAGTACTGCCCATAAGCACGCAGCAAGTGAGTACTAAATTTGACATTTGGACTTCTAACGTCATAGGAGACGTTAGAAGACCCTCTGAGTGGTTGAGTCTGGGACTTGCCGTTTGGGAGGTTACTTCACCCTGATTTGGCCACACCACTTCCTACTGCTGCTAAGCAAAGAGCTCACAACCACGTGAGGGAGTTCAGAATTTCAGTTTTACAACCCAGGGAGGACAGAACTGCAAAACAACTGATCTAAGATCACCTCACGACAGTCACAATAACGGTAACTTACAAAGTACTAATCGTTCACTCATTTTAGAGGTAGGACAGCATAGGGGCTAAGAATGGGAATCTGGTCATACGTCTAATGTTCAAACCTGAGACGCACCATTAACAAACTCTGTGGCCTCGGATGAAGTATTTAACTTTTCCGTGTCTCAGTTTTCTTTTTAAAAAAATTTTTTTTAACGTTTATTTATTTTTGAGATGGAGAGAGACAGAGCATGAACAGGGGAGGGGCAGAGAGAGAGGGAGACACAGAATCTGAAACAGGCTCCAGGCTCTGAGCTGTCAGCACAGAGCCCGATGCGGGGCTCGAACCCACGGAGTGTGAGATCATGACCTGAGCTGAAGTCAGACGCTTAACCGACCAAGCCACCCAGGCGCCCCATCCGTGTCTCAGTTTTCTTATTTTGATAAGAACTGATAGAACTGGCTTCATAAGACTATTGGGGAAATTAAATAAAGCAGGACAGGCGAAGTGCTTGGTAGAGTACCAGCAGGGCACATAGAAAGCGTTCAATAAATACAAGCAACTGCTAGGAACCATGTTGGAAGACCTTAAAAAATTACTGACTTTTTAAAAATCGTGGGAAAACGTACATGTAAAATTTTCTACTTTCGTTGTGTTTAAGGGTACAATTGAGCGGCGTTAAGTACAGTCACATTGTGATGCGTCCCTCAGCACCATCCGTCACCAGAATGTTTTCATCGTTCCAAACTGAAACTCCGTCCCCATGAAATAATAGCTCCCCATTCCCTCCTCCCCTGAACCCCTGGCAACCGCCATCCTACTTTCTGTTTCTGTGAATTTGCCTATTGAGTATTTGTTCTTTTGTGACTGGCTTACTTCCCTCAGCATAACGTCCTTAAGGTTCACCCATGTTATATAACATGTGTGAATTTCCTCTCTTTTTAAGATTGAATAATATATATATGTGTGTGTGTGTGTGTGTGTGTGTGTGTATAGAAATAGAGAAGGACCATATATATATATATATATATATATATATATATTCTTCTTTTATTTCCTTCTCTATTTCTCATAACCTTGATTTATAGTCTATTTTGTCTGATGTTAGTATAGCCCGTCCCTGCTCTTTTTTATTTCCTATTTCCATAGAATATCTTTTCCTATGCTTTCACTTTCAACTTATTCGCATATCTGAGTCTAAAGTGAGTTTCTTATAGACAACATATAGTGGGGTCATGTTTTTCAATCCATTCTAAAAATCTAACCAATCTCAGCTTTTGATTGGAGAGTTTAATCCATTTATACTTAAAGTAATTACTGATAAGCAGAAACTTCTGTCATTTTGCTATTTGTTTTCTATATACTTCATAGCTAATGTGTTGCTAATTTCTTTTTTTTATTTTTTAATTTTTTTATTAAAAATTTTTTTTTAATGTTTATTTATTTTTGAGAGAGAGAGAGAGAGAGAGAGAGAGAGAGAGAGAGAGCATGAGCAGGGGAGGGTCAGAGAGAGAGGGAGACACAGAATCTGAAACAGGCTCCAGGCTCCGAGCTGTCAGCACAGAGCCCGATGCGGGGCTCGAACTCACAAACTGTGAAATCATGACCTGAGCCAAAGTCAGCCGCTCAACCAACTGAGCCACCCAGGCACCCCTCACTCATTTTTTGCATTAGTGTCTTTATTTGTGTTTAGTAATTTTTTGTATTAAAACATTTTAATTCCCTTCTCATTCTGTTTATTTACAGCTATTTTTGTGTGTGCCTATGACTATCACGGTGATTGCATTTAACATCTTAAAATTATAACACTCTAATTTGAATTTATACCAGCTTAACTCAATAACATAAAAAAAAAAAAACTCTGCTGCTAGACACCTCTGACTCTATTTCAGTTGTTGATGTCACAAAATTGCATCTTTATGCATTTTATGCGTTTCTGTCCAAAAAACAGACTAACCATTGTCTTTTTATGCATAGTCTCCTAAGTCATGTAGAAAACAAAAAGTGAAGTTACAAACCAAAGTTAAAGAAATAGTAGCTTTTATAATTGTCCATGTATTTACTTTTACCTGAGATCATTAAGCTTTGAGAACATCTACTGTCCTTCAGCCTGCAGAACTCCCTTTATCATCTTTTTTTCCAGGGCAGGTCTAGACATTATGAATTCTCGCAGTTTTAAGTTATCTGGGAATATCTTAACTCCTCTCCTTTTTTTGAAGGACAGTTTTGCTGAATATAGAGTTCTTGGCTGACAGTTTTTCTTTTCTTCAACACTTTGAATCCATCAACTCACTGTCTTCTGGCCTCCAAGATTTCTGATGAGAAATCTGGTGATAATATTACTAGGGATCCTTTGGATGTGATGAGTTGCTTCTCTCTTGCTGCTTTCAAGATCTTCTCTTTGTCTTTTGCTTTGGAAAGTCTGATTGCAATGTACCTCCACGTGGGTCTCTTTGAGTTTATCTTACTTGGAGTTCATTGTGCTTCTTGGGTGTTTATATGCATGGTTTTCATCAAATTTTGGATGTTTTGTTTATTTTTCAAATGAATACTCTGCCCTCTTTTCTCTGTGTGCTTTCTAGGACTACCACAATGCGTATGTTCATCAGCTTAATGGTGTCCCATAGGTGCCTAGGCTCTGTTCACTTCCTTCAATCTTTTCTTTTTGTCTCTCAGATTCAATAACTCCAATTGTCCTAACTTCAAGTTCATTGATTTTCTTATTCTGCCAGATCTGTTCCTGAATCACTCTAGTACATTTTTTTATTTTAGTTATTGTAGTTTTCAGTTCCAAGATGTTTTGGTTTCTTTTCAATGTTCCTTATCTATTGATATTTCATTTTGTTCACATGTCATGTTCTTGACTTTGTCCACGTGTTGTCTTAGCTCTTCAAGTATTTTGAAGACAGTTTTTAGGGTTTTTGTCCAGTAAATTCACCATCTGATCTTTCTCAGGGACAGTTTCTGTTGATTTATTTTTTTCCCTTGAATGGTTCACACCTTTCTGTTTTTTGGTTTGCCTTGTGATTTTTTGTTGTTGCTGTTGTTGACAATGGGACACTTGAGTCTTACAATGTGGTAATTCTGAAGATTCAATTCTCCCCATTTCCCAGGCTTTGCTGGTTGTTGTTGTTGTAGGGTGTCTCTTTGCCATGGATATAAGCCTGAGGTGTAAATGTAAGGTCTCAGTTCTTCTGAGTTTATGTTTTCCCCTGCTATATGTTGTGGCTTTGAATATTCTGGTCCTTAAATGCCTGTCTCTCAAAAGGGAGAAAAAGTGAAAAATGAAGGGAAAATGGTACTCCAGCCCTTTAAGTCCCCAGGAAGTCACTTCAACAAGAGGGGGAGGGGCTTGCAACAATGGCTGCTCACCTATATGTCTGAACCTCCACAGTCAGAAGTAGCAATCAGTGATCAGAGCACAGATTCCTATTACTTGGAGAATAAGTTCCTTAGTGTCCAATATGGCTCTCACAAGCTGTGTGTGAGCTTCTCCTGGAATGTGGGCAGAGATGCTTGTCCTGGGGCTGGAGGTTGGAGGATGGGTAGCTGCCACTTTTCTAAGAGCTGAAATTGACTGAAATTAATTACAGTTTACTGTCCGAGCCTTCTCCTGGAAGTTGCAAACCTTCAGTAGTCTCTTGATATGGACTGAATTATGTTCTCCCAAAATTCATATGTTGAAGTCCTAACCCTCTTTTTGATTGTCTTTGGAGAAAGGGTCTTTAGGGAAATAATTAAGGTTAAAAGACATTAAAAGTGTGTGGCCCTTATCCAAAGGGACTGGTGTCCTTCTAGCAAAGGAAAGAGATACCAGAGCACTCTCTCTGCCTCTCTTTCTCTCTCTCCCTCTATTCCTACCATCCCCCTCTGCCGTGTGACAACCCAGCAAGAAGACAACCATCTACTAACCAGGAAGAAAAGTCTCCCCAGAAACCAAACACAATGTCACCTGGATTTGGGGCTTCTAGTCTCTATAACTGTGAGAAAATAATGTCCTGTTGTTTAAGCCACCAAATCTGTGGCATTCTGTTATGGCAACCCAACTTACTAATTCATCTCCAGAGTCCCAAAACAGTCGCGTCAGACAGATTCTGCTGGTGCAATTTTTGTGCAGGTGGGGAGCTAGTGTCCTGGTGCTTCCTTCTCCACCATCTTTCCAAGAGTAAGAAGGAGAAGATTTTTCAGCGGAATAGAAAAATTGCTGTTTTTCTGCAGTGAGAAACTATAGGTTATATAGTTTCACAAGGGGCAGAGCCTTGTGAGTTTTCCAGTTCTAGGCAGTTGCACGTTTCATTGCCTTTGGGCTATTTTATGACTGTGAATTATAGACCATTGCAGCAAAGTAAATAATTCTTGTTACTAGACATGCAAATAAATTCTGTCCAGTGAAGAGACAACCTGATTTCCCTTACCACCCCTACCTCCCTCTATATGTTCTCGGATTATTGTATGTCTATCTCAAATTTTTTCCTCTACAAAAATTATATTCATTCCTTACAAATCAGACTTAACATCCACTGAGCTTTTTGAAAAGAAGTTTAATCACTCTTCTTAAGAAATATTTTGTCTAAAAACGTCTTTTGGAACGGCACTATTTTCTTTGTTTTGCATGCAGAGGAGCAAGCACGTTTTTGTGTCAGATGCTTATCATTGGGAACTCTCATCTGACCTTCTATATTTCAAAGTCACAAGTAACACGTTAACAAGAGTCATTAAGTCTTTGTAATGTACGGAGAGTTTTTGTTAGTTCTAAAGCTTGCCTGAGGTTTTGTGATAAAGTACAGGCCAGAGATTATGTCTTCAACAAAGACCATCTCGGTGACTCATGGAAAAGAAGCGTACGAGGTAGTTCAGACTACTGACACTTCAAAGACTAGACTCTTGGGTACAGGCTTTTGAGCTGACATCGCTTCAGCAACTTTTAGGCTACGCCGGTAGGCTGAGTCAGGATTTCCAGAATATTTTAGTTGAGACACATATGGCTTCATGAGAATAATAGCCCAAGATTCAGCAGAACAACAGTGATTTCATGGGACTGAATGAATGCAGAGAAAAGGTTTTTTTAAATTTTTTTTTTAATGTTTATTTTTGAGAGAGAGAGAGAGAGAGAGAGAGTGAGCAGGAGAGGGGCAGAGACAGAGGGGGATACAGAATCGGAAGCAGGTCCCAGGCTCTGAGCTGTCAGCACAGAGCCTGACTCAGGGCTGGAACTCATGAACCTCAAGATCATGACCTGAGCCGAAGCTGATGCTTAACCGACTGAGCCACCCAAGCGCCCCTAGAGAGAAATTTTATTATGATTATCTATCTTCGTGTTTTGTGTGTTTGTTTTACTTTCTGTTTTCTGCATATAAAAGGATGTTTTTTTCTCTTTCTTCTTAAGTGCTCTGTGTGATACACAACAATTTAGTAAATTCCGTTTTGGCAAAGCGAAATAAAACACTTAAAGTGATATTAAATTTTCGCTAATCTCACAGAATCCAGACACTAAGTAAGTCTCCTTACTACTCTTGGAAATTCTAGATATTCTTACTGAGCACAGGCTCAGTAAGAAACTGTCTTCCTTTCAATCGTGATATAATTAAACAAATTGATGGTACAAAAAGGATGTATGTGGAGCATTGTATCTGAGAACAATGCTCGCTGAATCAGGTATGACAAACCACTTTTAAGGAATCAAATTTGTGCCTTTCAAGACAATGTCTACAAAATCCTTTGAGAAAAACTGACCTAGTAGCTGGCTCCCAGGGGTCAGCCACGTTGGTGTTCTGGAAGGTTACCTCCTGATGGGTTAGGAGGCTTAGGATATTTGCGAGACCTCCAGAAAAGAATTCAAATGCATAGGACTCTGCAGGAGAAAGCTGGTGGAGTCGTGGGTATGGTTTTCTAGCCTCAGAAGAGCAGATAAGAAAAGTTCTTAAAATCCAAGCTGGTCCCTCATGCAAAGTCCAGATGCAAGGCAATTTTGTGGCTAGTTCTAGATGTTTCAAAGCACTCGCAAGAGGGCTATGGAGCAGTTGGCACTGTGGAAATAACCAAGCCAAACTTGATGGAAGCCTTATTTTGTGCTCAAGAATAATCTTTCTTTGAGATTAGTATGATTGCAGGGGACAGACACTGTCAGGAAAAAAATGTGATAGAATTTGAAGTGGCCAAAAATATTCTCGGATGTCCTCAATGGAAAACTAGTGTTTCATGCGTAACCTTCTGAGCTATCTGATTCTCTCGACAACTTTCATCGTCTCTGGGCTAATTTACAACTCTGTAAGTTGTTGGTAAATGATAGCAAAGTAAATGTCCCTTGCCTGCAGACATACTTATAAATTCCGTGTGGTAGAAGCCAATTTATTTCCACTCTCAGGGAAAAAGGCATACCTATTTGACTTGGAAATTCATTTCATGGCCTGTATTTCTGCTCCTGGAACTACTGTAACCTCTTACTTATTCCCAAATGAATTAAACCTTAAAAAAATTAGCCATGGCTTTACTACAACTTCTACTACTGCATTTATTTAGTGAACACTCTATAAGCATTTGCTATTTGCTGGGCTCTGGGAATACCCAGTCTACACGGTCTTCTTCTCCGGGAGCCCACCGCTTAGGAAGAGAGGGAAAAGTAAACCAGCGATGAGTGTGCAGTACTTAAGGTCTGTGATAGAAAAGGCTGCACCAAGGTCTAGGAGCACAGAGGAGGGCTGCATTCCATGTTGTCAGGGTGTGAGGGTGTGTGTCTGGAGAGGGGCAGGTGAGAAATGTCGTTGGGATACAGCCACCAGAATGTGGCATATTGATGGCTCCCATTAGCAACTTAGAGTGTTCATACCCTTTCTCCTGAAAGTCTTGGCTGCTATTGGAATTTGCAAGGACAGTACCTTTGTGCTACTCGTTGACTGGTGCCCGGGGACATTGGCTGCTGTGATGGTCAGTTTCTTGTGTTAACTTGACTGGGGCTCGGGGTGCCCAAACCTTTGGTCAGACATGTTCTGGGTGTGTCTTTGAGGGTGTTTGGGGATAAGATTAGAATTTGGATCCGTGGACTGAGTAAAGCAGATGGTTCTCCCCAATGTGGGTGGGTCTCATCCCATCCCTCGAAGGCCTGAATAGAACAAAAAGGTTGACTCTTCTTCAAGAAGCGGGACCTCCTCCTGCCTGAGTGCTTTGAGCTGGGACTTGAGTTTTTTCCTGCTTTTGGGCTCATACCGAAACATCTGCTCTCCTGGGTCCCTAGATTGCCAACAGCAGATCTTGGGACTTGTCAGTTTCCATAACTATGGGAGCCAACTCCTTATAATAAATCTCCTTCTGTATATACACTCTGCTCTGTTTCTCTGGAGAATTCTGAGTAATAGAGCTGCCTTGGTCCTGACTGGATCTCTCTCTTCTCTCCTTCCAGCCCCCACTCCCACCCCCAAATAGCCCTCCTCCTCTTCCATTTGACACTTTTTTCCCTGATACACCGTAGAATAAACCGCAGACTGGAGCTCCTTTGTCACTGAACAAACTCGTAATCCCAGTTTTCAAGTGTAATTTTTACAATATATAAACATTGCAATGAGGATGGGACAAAGCTATAGTCCACCTTAAGAGGAGCAGCTCTGGCTTCTAGACTTCCCTTGGACGTACTTTGGATCCTGGCTGATGTGTGTTTCAGCTTGCTCATTCACTGTTGTGTCACTCTGGGTCCTCTCGAGAGAGTCCTTCCCAACACCAGCCCTGCCGGATTTGCATTGTCCTCCTACCAGGTCGGGGTGATTTCCAGGCCCTCCCGGGACTTGTTCATGGATGTCTGATGACCTAGACCCCCTCTCTGTGCCAGGCCACTCTGGGGTCCTGCTTCTGCCCTCTGCCTGGTGTGGCCCACTAGCCATGGCTCCTTGCTTAGGGCAACTTTGCCTTCTTTTCCTCTCTTGTTAAGGCTTGGTCGTTCTCAAAAGAGTTGTCCCCCAAAGATGTTCACATCCTAATCCTCAGAACCTATGACTCTATAGGTTACCTGGCAAAGGAGGATTAAGGTGGCAGAGGGAATTAAGATTGCTGATCAGCTGACCCCTGGTGGGCCCAGTATAATCACAAGGATCTTAAATGTGATACCGGAGACAGGAGAGAGCAGAGAAGGAGATGTGAAGGATAACAAGGTGATGTGATCTGGGAAGGATGAGGTCTAAAGTTATTGGCTTTGAGCATGAGGGAAGGGGTCACAAGCCAAGGAACGTGGGCAGCCGGTAGAAGCTGGAAAAGGCAAAGAAATATGTTTCCCTGGAGTCTCCAGAAGGAGCACCTTGGTTTTAGTCCGGGGAGATTCGGTTCTGGCTGAATAGCAGAGTATAGCAAAGTCTGAGCTGGGTGCCAGAGAGCCCCAGGGGCCAGAGTACTTGAACTTAGCCCTGCTCTCTTGCTCTTGCCCCGTGTCTGCTGGAGCTCTGGGTGCCTCCCAGGTGTCCTTGCCTCCTCATGGTGCCACTGCCCTCCTGGCGCTCCCCACTCTCTGACGCTCAACTCTGCCCATCCTGGCCCGGGTCCTACGTCTACAGGTCCCCTGTAGTGAATAACCCGTTACCCCTACGAGGAGGAAGTGGCCAGGCGAAGTAGGGGAAAGGCGAATTTTGGACATAAGTGTGAAGTCTGCTCTAGGTCACATCTGAGAGCTGCACTGTCCCGTTAAATATAAGTTAATATTCATTCATCCACTTAATTAAAAACTAAGTCCTCTGTTGCACTAGCCGCCTTTCAAAGTCACATGTGGCCGGGGGTTACTGGGCTGGACAGTGCAGATCTAGGACCTTTCCCTCCCCACAGAAAGTTCTGTTGGATGGTGCTGCCTCACAGACCAACGGGTCCGCGGCTTTCTGAGTGGGGAAATTGAGGCACAGTGGACCAGGGCTTGGACTCCAGGCTCAGTGCTCTGATCAGTTCATCGTTCGAAGCCTCTGGCAGACAAGAATTCAGGCTGCACATTTCAGCGGCGAGAAGACGCCTAGAGTGAATAAATAATGAGATCGCCACGGTTTCGGAGGAAAAAGATCTCTAAATCCTTGAGATGATTGCAACGCAATCCTGAAAGCTGATGGAGAGGGGGTAAGTCGTTTGTTTTTAATTAGTCTTCTCTTCTCTCTTTTTCTTTTCTTTCTTTCTTTCTTTCTTTCTTTCTTTCTTTCTTTTTTTAACGTTTATTTATTTTTGAGACAGAGAGAGACAGAGCATGAACAGGGGAGGGGCAGAGAGAGAGGGAGACACAGAATCTGAAACGGGCTCCGGGCTCTGAGCTGTCAGCACAAAGCCCGATGCGGGGCTCGAACTCACAGACTGTGAGATCATGACCTGAGCTGAAGTCGGCGGCTTAACCGACTGAGCCACCCAGGCGCCCCTTTTTTTTTTTTTTAAGAGGAAGAGAACCAGTGTCTGAGGCACAGAACAAGTGCAGAGGGCTCCGTGGCTGGGTCTGCAGAGGGGCTGGTCAGAGGGTCTGAGCCAAAGGAGGCCAGGGCTTTGATGCGCTCTGATTTCCTCCTGGCAGCAAGCATGCTCTCTGACGGGTCTTCTGTTTGTTTGTCATGGCTGCACCGCACTGACCCTTCACTCTCCCGGTCACCCAGACACCCCCCGCCCCTCTCTGGCACGCACGCATTGCCCACAAGGTATGCACGCCCTCCCTGTGACTCCCCCGTTCCCGCTGCATGCTGGGTCCACTGGCTGCTCCCAGGGTCTGAGCCTCCAAAGCTGGGATACTCAGCCGGGATACAAAGCTGGGATTCAAAGCGGGCTCTGCAACTCTCCCTGCCCCCGCCTTCCCGGAGGCTGTCCCCGACCGTCAGGATTTCAGAGAAACAGTGGCTATAAGTTGTCCAAGTACTGGAAGAGCCAGAACGAGCGAGTGAAGCACACCTTTCCCTCGAGCCACGGGCCTGCCTGTGCCGGCACTAGAGTTGCAAAACTGGGTAAGGCTCTCCCCGTTCTCGAGGGCTTCATCTCCTAACGCAGGAGAGAGGAGCATGGGCAGATGGTTACAGCTCACTGTGCTAAGGCTATGTTTATTTTCTTCTTTTTAGTTTTTTTTTTTTAACATCGATCGATTTTTTGAGAGACAGAGCATGAGTGGGGGGAGGGGAAGAGAGAGAGGGAGACACAGAATCCGAAGCAGGCTGCAGGCTCTGAGCTGTCAGCATAGAGCCCGACGTGAGGCTCGAACTCACGAACTGTGAGATGACGACCTGAGCCGAAGTCGGACGCTCAACCGACTGAGCCACCCAGGCGCCCCCCCCCAGGGCTACGTTTATTAATCAGCCACTCATTCCACCATCCAGCAGGTATCTTTGGAGCTCCCGCCATATGCTCAACACCCTGCTAGGGCCTGCCCGTTTTTAGAAAGGTCTGCTCCCCTCTTTGAAGAGCTCACGTTACGAGGGAAGCAGATAGCATCTAAGCAGCTACCCCACGGTGCCTTGACTTGGGTGAGCACAGGGGCTATAGGAACCACAGGGGCCAGGCACCTAACCTACTTGGGGGGCTCAAATGTGCACAAGACACAATGGTGTCTCAAAGGGGGATCAATACTGCCCGGGAAGGGCACCAGGAAGGCTTTCCCGAGGGAAGGGGACTAGAGCCGGATCTTGGAGTATGAGGCCAGGTTCTCCCGGCAGACAGATTTGGAAGGAACAGCACGCATAAAGACAAGCAAGGGAGAAGCAGTGCGAAAGATGTCTGAATGGGTGCAGTGGGGGGTGCTTTGGAGGGATAGGTTGGTATCAGATTGTGGAGGGCCTGATGTGCTGTTGTGGGCTGGATGTTTGTGTCTCTCCAAATTCACACGCTAAAGTCCTAACCCCCAGTGCAATGGTATTTGGAGGTGGCACTTTGGGGAGGTAATTAGGTTTAGATGAGGTCATGAGGGTGGGGCCCCATGATGGGATTAGTGGCTTTATAAGAAGAGGAAGAGAGAGATATTCATTCTCTTTCTGCCATGTGAGGACATCTTTGAGACACGATGACAGCCCTCCCCAAGAACAGAATCTGCTGACCCCTTGATCTTGGACTCATAGCCTTTAGAACTGTGGGGAACAAATGTCTGTTGCTAAGCCCTCCAGCTTGTGGTATTTTCTTATGGCAGCCTGCGTAGGGTGAGTCATATACTTGATGAAAATTTTAATTTGAATCAGGAGACAGAGATTTAAAGCATGAGAGTGGCACTAGAGACCTGCTCTTGGAACCACACAGACATGGCTGGTGAAGAAGGGAGGGGGCCTGGCTGTGGCAGGAACCCAGGAGAGCCTGGCTGCGGCTGGCCAAGGGCTGGGGATGCGTGGAAAGGGAGTTCTCCAGAAGCCCAGTCCCCAGGGCTAGGTGCCTTCTTGGACCTGGTGGTGAGAGAAAGGATCTGGGAGATGTTAGGATTCTTACAGGGGGCTGGTGTGGGATTAATAACACAGGAGAATGTCAAGGTCGTGGTTACAAAGTCATCCACGGAGGAAGGGGATCGTCTTTGGGCGCACTGAGCATTTCACTTTCGTCCAGTGTAAGTTCTACGGGATGTTTATTTGTTCAATATTTTTGTTCTCCTTTCCCTTTGAACCTTAAGGGCCAGGGATTGAGTTACTTCTGCCTTGTTTGCTTCTTGATACTTCTCTTTTCTTGCTCCAGTCCACTTCTCCCATCCACTCCTTCCATGGGCAGCCATGTTTCTTTTTGTATGTATGGGTCTTGGGATCTTTTCTTTCTTTCTTTCTTTTAAGTAGGTTCCACGCTGGGTGTGGAGCCCAATGCAAGAACTGAACTCACAACTCTGAGATCAAGGCTCGAGCTGAGACCAAGAGGTAGACGCTTAACCAACTGAGCCCCCCGCATGCCCCTTCTCGCAGGCGTTTTAAAATTGATGTCCGGGACATCCCGTTAGCAAACTCACCTGTTTCCTGCCTTTCACCGATGCCCCCCGTCCCGGTTGCTCAGAATGTTTCTTGCCTGCGTGACTCCATGACACTCTCCCATGGGCGGCAGACGGCCTGTAGCTGTCTCCAGGGTTACCACAGACAGTGCTGCGGGAACATTCTGCCAGCTCCTCCTGGACAAGTGAGGGTTTTGGTGGGTGCAGACTCAGGAGCAGAATTACCCTTGCGGGGGTCTCTAGTCCCCCCGCGTGCAGGAGGGAACTTTGCCCTCACAAGCGACATGGACTCAGAACTGTCCACCTTCTCAACTCGAATGGCGGTCCAATGACAGGCGTGGAGTGGACACACATTGCCGTGTGTTTGTGTTTTTCTAATAACTGGTGTGTCGGAACACTTTTCATATGCCGGTTGTGATTCTGAGTTTTCTTTTCTGTACCTTACTGGGGTTCCTGTCTCTTTTTGCGTACTCTAGATATTAGTTCCTTGCTGATTGTAGCTGTTAGAAAAATCAATAACCTCTTAATCCGTCATCAACCTGTTTACGAGTGTCCTTTGTTGAACAAAGGGTTTAGTTTTCATGTAACTAATCTGCCTCTGTCTTTTTGCCTGTGATTTGTACTCTTAAAGCCTTATTTGAGAAGTCTTGCCTCACTGGTAGGTAACAAAGCCAGGAATGTATATAACTTGATAGTTTTCCTAATAGCTTTATAGTTTTACTGTTTCCATGAAGGTCTTTAATCCATTCGGAGTCCAGTCATTGTCATCAGGGCCAACAATTATAAAGTGTGTACCGTGTTTCAGGCCTTGTTTCATGTACTTTTAACTATCAACTCTCTTAAATTCCACAGCCACCATGGGGGAGGGACAACCTTTATTGTTATCATCTTTGTTGCAGATGAGGAAATGAAGTCCAGAGATGTTAAGCGTCCTTGGCCCAGGACCCACTGTGAGTAAGGTGCTCTGTAAACAGCACTGCCTTCCTCAAAGAGCTCAGCGGCCCTCGGAGGGAGAGCTTTTTACATGCTGTCCCTGGTCCTGGATGGGGAGACATGACCTGTGCCTCGGTGCCCCTTGCAGAGTGTTGAAATTGGGGCAGATATCAAATAATCAGGCATGCGGTCAAATACAGATTCACGAATTATGACATAGCCCGTGAGGAGAACTATAGGCAAATGTCAAAGCCCAGCCTTGCCTGGGAGGTTGGGGAAAGCTTCCTTAAAGGAAGCTGAATAGAAATCTGGAAGGTTAAGGGACGTTAACTGTGCCAGGGCACATAGTGGGGAGTTTGGGGGACAAAGAAGCTTCTAGAAGAGAGGACCCATGTCTACAAAAGTCCTGGGGGTGGGAACGACGTAAGCCCTGAAACGCAGCATTGTTGTGGGGCAAATTCCGTGAGGGTTGCAGGGCCTCACACGCTTGATAAGGAGTCTGGACTTTATTCCAGAAGCAGTGGAAGGGTCTGGTTACAGTTAGGAGCGTGGCGACAAAAGAGCTGGGGTGCGCGGAAAGGCCAGGCGGAGACCATTGCAGAAGTTCCAGGGAGGGAAGATGGCGGCTTGGGCTCAAGATGAGCCTCCCCTGGAGTTGTTTTTCTAGTACCTGGTGCAGCTGATCCACTGGGTGGGTCCACGCAATGGCTGCGTTGCCGGTAGGGGGAATTCTCCTTGCCAAAGGAGATCAAGTACAGGCTCAGGCTGAGCTCAGGAAGGCACCCTCAGGTCAGCCTGAGGGGATTCTGTCCCTCAGAAGCAGCACTGAGACTGCCTTCCAGCCCTTCCAAGCGTGGATGGCTGACCCAGCAGTGTGCTTCAATGTCTCAGCCTCCTGGTGCTAACACAGCTCGGCATTGGTACGAGGTGGGGTTGGGGGGTCGATTGCACGGGAGTCACCCGTGTGGGCGTAACATCTCAGCTGACTGTGTTCGGACCATAGTCCAGACGTTTCAACCTTTATTGACAACTTAGAAACAAACCAGGGGCTCAGATTTGGGGGCTAAACCCCAACAACCCTCTACATGCTCCGTGGGGCTGGGAAGATGATGAATGCAGACGAAAGTCACGTAACAATTCCGAAATCTACAACTGCTTCTCGTTTTTTTGGCTGGGCCGTTGGCTTTTCTTGACGACAGTCACGGAGTACTTGGTATGTTCCAGCCGCCATCCTAAGAATTTTCCCTGAATTGCCATGACGTCTCTTAGCCTCCTCTTGAAAGCTCAGTGTTTCCATAGTGCTTTTGATTTAATTTATCTTTTAACAGATTGAGAAACTGAGGCTCAGAGAATAATAACACTTACCTCCTGCCTATCTCACAGGGGTGTCGGGGAGGTGAAGACCACGGTGGTGACAGTGCCTCCATCTCCTCAAATGAAGCTCGTAGGTCCCGAGGTGGCCTGTGGAGGTGACGGCCCTGATCGGAGCAGACTGTTTCGATGGTGGCCCCAGTCAAAGGCCACTTTTAGGGCAGTTGCTTGGGGAAGCTCGCCAGAGGAAGATGTTGCTCACGGCTCTGGATCTGAGAAAGGAGGTCAGAGTGGAATTGCAGAAAACAGCCAGAGAGGACCCTGCTTAATACTGCCCTCTACCCCCCAACCCTCTCGGGTTATCTGCATAGAGACTACCTGACAGGCTCCCGGCTCTCCCACTCTTCTAGGCCCTGTCAGGGAGCCAAAGGGGCATGCCACGGGTGACAATTAGAATAGTTCGCTTTCACAACCTTCCAACGAGTCATCTGGATCCTTGGGATTGCCCATGTCCCAGGTGCAGGTGGAGGTGACCTCTGGTCCGCACAGCTCTGGACCTTTCTCCCGCCCCTGCTCATCTTCCATTCTGGCTTCAGGTCAGTTGTGGAGGCCGAGGCCCTGTCTTCTCACTGCTGACAGTCCGTGTGAGCCAACATTTCAGTACTGATGCCCTTCCATTTCTTTCTTTTTTTATTTTCGTTTTTAATTTTTTTAAACGCGTATTTGTTTCCGAGACAGAGAGAGAGAGAGACAGAGCGTGAACGGAGGAGGGGCAGAGAGAGAGGGAGACACAGAATCGGAAGCAGGCTCCAGGCTCCGAGCTGTCAGCACAGAGCCCGACGCGGGGCTCGAACCCACGGACCGCGAGATCACGACCTGAGCCAAAGTTGGACGCTTAACCGACGGAGCCATGGCGCCCTTCAAAGAAGGCGAGAGGGGCCCCTGGTTTTGTCGTAAAAGTCACTCTTTCTGCCTGCCTAATCTCTAAGCCAGACTGGTTTGATAAAGTACTTCACGGGGCAGGAAGAAAAGAACAGGAGGAGAGGAGAGAAACCGGAGGAAGGCGAGCCCTCCTCCCTCCCCAGGGGAAAACCTGTGCAAACATCTGGCAGTCTCTGGCTACTCTGCTCAGAGCGTGCTAGGTGTTTATACTCGGCCAGAGCTGGACTCATGACAGATTATTTTGCCGGCAGGGTCTCAACAACATTTTGTAGGTGGTCTCGTAGAGGAAAGCAAATATTTAAGGTTTTTCTCCTTTCCTCCCCTTGATTGTTTACGTGGGGAGAGAGAGGTACCAGTTGTTTCTGATAACAGCGGCAACGGCAGCCAGGCAGCGGTCCCGCACATGGGCACACAGCCCCCGTGTGCACAGCTCTGACCCGCCGGCCGTGAGCGTGCCTGGTTCGCTGGCTCCCGGTCACAGGCCCCAGGCCGCAGGGAGCACTAACCCGGGACTGTCGAAGTAGATTGCTTCTAGACCCCAGCATTTGGGAGAAGCATCTATAAAGTCACGCACAGCCCAGACGTCTTTATGCGCCCTGCCTAGCGAATCAGGGTCTAACGGATGGCACAGATGTGTACCCTTCTGGGTATCAAGGGATGCTTATCTCGTATCTGTATTCTATGCACCTCGAAAAAGAAAAACCCGCCAAGTAGAGGGTCCACGTTTTAAGTTTATGTATATGGCTGTTGTCATAAAAAGCATCTATGGAACACTTCTGGGGAGTTCAGTTGATCACTATACGAAGTACACGGCCCTCTTCAGGGATCTATGAGCCGGGGGAAAAACGATGCTACGCCAAAGGGCATTAGGGACTATATGATCTGTAACAACACTTGAGATTTGTAAATGGTTTTGCGAGGTACCGAGTACTCTCGCAACATCCTATCCCACGGCACCAAATCCTATGAAGGTTAAGGGTCTGGCTCAAGAGACTTAAGAGCAGAGGTGTTTCTCAAGAGCAGAGGGGAGCCTCAGTCCCGTTCCTATGTCTTCAGGCACAGGACTGGGCCCCGTGCGGGCGCAGACTGGGGACTCTGGCAGTGGAGGTCATGCCGTGAGTGATACGAGGGGCTTGTCGTCCTTTCTGTGCCATGAAAAATGACAAGCGTGGGATGGAATAGACCGAGGTGAGGGAGCGCTGAGGGGGAGGGGCGGGGGAGGGCTGGTCAGCATGACTGAGGGGCTCGTCTCCAGGCGTTTCTGCAGGGACGGCGACGCTGGACGGTCCCCTGTTGGGGCTGTGCCCGATGGGTGCGGTGGAGGAGGAGAGATGCTGGGGCGGTGGGCGAACAGTGCCAGCGATGACGCTAACTATGGTAACCGTGTGCTGGGGGCGCACCCCCAGCCCGGAGGAGACTATCACCTCCCCTCCCCTGTTCTTCATGAGAGCTTTTATTACCTGAGTCCACCACTGAGGGGACGGAGGGTCGGAGCGGCTGCAACCACGTCTGAGGTCCCACAGTTGGTAGGTCAGAGCCAGACTCCAGCCCTGTGTGCCTCTCTGAAGCCTGAGCTCCTATCCACGGTGAGGCTGCCTCCCACGGTCCAGGCACTTGGGACGTGAAGCCGGGGTGTGGGGGGAGCTCCGAGGTGGGGAACAGGGAAGAGCCCGCAGGTCTCGGAGGTTGAAATTCAGGTATGGCGAGATCCTAACACCGGGAAGCGATTTTAAAGCCTGTGAAAGATGGCATCAGTGGAGAAGCATGAAGGAAAAAGCGTCATCTCAACTGGTTTCCTTCAGTGGTCCTTAGGGCGTTCCCCTGCGAGAGGGGTTAGCGAGCGCTTTATGGTATTATAAAGAGAAAATCAAATCATGCGTCTTAAAGTATTCTGTTAACCGCAAACTGGAGGCCAGATGAAAAGTAGTTCTCTTATTTCAACCCTGAGAACTTACCTTCAGTATGAATGTAATTTAAGAATTTTTTTTTTTTATGTTTATCTTTACTTTTGAGACAGAGACCGAGCATGAGCAGGGGAGAGGCAGAGAGAGAGGGAGACACAGAATCCGAAGTGGGCTCCAGGACCTGAGCTGTCAGCACAGAGCCCGATGCGGGGCTCGAACTCGTCAACTACGAGATCATGACCCCAGCCGAAGTCGGAAACAGGAAACAGCCGTTTCCTGTGACGTACTTGCTGATCTTGGGCTCTGCTGTCACCGGGGTAGAGCTGGCCCTGGGACTCGATCTCTAAGTGAGACATACCTCACACTTGGGAGAGGGCCCATTTCAGTCCTCTGGCCGTTTTGTGCAGTTTTTGAAATCAGAGAGGGCCTCAAACCGACAGCTTCCTTTTTATTCTGGGACTGGCCCCCGTGTGAGGCATTCAAGGATACACTGAAGCTTCTCAGGAATAGCCATATTTTGTGCTCTTTATTTTATTAAAATTTTTTATCTTTTATTTTAGAGACAGAGAGTGCGAGCAGGGGAGAGGAACAGAGGGAGAGAGGGAGAGAGAGAATTTTAAGCAGGTGGAGCCTTTTTAAGTAGGTGGGCGGGGCTCCACCCAAAGACCCTGGGATCATGACCTGCGCTGAAATCACAGACGCTCAACCAACTCAGCCACCCAGGTGCCCCTTGTGCTCTTTAAAAAAATGCTTTGGGGGTGCCTGGGCGGCTCAGTCGGTGGAGCGTCTCACTTCGGCTCAGGTCACGGTCTCACGGTTCGTGAGTTCGAGCCCGGCATTGGGCTCTGTGCTGACAGCTCGGAGCCTGGAGCCTGCTTCGGATTCTGTGTCTCCCTCTCTCTCTGCCCCCGCCCCAGCTCACACTCTGTCTCTCTCTCAAAAATAATTAAAGATAAAAAAAATGTTTTTTAAAGAATGCTTTGTGTGTAGAAAACGACAACCCAAGCTTTGGGGAAGAAATCATCTTTATGAGTATCAATTTCAGGCCCAAGTGGGGTCCTCGGCAGCTTTTCAGAGGATGTAAGGGTGTGCAGGGAGCCCCTAGAAATCTTTCCCACCAGGAAAAGTCTTGGGAAACCAAGCCAGCACCCCTGCAGTCAGTCACCAAAGGCCCATGTGGTGGGGAAGGGGAGCAGGGCATCTGGGTCCTGAAGGAGAAGCTTCCTGAACCTGTCCAGGAACAGGCGGGGAAGATGGCATTTCTTTCTTTCTTTCTTTCTTTCTTTTTTTTTAATAATTTTTTTAAATGTTTATTCTTGAGGGAGAGAGGCAGAGTGTGAGTGGGGGAGGGTCAGAGAGAGAGGGAAACACAGAATCCGAAGCAGGCTCCAGGCTCTGAGCTGTCAGCACAGAGCCCGACGTGGGGCTCGAACCCATTAGCCGTGAGATCATGACCTGAGCTGAAGTCGGACGCTTAACCGACAGAGCCACTCAGGCGCCCTGAAGATGGCATTTCTGAAGGTCAGCTTGGAAGTCTCGTCTGGAGGTGCTTCTGGAATACACAGCTCCAGAAAGCAAGTTCAGGTGACTCGCAGGACTTGGGCATCGTGCCCCCTGGAAGGCCAGGGTTCGTAGAAAGGAGGGTGCATGAGGTGTAATCCTGTCCACCCCAGGGCCCTGCTGCTCACTTGGGCACATCCAGGCCACTCCTGAGCCTTCCCGGCCTCTGTCAAAGGAAAGCGGGAGTTCTTCTTTCCCGAAAGAACCTCCTCCCGAAAGCAGGAGGAACTCCCCTGCCTCTGCCTCACAAGATTTAGGGCCAACTGAGACACTGGCTAAGAAAGAGCTTTACAAGGCAAGTGCCCATCAGGTGCCAGGCAGGCATAGCATCATTGTTCTGAATAAGGGGACAACTTGCCCAGGGGACCCTGTAGGGTCGGGACCGCCCTAACGTGGGAACGAAGGGCAGCGAAGGGGAGAGTCGCCTGACAGCTCTGGCCTGTCAGAGAAATGCCACTTGCCTTCGTAGCCGACAAGCCCTGCTGGGGGCGGTGAGCCGAGACAGCGCACAGAGAAGAAACTCCTTGAGCCAAGTGTCTTGCGTCCTCTAAGATGGGCTCTTTGGGCAACGTGCTCCCCATCAGGCTTTGTTTTCTCTTGTCTGAAACTTCAAGCCCCTCTTCCTTACAAGGTCAGCCACGGTGGTCTTCGGCTGGCCCTGTGCTCACTCCAGGAGTTCTTTCAAGGCTGGTTTCGCGATGGCTCATGAAAGCAGTTTTGCTAAACCACACGCCGTAAATCAAGTGCATTTCTCTGACCGTGTGCATTGAAGTTGACTTTGGCATTTGGCCATGCGCTTTCTGGAAGGACACACAGGTTTGTCACCTGCGAGGAGGAGTGGAGTGAGGAGCCAGGGAGGACGAGGGAGCATGGATCGGGGTGGGCAGTATGGGAGGAGGGACACCCACGCTCAGGGAGGGGGCTGGATGAGCGGGGGAGGACAGTCGTCTTCGGATCCCCTCTGCAGAGACGTCAAGTTTATTCCACATGCTGAGATCACTGTCTCGAGGGGTGCTAGACTGCCCAGGGGTCCAGGGGGACAGGAGATGGCAGAGTAAACAAGAGCATAAGTCAACATACCTGCTCACAAGGAAATTCGCCCAGGAAACCGGAAATGACCTGAACAAAACCGGGAATGAATAAACACGTAAAGTGTTTCCTTTTTCCCAGAGAAGACCCCATACTTGTAAAGGGCATTGACGTGTTCAACTATATGACTGATTTCATTTCAGCCTTTCGAGGAGCCCCTTCCAGAAGCTTTTACACACCAGAACAGTGAGGCTCGAGTTCACAGCACTGCAAACTGTGGGCGGGGACCAAGGTCTCACCTTGTAAATCCAGACCCTGTGGCAAGTGGGGGCTATGAACGAAGGCTCCGGAATCCAAGCTGCCATGGCTGATATGGACCTTGGGAGCAGTCTTTCCAGAGGTCTTTCCAGGGGCTCTCTGTCTCTCTGGTCGTAAGAATCTGGAGAAGGGGAGTCAGGTAACACTGTTTTACAGGGAGCAGCACCCCTCATTCCACCGAATGTTCTGGGGACTCCGTCCCTGACCTCCATTTTCCACACTTACCTGCTGATTTATGCAGACATGGCCCCAGAAAAGGGCCATTCCAAAACCGTGGGTGAGGTCACTACAGGCAGGCCTGGTCAAGGAGGAGCTGGGTTGGGAGTGAGGAGGGAGGCAGCGGGCCCCTGAATGAGGTTTTCCTCTTCGTGGTGTCCAAGGCCCAGGCCAGGCGGGCTGCCGTGTCTCTCGCCGTCTGGCTCCCAGAAACTTCCCCCGCACCCGTGGCTCCTGGCACAGAGTCTCGAACTTGGGGCGGGCTTCGGTGGTCTCACTTTCCACATGGAACTGAGCTCGTGCTGTCCGTCCACTTTGCTTAGCCGTGCCCCGTGATGCCAGCCCTAAGGGCCCCAGGGTGGCTCTGGAGAAGCAGTGGGCAGGTGTCTGGCCGGTAAACTGCAGAGGGACACAGGCGTGCTGTGCCCTCCGTGGCAGCTGGGAGGGGCCGGAGATTGTGCCTGCTTCTGCCTAGCTCACACTCTGCTCACCATGTTGTGTCTTCTTCACAAAGTAGAGCAGTTCAGAGGCCATTAGATTTCTTCAGAAATGAAAAAAAGTACAGAAAGAGTCCATGGCCCCAGGCAGTTCCCTTCACGGCCCCAGGACTTTCTGAAGCCGGTGGGGAGCAGACAGTACATCCGGGATCCCTCGGAACTCAGGGAGGCCCAGAGAGGCAGAGGAAGAGGGTCATGTGCGGCAGTCAGGACGAGAGGCATAGCGGCCTGGAGGTGTGGGTCTGCCCGGGCCTCTCTCTGGTCCCTGGAGTGTCTCCTATACCATGTGGCGTGTGGATAAGCACTTTTGAGAAGGGCTATTGGCTGAATTGTGCCCCCCTTCGAATTTGTATGTTTAAGTCCCAACCCTAACACCTCGGAATGTGACTGTGTTTGAAGAAAAGGTCTTTAAAGAAGTAACTAAGGTAAAAAAAAAAAAAAAAAAAAAAAAAAAGAGGTCACTGGGGTGGGCCCTAATCCAATATGACTGGTGTTCTTGTAAGAAGAGATTGGGACACAGACACAAAGACCGTGTGAGGACACAGGGAGAAGACGGCCATCTACAAGCCAAGGAGACAGGCCTCAGGAGGAGCGGACCCTTCCAACACCTTGATCGTGGACTTCCGGCATCCGGAACTTGAGAAAATAAATTTCTGGTTTTAAGCCACCCAGTTTGAGGCACTTTGTGATGGCAGCTCAAGCAGACTCATACAGGAGCCTTTCAGCTGGAAAGCACCCGGCCCATCTCCTGCTAAGCTCTGGTGTTTCCCCTGGGGTGGTGACGGTGGCCCTGCATAGACTCCGGGTTGGGCCCTGTGTCTCTCTGAGGCTGTGGCATTTTCCATAAAGATGCCATCCCTCTCTGAACACCACTTGTTTCCAAGCCATGCTTGGGGGCTCAGTATAGGTGTTTTCAGGGCCCCCAGGAATGCAGAGGGGAGGCCCTGCAGGGCTGAAGGTGGGGAGTGGGGTGGGGACCAAGCAGGCTCTGACCTCTCCGCCACCTCAAGATATGCTGTTGGAGTGCATTGGTTTTAGATATCGGGTTTTACATAAAATCTTATTGGAAGAAATAAGTGTTTTCCACCCCTGATCAATCTGCAAGAAGACTGACAAAAGAGACCATGTCTTAATATAATAGAATTTTGGCCCTATCAGCGCCATTTCTCTACGGAGAAATGGTTAGTGATTTCTCTACGGAGCTGGCTTTAACGTCTTTATAAGTCGTGACAACTTTCATTCATATGACCTTATCCCCACGGCTGCTGTGACTGTCTCAGAAAAAGAATCCCCTTCGCCGGGATAAGAGTGACACGCCCTCCTCGCTCTTCCTTGGAGCCCGGGATGATGCAATGACAGGCCCGACACATGCTTCCCGCCTCCTCTCCAGCCTCCGGGAACCTGCTGTCTGCCCTTTTCTCCGGCTTCCTTCCCACCTCTTTTCTAGTCTTTATCACTAACTGGGAAAGAAAGCTGTGCTGTCATTAGTCATTCATGGGAGCCAGGCTAGAGGGAAGCTGGCAAGGCTGGACATTTGTCTCCCAAAACTTTTTGGAGAAGATGGCATTTGTAGGTCAACTCTGCCAGATAGGGCTGTGGGGTGGTGAGAGCGAGGACCCAGCCCGCGAGCTGTGTGGGAGCCTCTGGGAGGAGAGGGCGCGCCAGACCGCCGCTGCTTAGAGTTGCCCTGGAAGGCTTCCAGAACGGCCAATGCTCTGCCTCCCCATGGTTTCTGACTCAATAGGTCTGCAGTGGGCCCCAGCATCTGCGTTTCTGACAGGGGCCCGGGTGCTGTCGCTGTTCCTGCTGCTGGCTGGGACCTCACTTTAGGGACCGCTGCCTGAGGCCAGGCGGAGGCAGGCAGGCAGTGGGCACAGTGAGGTACTCTACCAACCTCCTTGGGATCCGAGGTTCCCTGAGTGCTTCTGGTGAGTCTGTTTGTTGGATGCTTAAGCCCTCAAGGTGGATGGGGTGGGGAGTCAGACTTACGTGCTGCCCTGGCCATCCCTTAAGCTTTCCCTTCTTAACCTGGTGCACAGCAACTGCTCCGTGGGTAATTAGCAACTGGCCAGCTTGTCTAACACCCCGGAAGGCCTCCAACTCTTTTATTTATTTATTTATTTATTTATTTATTTATTCATTCATTCATTCATTTGTTTATTTATAATTTTTCTTTAGTATGGAAAGAGCGCAAGAGAGTGGGGGAGGGGTAGAGGGAGAGAGAGAGAATCCCAAGCAGGCTCCGCGCTCAGCATGGAGCCTGACGCGGGGCTTGATCTCACGGCCATGAGATCACAACCTGAGCCAAAGTCAAGAGGTGGATGCTTACCTGACCAAGCCCCCCAGGGGCCCCAAGGCCTCCAATCCTTCAGCCATAGGGACCCATAAGGACCCACAGTCCTGCTTGGACCTAGCCCTTGGCAGGGGGGTGTCCCTATCCTTGCCCATGGAGCCCCACTGTGCCAGAATAGGGTCTTTTACTGGGGTTTTAGAATGCTGGGATAAAACCTTGTGCCCCCTTGCTGAGTTCTGAGCCCGGAGTTCTGAGGACCAGGAGGCAGCAGGACTATAAGCAAGAACGTAAAAATGGCCCCTTCCACGAGAGATCCTTGGTCTCTGGACCAGGTCCTCGGCCAGCCCCCTCCTATTGACGCCCTCCAGATGACCCAGGTACAGAGGGAGGAGCTCTTGGAAGCGCAGGCCTCTGGTCCCAAAGGCCGTGTAAGCTAGAAAAGCCCTTTTCCGCAGGAGAGGTACTGCCCCGGGAGGGCCCTCTCAACCTTTCCAACTTATCACTGCCATCTTCTTCTTCACAGTCATAGTATATCTGTACTTAGCACTCGGCACTTGACGTTTTTGTTTCATGTGTACGCACATATGCGAGTATGTGAATATGAAATCTGTCTCCCCCACTAGACAGTCAGCTTCACGAGAACCAAGTCTTTGTATGCTTAGCTCGTTACCGGTACCCTGTGCCTGGAACCATGTCTGGCCTCCTGAGGCTCCCGTAAATTGTTCTGAGGGAATAAATGAATGACAGCCATCCTCACTGACATTTCTTCCTGACTCTTTGTGAATCACCAACCATCACTGTTTCTTGCATCGTATACTTTCTTTTAATCTTTTTTTTTTTTTTTTTCTGCTAAAAAGACAGAAGTTGCTAAAACGTTTGATAAGCAGTTGGGAATCTGCTTCTCTTTTTCTCTGCCAAGGAAACAAATGACAAGACCCTTCCCTGTTTTTGGCTTTGATAGGAGGAAGTGTTGGATTAGCTGTTCTCTCTAAATTTACTTTATAGCTCCAAAATATTAACATATAAATTCTAGATGATTGCAACTTTGACTATCTATGCCCAAAATTTCCTTTGCAAATTCTGATGACTTAATGAGTTTGTGTTAGTTATCACAGGTTTAAGAATGAGAGAAAACTGTGTTATTTATGAGCCTTCAGTTTAGAATCACAGCACAGTGAGGATGTGACTTTCTTAAAACCAATATGCTAGCACGGGCTTCATCTTGAAAGGAAGCCATTGCTAAGCTTAAATTGTGAGGAAAAATGGAAGGAAACAGAAATGACATTTCTCGTGACCTTAGCACTTAGGAAAGACAGGGATTGTGCCTGGGACTGTCCCTTCTTTGGCTTTTCTGGGTTCTCACCACTCACCAAATATTGTAAGTTCTGTCTTCACAAAGCCTCTTGCCTGCCTTGTCTGGTCTCAGTGGTAACCATAAAGCCCCCCACCTAAAAGGTTACACAGTTTCCAGTCTCTGTCCCTTTCAATCCATCCTCTGTTCCACTACCTGGTTAGAAGATGCCTTGCCAAAGTTGGTAGCCAACTGAAAAGTCTCCATGGCGTGCCATAGTCTCACAGGCTATGGTTCATTCTTTCGTGAGAATTTGCAGCTCAACACGGCACCATTTTTGTGTCTCACTATGGACATTTCCCTCTACTCCTCACCCAGCCAGTCTTTCACTCTTTATTCCGTAAATCCTCCGTGAACATTCCTACTCTCCTCAGTCCTAAGCCACGTCATTTCTGTTGCGATGAAAGCCGTCCTTCATTTATACAACAAATATTGGTCATTACAAAGTGATATATGTAATTAAACACAAATTACTCTATCTTCCTCTAGTGGCCTAAAATATTGGCTCCATAGTTAGAATGCCACTTCCTGTCTAGTTCTAACAGTAGCTGAGTGATTTGGGGCAAGTGACTTGAACCTATTTTTGCCTCAATCTACCTTTCAGTAAGATGAGATAATAATAAACACTTATCAAATTCTTGTTCAGAATCGGACACCATTCCAAATGCTTTGGGATGTTAACACATTTAATCCTCACAGCCATCAGGTGAGAAAGGTCCTGATGTGATTCCCATTTCATGGGTGAGGACCTTGAAGGTGGGAAGCACCTTGCTGAAGTGTCACATGAGGACACTTGCTGAAGATCACATGACTGGTAAGGAATGGAGTCAGGCATGTGACTCTGGTGGCCACAGTCCTCATCGCTAAAAGGCGCTGTCTCTGGAGGAAGAGGAAACCCTTACACAGTTGTTGGGGGTCCCAGAGAGCTACTGCATATAAAGACCATAGAACAATGTTCAGCACATGGCTTACCAGTATAGCACATAGCCGCCAGTAACCGTGAGCCATTTTTGGTTGGTCTCATGCTCCTCTCAAGGCCTTGTTCTGGTTTGCCTGTTCCCTTGAAGCTGTCCCTTATCCCCAGACATCACATTTTCCAAGTGTAGATTTTCTGAACTATTCATTTGCGTCTTGGGCTATTTTTTTTTTTTTTTAATACTTAGTTATGATACTCATGACTTACCTCTCCATCCGGGATTCGAGCTGCAGGTGTTTAAAAATATAGTTGTTAATAGAAAAATTGAGGCATCATAAGGCCAACAGGATGATTGACATTGATTGAAAGGAGAGCTTGTTACTCACAGTTCCCGAAAGGAGGGGGTGCATCATGGCACAGGAGGGCGGGGAAGGAGAAGGGCAGGTGAGAAAGCACCGGGGCTGGTCAGGAGGCAGAGAGAGAGAGAGGGAAAAGTGGGCAAGAGCCTTTGTTGTGACTTCTGCAAGGAGGAACAGGTGGAGCAGGGGTAGCAGGCTGAGGATTAACTAGTTTGAACAATTGCATAGCAGTTGTCCATAATCGTCTGGTACCTGACCCTGGGTGATTAGGGCAGAGGGACAGTGGCCTCAAGGGTGGTTGGGTGAGGGCTCTGAATTCGCCACTTTGCATTTGAAAAACTGGCTTGACAGGTGAAATATTTACTATCTCTAGGAAATGACTAATGCTAGGAGGTCAATTCCTCCAGGATCAACAAGGACCCGGATGTTAAAGCATCGGAAGTACAGAAAATAAGATATGTTACTATGGCAGGTAACTAGGAAACACATGTGATGTTTTGTTTGTTTGTTTGTTTGTTTGTTTTTATCTCTGATCCTAGCTCAGTGTTTCTCAAAATGCAGCCTACAGAACATTTATATCAGACTCACTTGAGAAGCTTGTTAACAATGCAGGTCCCTGGGTCCGTGCATTACCCATAACACATCAACATCTCTGGAAATGGGGCCTAGTCATTTGTCTGCTTAACAAGTTCTTCGGGTGATTCCCAAATTCTCCGTGGTTTGAGAACTATTGTCCTGTACATCTTGTCTCTGTTCTGGGCTATCAGAGTCAGCTCTGAATGACAAGAAAGGCCAAGCTGAACTCTTAGGAACACCAGCAATTTTCCCAAATGGAAAACACACCGGTCTCTCATTGCTACCTCCCTGGCTCAGCAAGAGAGAATTACCTCTGGAACTGCCGAGGGCTTCCCGGAAGACAGACAGAAAGGGTCGCCTATCTCGCTTAAGGAGGAGAGTGGAATAATGGAACAAGAGAGCTTCGGTCTGGATTGGGGTTGGAGCTGCAGGCAGCCAAGAAATGAAAGCAACCTGAGGATAAGTTATGTCCTGTCAGGTTGGGCCTGTCAGGCCCATGCAGCAATGGGCCGTGTGGCTGTACCTGTGCATCTGTGAAGCATGACCATGTGCCTAAAACCCATCTACTTACCGCTGGTTTGATCCCAAACTATTGCAGCCAAGTAGTTCTGAGCTCAAAAAGGTCGATGAAACATTTTTTAGGAAGTCAGATTATATTTGAGAGAAATATCAGTTAGGACCTATAGTCCTAAGCACAGGACTCTGGTTACCCACCTGGGCTTTGTCGAGAGGCAGGGACAATGTGAGCAGCCACATGGCCGGGAAATCTTGGTCTGGAGAGCAGCGGGGTCGTAGGATGTCAGAAGAGCACTCACAAACATTGTATATGAATCTGTGGCCAAGGTGAGGTTGGGAGATGCGACCAGGGATAACGATTCAGAAAAGATCAAGTCCCAGCGGGACGAGGGCAAGAGGCCAATTTGTGGGGTAGTTTGGACCCCAAATCAGTGGGGCCAATCAGCAGTCCGGATAGGAGCACTGGAGTAAGGAACAGGCACCGGGAATAATTTCCTCGGAAGAGTGCATCCTGTTTGTGTTGGCAGTCTCTATGAAAGTTGAATTGCTTACCTCCAAGGTTCAACCTGGTGTAATCCCCCTAAAGTCTCAGCAGAAACTTCAGTAGGGGGATTCTGTGCTGTGTTTGGGGCACTGTTTCTGGATGCATGGCCTTTTGGCACGACCCTCCTAGAGTTTCTGTGAGCTACTCACGAACATTTGATACATCTGTCCTACAAAGAACCCAGGCTGATACTCATCCCATCAGCTGGCCGCCGAGATTATTGAGTAGATTCCAAATTATACACGGCCCACCCAAGTGTGTCTTTTGTTGTGACTTTGCACACGGCTCCTATCCCTCTCCATGCCTTGATTTCCCCCCCCCTTCACTCCCTTGAAGAAGGGCCCTACACTGCTTTTGAGGAGTCCTACCCAAGATGTGAGAATGGAAGTTGCTGAGAAAGCTTGATGTGGACTATGTTGAGTAGGGAAGACAACGGGACTTATCACTGGCTCATTGGCAATCTCCCCAGCTCTTCCTAATTGTTTTGAATTCCTGTTCTTTGTGGTGCTGGCCTGGGTGTGTCTAATTTAGGCCACGCTGCTGCCCAGCCCCACCATTCATGCGCAAATGACGGGTTTGGGAAGTTGGAGACATTTGGGTCTGTTAAGAACAAAGTTAGAAGACAATGGGGAAAGAAGCCTTCTGATCACTGCAGCCCCAGGGCAGTCCTGCTGGGGACCCCTCCGTGTCGTGCCAGATGCCCGCCCTTCCCAGTCCTTTGCAGTCTCAACTTCAAATTTTAATATTACAATCAGCAGCTCGGCTTATTTTAAACTTGAGAAGCCTGTGGGGGTTTTTTGGTCCTGTTCAAAGCAAATGAGCATTTTCCTTTTAGTCTTGTTTAGACAGTGGTATAAAAGGATCTGTCAGTCAGATGGAACAAAACACACAGCCCCTTTTCCTCTAGATGATGATAAAGATTGTAAGAATGATAATGATGATTGATGGTCATGGAGCCGCCTCGTCTTGGCTGCTCCTGCCAAGGGTTGCTGGGGGTTTTGCCGAGGAACATTCCTTCTCCTTAGTGAAGGGAGGAGCTGGGCGCGGCAGGTAGGAGGGAGGCGAGTTTTGAGATCTTGATGCATTCTCCTTGATCTCTCGAAATGCCACCTAGAAAAAGCTGGAATTGATGATGCTGGCACAGAAATCTCTACTCCATCCACATTCTTGGGGAAACCATGGCGAATCCTGCCATTTGGCATCAGGGCTGCTGAGGAGGACGATCCAGGGCTGGTGAGACAAAGAACCACATGGTGACGTGGGCATGATGGCGGTGCCCAGGAGTCCTGAGGTGCACGTCACCCTAAACCACAGCCTGCCTGCTTTGTAAGGTATTTCTTCCCCATCCTGCCCGCTCATGGCACTTGCAACAAAGGAAAACATGATCAGAAAATACCAGGTGACGATGAGAATGTTAAGTATTTAAAGTTTTTTCTAGAAATGAAGTTCAGTATTTTCTCATCAACAACCGATTCTAAGAGGCACTGGATGACCCAAGTTGTTGGGGGTGGCCAGGCAGGTGAGTCCTCTCTCTCTCTCCAGGTCTCTGTTAGAAAGCATTCCCAGTGCCATGATTTGGACCTTGATGGCTAAGTGGCCTTCTCCCTGAACTTGCCCTGACTGCTGTTTTCTTGAACTTCTCTCCCTCTCCCTGGAGAGCCCTTATGTTCTGTGACCGCTCCCCCGACCCCACTTTGTGCCAACTGCCCTGCCCCACTATTTCACACGCGTGCTGTCTTTTTCTTTCCAGTTAAATCATAAAGCCATGCGAAGGACACGGTGTCTGTCTTAGTGTCTGCACATTTGGCCTCTCAGGAAATGCTGCTGTTGCTGGAGACCAGGCTCTGAGGGTCTGGCAGAAGGGCCCTTGGAAACCTTGAGTAAAGTCCAGCAAGTTCGTTTTACAGTGGAAGAAAATTCATTGAAGAAAATCTGAGAGTTCATGGTATGTGATGACGTTGTTGAGCTGCTTCTTAGCGTCGGAAGACTTTAATTATTGGATTGTGGGGCTCGGCATCTTTTTCAGGGGTTGGGAGTCGGCCGCGATAAAAGAAAAGGCATATTTTCTAGGACAGGGCGTCTCAAACTTTGCGGTGCGTTTGCTTGGGGGCTTGTCGTATGGGTTGGGTTTTCTTCAGGGGGTTAACTTCAGGACGTGGCTAAGCGCAAGAGTGAACTACACCTGCTAACCACCCCTCAGAATTAGGCAGCGTCCTTGGCCAGACACAGACAGCACGAGGACGAACCAGGCTTCCCTACATGGAGGGGGCTGTCCTAGCAAGACTCAGGCCATAGAACAGCAGAGAAGGCATGTTCCCTGCAGGCGACCTTGACCCATGGAGGAGGGATTCTGTTTAGGAGGTCTCTTTGGGAGCTTCTTAAGGCCACAGAAGTCAGGCCACACTTCATAAGCTATGATCTGGTGGATTGGGGACAGGGGGATAGTTCAGAGGGCATAGTTCAGAGGTGGATAGTTCAGAGGGCAGACACTGCAGTCAGATTTATTGGGTTCAAATGTCAGCTCTACTCATTTCTAGAACCGTACTAGCTAACCCGAGCTGCTATAACCAGGTACCACAGACTGGGCTGCTTAAAAACGGAAATTTATTTCCTCACAGTTCTGGAAAGGAGACGTCAGGGATCAAGGTGTTCGTGGGGTCAGTTTCCTGTGAGGCGTCTCGTTGGCTCGTAGATGGCTGTCTTCTCCTTCTGTGTTCACCCAGTCTTCCCTCTGTGTATGTGTCCTCGTCTCTTCTTAGAAGGACACCAGTCAGATGGGATTCCAGTCCACCTCAAGGACCTCATCTTACCTTAACTGCCTCTCTAAAGCTCCTACCTCCTACCCGTCACATCCTGAGGTACTGAGCTTGGGACAAACATACGAATCTTGAAGGCAGAGGACATAATTCAGCCCATAACAAGTACCGTCTCTAGGCCTGCGTTCCCCTCTGGAAAATGCAGATCACACAGTGCCTACCTCAAGAGGCTGCCCCACTTCCTAACAGAATATTAGGTGTCTATCATGACACCTGGCCTTGCCCCGGAGTGCCCGTGGGGCTGGTGGCAGAGGCAGTCACCCCCTTTCTCTGAAGCGCTGCCTCGTGAGCAGGAGGCTCTGGAGAATTCTCTGAGATTCTTCACATTGAGTGTAGCCACGGCTCTGGGAGGCAGGTCTGTGCTATTATTTCACTATGGATTTGATTGATTGATTGATTGATTGATTGATTTTTGGTGCTAAGGGAAACTCAGAGAGATTGTATTTGCCCTCCTGAGGTTAAGGGTTGTTACTCTAAGGGTCCGCCTTCCTGTTGCCAACGCATCCCTGCAGGACCACTGCCTCAATCTGATCCACAAGGGCGGGTGGGGGGAATGAACCATTTTCCTGCTGGTGACTGCGACTTCTGGCTCTTTCTTTTTTCCCCACGCGCCCTTATCTCTAAGCCTGAAGGGATTTGCGAAGTTGAAGGAAAGCAGCGTGCGGGAGAAAAGGGATAATCCCACCTTATCTGTCAGGCACTAAGAGTGCAGTTTCAAAAGAGGAGACGCAGAATGTGGGACACGGGGGGCCCTGGGGGTGAGCTCAGAGATGCTGGTCAGGACCCGGTCCTGGACGAATGAGAATATCAGGCTGAGAAGTTTTGATCCCACGGTGGAGGTAGGGACAGCGGATGTACCTTCCTCAGTGGGGTCCCCCAAATGGTGCTTCCCTTCTAGGGGCGTTAGCCTGGTAGTGAGCTGTAGGATGACAGCGGCAGGTCAAGATTAAGGATGGGGTCTACAGCGGTATTTTAGGCAAGATGGAGGGAGGCCCTGCACCAGGGACCGACATAATGCAGAAGCATGGTCAGAATAACCTTTTGGAAAAAACAGCTATTTGTTCTAATAAAGCCTAGCCCATAAACCAGCTGCCTTGCACACTCTTTCTCTCTCGTCCACTTTTGCTACAGCCCCGAAGGCCATGTGTTGGGGATGGTGGTTCCCCGGGAATGGAGGGAGACAGATCTTTGAGCAACTGTGTGTGGCAGAGTCCTTCCCAACCTCCAACTATATTAGTTTTGAGATAAGCTGCTGCTTATATAATTTTATATAAGCTTATAGCTGCTGTGTGTGTGCTTTGTAAAGACTACGTTTTTTCGAGTTAAAAAATAAAAATATGATAAAAATAATATATTCCCACCACCCAGATATCACACTTTTAAGAGATTAGGCATATCCTCCTGAGTCTTTTTCTATATGTGCATGTGTGTGTGTGTGTGTGTGTGTATAATTTTTTAACCAAAATAAGATAATACTGTATATACAACAAATATGTATGTATGTATTAAGCAGGTAAAGTTATATGTGTATATACATAATACTTATTATTTTTTTTACCAAAATGAGATTTTACTGCATTACTGTCTGTGTATATATGTATACGGATACATGTATATACATATACATATATATACACATGTATATATATATGTATATGTATGTATATGTATTCTGAATTACTGTATACATACGTATATATACGTATATATATATGTGTATATATATATACATACGTACATATATATACGTATATATACGTATGTATACGTATGTATATGTACATACGTATATATACGTATGTACATATTACTGTATATCTGTATATATATACATATACATACACATATATGTATATGTATATGTGTATGTATACATATATGTATACAGATATGTGTATGTATATGTATATATATGTATGTATATATGTATATATGTATATGTGTATATTATACATGTATATATATGTGTATATATATATCTTCACTCACATACACACATAACACATGTATATATACATATCTTTAATGAAAATGAGATCAAATTGCACATACTGCATTGTATTTTTTTCAGTCAATGATCTTCACTCCGCCATGTCAATAAACTTTGAACTCCTAGAATAACCAGACCATGTTCAAATTTTGCCAATTAGCCAAAACTTTTCATTTACTGCTACTTTATCTAAACAGTATTCAATCCAGGATGGCCACTTGTTTTTATGTCGCTTAAGACTCCTTTATTCTAGAAAAATCCCTTCTAAAAGTACATGGATTTCTCAAAGGGACTAAGCCAGCTGCCTGCAGGGTATCCTATTTTCTGGCGACTGTCTCCTGTATCTCATGGAGCTTATATCTACAGATTATTAGCTAGAATAGGTCATAGCTGGTCAGAAGACCCATAATACCTGTTTGACCCATGACTGGATTAGAGTAATCAAAGTCTGATCTTTCTATGTTACAGGTATATTGTCCCCTTATGACTACATTCCATAATATTCTTGAATGTACAGTTAGTTCTCCATTAATTTATTTGCATCACAGTTTTAACATCAACTGATAAATCTAAAGTTTATGAAATGATTTTTAAATAATTCTATAATTCATTCTATATTTATTATATTTATTGGCATTCTTTTTTTTAAATAAAAGTTCATTTATTTTGAGAAGAAGAAGAGAGAGAGAGAGAGAACACAAGTGGGTGAGGAGCAGAGAGAGGAAGAGAGAGAGAATCCCAAGTAGGCTCTGTGCTCATAGTGCTGAGCCTGATGTGGGGTTTGAACTCATGAACTATGAGATCATGACCTGAGCCACCCAGGTGCCCCTTGGTTGGCATTCTCATGTAAAGTATCATTTTATCTCATCCACTGGAACTACTTGAATATTCCAAAATCAATTTCCTTAAAGACAGGAAAATGCTTGTCTCTTTCTCTTTAATTAATGTTTTCAAAGTGAAGCATTATTTTATTTTATTTATTTTTTTATGTCTTTCAATTTTTTTTTTACTTTTTAATTTACATCCAAGTTAGCATATAGTGCAACAATGATTTTAGGAGTAGATTCCTTAATGCCCCTTACCCATTTAGCCCATCCCCCCTCCCACAACCCCTCCAGTAACCCTCTCTTTGTTCTCCATATTTAAGAGTCTCTTATGTTTTGTCCCCCTCCCTGCTTTTATATTATTTTTGTTTCCCTTTCCTTGTGTTCATCTGTTCTGTGTCTTAAAGTCCTCATATGAGTGAAGTCATATGATATTTGTCTTTCTCTGACTAATTTCACTTAGCATAATACCCTCCAGTTCCATCCACATAGTTGCAAATGCCAAGATTTCATTCTTTTTGACTGCCAAGTAATACTCCATTGTATGTATATATACCACATCTTCTTTATCCATTCATCCATCGATGGACATTTGGGCTCTTTCCATACTTTGGCTATTGTTGATAGTGCTGCTATAAAAATTGCATGTGTCCCTTCGGAACAGCACACCTGTATCCCGTGGATAAATGCCTAGTAGTGCAATTGCTGGGTCATAGGGTAGTTCTATTTTTAGTTTTTTGAGGAAGCTTCATACTGTTTTCCAGAGTGGCTGCACCAGTTTGCATTCCCATGATTTTAATAGCTACTTCAAATGGTGATAAATTAGTTTTCCTTTATGTTTTTTTATAAAAAAATATTGTAAATTAACATTTTAATTGATTCAATATATTTCAATCATCATAGTTACTATGATTTTGATGTTTAAATTGTCACGATTTGGCAAATGGTCCCTTTTCAAGTGGTCTCTTACGTCCTTTTGCTAAGGACCCCATTAATATTTGGAAGTTTCCTTACTTTCTAGTGAAACAAGGTGTCCCAGGTTCATCTTGGCCCTGAATCAGATAAAAATCAGCCATTTCTCCAAGGACTTCTGATTCCTTCAGGGGAAATGGTGATAGAGAGCATGTTCTTGGTCTTTTAAAATTACCTTTATTGATGATATAATGTACATACTATAAAGTTCATCCATCCATTTTTTTTTATTTTTTAAATTTTTTTTTTCAACGTTTTTTATTTATTTTTGGGACAGAGAGAGACAGAGCATGAACGGGGGAGGGGCAGAGAGAGAGGGAGACACAGAATCGGAAACAGGCTCCAGGCTCCGAGCCATCAGCCCAGAGCCCGACGCGGGGCTCGAACTCACGGACCGCGAGATCGTGACCTGGCTGAAGTCGGACGCCCAACCGACTGCGCCACCCAGGCGCCCCTCATCCATCCATTTTTAATGAATGCATATGCCTGTATACATCACCAGAATCGGTACATAGAACATTTCCATCACCCCAAAATTTCCTCCTGCCACTTTGCAGTCAGTCTCCCATCCCTACCTGCAAGCAACCACTGCTCTGCTTCTGTCACTATAGATGAGTTTTGAGTACATTCTAAAATATAATATAGCTAGAATCACAGAGTAGCTACTGTGTTTGTGTATAGCTGTTTCTCTCTCAGTAGAATTTTCCCTTGGGGTGGAGATCACTTTTTAAAAACTCAGAAAAAAGGACTTACAGAAAAATCGTAAGTATAATCCAAAGAGCCATTTCAGATTGAGCTGCCCACATGACACCCCTCACTCCAAATACTTTTGTGTGCGGTTCCTATATTATAGTTACCAAAACCAGGATATTGGTATTGATACGTTACTACCATCTAACCTCAGATCCCATTCAAATTCCAGCAATGGCTCACTGTCAGAAGAATACAAATCAGAATAACATGTCCCGTGTAGTTGGCATATCTTTTTAGCCTCCTTGATTTTGGACGAGTTTCTGTCTTTCACTATAATATTTTAAGATGACAGGCTATTTCTTTTCTTCAGTAACCCTCAGGGTGCATTTGTCTGAATCCACCTTTGGATTCAGATTGCACGGCTCTGGCAAGAATAGCACAGAAGCAATGCTGGGTTCTTCTCAGTGTATCACATCAGGTAGATGTCACAGGATTTCCATTGAATCCATTACTGATGAATTTCGTGTTGCTTACCCGAAGAACGTGGGCTCTCCTACGTTTTTCCACCGAGAAATCATTTGCCACAGACTGGTAATGAAAACACAACATATCAAAATTGGTGGCAAGCAGCTAAAGTTTGTTGGGAAATTTGTAGCTTTAGGTGCTTATATTTGAAAAATAAAAAGGTCTGAATCACTGAGCTCAAGAAGCTGAAAAAAAAAAGGGGGGGGGTTGGTGGTGGTGGAATTACACCCAAAGTAAGTACAAGAAAGTAATAAGTAGTCAACAAAATAGAAAAAAGACAACGAAGATAATGAGTGAAACCAAACTGTCGGTTCTTGAAAATGACTGGTAAATCTGTAGTCGGTTGGATTAAGAAGAAAGAAGATGCGTTACCAATAACAAGAGTAAAGGATGGGACTTCACACCTGATGTTATTAAAGACATTAAAAGGATACTACGAGAATAATATAAATAACTTTGTGGCAATTAATTCAACCACTTAGGTGACAAAAAAAACCAAATTCCTTGAAAGACATTATTGCCAAAACTGTCACAAGAAAAAAACCGGAAATTCTTACTACACCTGTGTCTATTAAAGAAATCGAATTGAATTAAAAACCTTCCCCATAATGAAAACTCTGGATCCAGAAGGCTTCCACATTGAATTTCACTGAACATTTAAGGAAAAAGTAATACCAAGCCTACACAAATTCGTTCTAAAAAACAAAGGAGGAGAGACCATTGCCAGGCTAGCATCACCCAATACCAAAACCTGACAAAGACATTGCGTGAATAAAGCCCTACAAAACCATTTTGCCTCATGAATATCGATGTAAAAAACCTTACCAACATATTAGCACCGCATTATGTGGAGGACCGTGGAATTACCTCAGTAGACGCAGAAACAGCATGCAAAAAAGACTCAGCCTTTTGGGATTTAGCAGTGTGTACCAAGTCTCTCTATTTTTCTCTGGCTGGGGCTGGAATATGTCCTTGCCGTGTCTGAGTTCAGCTTACCACACCCTTATAGTTCCTCTGACGTGGTCAGAAGCGAGATTCTTGGCAAGGGGTTTTGAAGGTAGAATCACAGTAACAATTGAATCAGCGTTCATGAGAACTCAGTTATTGGTGCCTTCAGAGCACAGAAGAAATAAACTATCCCCTAAAAATAAAGGAACGAGGGATGCTTGGGTGGCTCGGTTAAGCGTCCGACTTTGGCTCAGGTCATGATCTCCTGGTTCGTGGGTTCAAGCCCCGCGTCAGGCTCTGTGCTGACAGCTCAGCGCCTGGAGCCTGCTTCGGATTCTGTGTCTCCCTCTCCCTCTGCCCCTCCCCCACTCATGCTCTGTCTCTCTCTCAAAAATAAATAAACATTGTTTTTAAAAGGAGAATAAAGTAAAGAGAGGTACGTTTAAAAGTAGCTCGGAAGAGAAGCGCTGGAGAGTGATGGAGGGATGTACAAGAAATGTTCAAATGGTCAGAGATGCAGCTCTCTGACTCGGGAAGGTATTCAGGACATAGAGCTCCACTTGGGTTGGGCGCACAGCCATGAGATGAGAAGCTGTTGGCGTGCATGAAATCGCCAAGGAGACAGGAGACAGAGGGCAAAAGGAAAAGAGGGTCAGGGCCAGGATCTTGTGAAGGACTTAGGCTATACTGAGAGGGGGAAGAGCCAGCAAAGACACAGAGGATAGAATTTCATGGGGAAGTTAAGGAGCTTTCAAGGAATGAGCGTTAAATTTGCACCTGGCAACGAAAAGGTCATCTGTGGCTGTGGAAAGCCTTCCCGTAAATGGTGGGGGTATGACCTTGACTGCAATGGGTTAATGAGGAGGGGGCGTTGAGGAAGTGGAGGTGGGGTAAGAGCAGGTGAAAGGAAGAGAGCTCAGGGCAGCTGGAGGGCGGTGAGTAGGTGTCCTTCAGTTAGGGGAGACCTAAGTGAGATTTTAGCAAAGGGAATCATCTTTCCCAAAGTCCTGCTCTAAATCTAACTTGTTGGTGGTGTGGGTGTTTGGATAATAGAAATTCCATTTTCATCTATTCATGTGTGTATCTGTTTACCACCTGTCTTGTTCCAGGGGATCCCAGTTGGCTTGGCTTTCCTTGTGCCTTGGAACCCCTAGGCCCAGCCTCCCGTATGTGCCCATGTTTCATTGTGCTTTAGAGGATGGCACAGGTCTGTGTATAAATCACCAGTTTCCAAGGTTGATGTGGGCTATCAGAGCACAGAAGAAAGAGGGATTGTAACAGGAACACATAGACTCCATTTTTCCCTCCTTGGGGACCATAATCTTAGCAGACAGCGCAATCTTGTCTGGCTCAGCTGCTCCTACAGATTGCTGGCTGCCAGATCAACACAAGGTTCTTCCCTTGGGTCTCTAAGGAGCCTCAAACGGACTGGTCAATGCCATGTCCTGGCTCCCGTGATATCCCCCCTCCTGCTGCATTGCCCTGGACCAGGGTCCCTGCAAGGCTGAGAGACCCCTTCCCCCCGAGTATGGCTCCCTCCGTTTCTGGCTTCAGAGCTTTGTGGCCTCACTGTCCTGTGGGCCCTTATGTCAGATGTGATATCTGGACAGTGTCCATGGACCAGGCACAGGGCTATCTGAAGACACTGTTACCTCAGCAGACCCCATGTCTCTTGAAAACACACTACCCGTTAGGGCTTTTTGACCCAGGAGATCCACTCACAAAACCACCTTCCTTCCTGGACCTACCAAGACAGCTTTAGCCCTGCTTTTAAAACACCTTCTCTTAAAAATGCAGGCAGTTGCTGAAAACTCCTTTGTCCCCATCTGGTCAAACTCCCCTCCCTGCCCATTTCCATTGTCAGACGTCTAAGCACAAGTCTTGAGAGGTCAGAGGTCATGTCCAGTGTCACACAGATGCACTGTGATGGAGGAAGGCCTGGCTTCTCACTGAATCCAATGGTCTTGTAAAGGATCTGTGTCTTGCTATGAGATGGCAGGGTTTTCTAAGTCACCAAAGTACTATAAATGAACACCCAGTATAACCCAAGCCTATCCTCACAGCCTCAGAGGCGATTAGGGGAGTTCTGTACCTTCGAAGAGATAAAGCGGTTGATCGTCAAGTCCAAGGACATCACTGGGCTGGGAACTCTGAGCTTACCCTTGGTGTCACTGGGCTTTTTAATTCGCAGAGACTGTACAAAGGGACCGAGTGTCCGGGGCTGTACCCAAGTGTTGCAAAACAGATACTTTTCTATTTCAGAATTGTTCATGGTCCATGCTTTGTGGATCTCAGGGCTCTTGGTCAGCATCTGCTAATCATCCCTCATTGTCTTTTTGTTAGTGGGTTAGGATTATTGCCCCTTATCTGAGAAATGGAAAAAGCCAACAGCCTGTTCCAAGGGAGCGGAAAATCGGCCCAAGTGGCAAAGGACTCAAGCCTGTTGACTCTGGGCCAGGGACACCCATGGGCAGTGCTGACTTTTCTCCATCTCGGAGAAGCCTTTCAAGGCCAACCTCAGAATGTCATTTTAGACCCAAAGCCGTCTGGAATGAGGATAACCCTTTTTAATAGAAGTGAACGTTGGGGCGCCTGGGTGGCTCAGTCGGTTAAGCGTCCGACTTCGGCTCAGGTCATGAACTCACGGTCCGTGAGTTCGAGCCCCGCGTCGGGCTCTCTGCTGACAGCTCAGAGCCTGGAGCCTGTTTCCGATTCTGTGTCTCCCTCTCTCTCTGACCCTCCCCCGTTCATGCTCTGTCTCTCTCTGTCTCAAAAATAAACATTTAAAAAAAAAAAAAAAAAAAGAAGTGAATGCCTTCATTTCCCAAGCACTCCCTTCACCCAGCGGGTCTGGCCAGTCACCCTCTCTGCCTGTCCCACCCTGTTGGACACACAAAGATATCGTCCGTTCCCTCCTCTGAACATCCTGAAAATAACAGGACCTATTACAGACCAAATGCTTGAGTTCCCCCCCCCCAATTCATATGTTAAAACCCTAACGCCCAACGTGACTGTACTTGGAGATGAGAAGAAGGTGACAAAGGTTAAATGACATCATAAGGATGGGGCCCAGATACGATGGAGCAGGTGCCCAGATACGAAGAGGAATCGACACCAGAGCTCTCTCTCTCGGCCGCATGAAGACACAGCAAGAAGGCCGTCGTTTACAAGCCAGGAAGAGAGCTCTCCCCAGGAAGCAACCCAAGCCGATCCTTGATTCAGACTTCCGGCCTCCGGAAGGTGACAAAATAAATTTCTGTTGTCTAAGTCACCCAGTCTGAGGTGTTTGGTTACGGTGGCCCAGGCTGACTAATACAGCATCGTAAAGTTAAAGGAGACCTCAGAGAGTGTTTGTTTAAAATCCCTATTTTGAAAATGAGGAAATTGAGGCCCCGAGATGTGATTTGGTGGCTGTCGTGTTGCTTTTAAGTGACAGAGCCAAACCCAGAACAGGGTGTCTGATTTATAAGCCAGGTCATTTCTTACTATGCTGTATCACGCATGTCTTGTGATTCCAGCTCCTGCACCCATACCCTTGATAGGCTACGCTACTCCTTTTACGTCAGTGAGCCTCTGTTATCCTCCTGAACACGTCACAGGATAAGAGACGAGTGATCCGAAACATTCGTCAAAAAGTGATTTCGATCCACAGCTTTTTAGGCCTCAAAACCCAAGTGTTTAATGGAGGTAGGCAAGTAAATGTGCCAAGTGGCTGCGTACAAAGCAATAGAGGGTGGTGGGGATTGTGGCAAATGAGCAAGCATATAGTCTAGGGCCTTTAAATTCCAATTAAACAAATTTTCACTGTCCAAAACACATCTGGCCCATGGGCTTCGTGTTTGGCCGCCTGTGGGCCAAGCTAGGCCACCAAAATAAAGAAATTCTGAAATCCCGGTGGCTCAAAGCAGTAAAAGTGTATTTCTTACTCATGTCACATCCTGATGTGGTTGGAGATGGGGAAGGACTCTGTTATACTCAGTTGTTTAAAGATCTGGCTCCTTCCATATTGGGGAACCACCAGCCCAACACATGGCCTTCCAGGTTATAGCAGAAGGAAGAGGGAGAGTGTACAGGAAGCTGATTTATGGGCCGGGCTTAGAGACAGTGTCCCTCATTTCAGCCCTCGTGGCACTGGTGAGAGCCATCCCACGGCTCCCGCTACAAGCAGGCAAGCCGCACACGTAACCTTATGAGCCCAGGGCGAACGTGAAGCGGTTTGTGAGCACGTGGCACTGTTTCTGTCTTAGTCACTCACAGGTGCTGTGCTCCAACACACGTGAGTCTATCGACTCATTCTGGGAGGCAGGCATGGTGACCTCACCTCGCTGATGACCGACACTGAGGACCAGAGAAGTCAATCCACCTCTCCCCATCACACAGCCACTAAGAGAAGGACAGAACTCCTGCTCTCCAGCCCCTCCCCCCTGCCACGCTGTAACCCAGTTCCCAGAATGGGCAGAGGAGATTTCTAGCTTGTGGCCGTTCTGCTGAGAAGGGCGCTCATAATGGTGGCAATCCCATTCCTCCAAGGACAGAGCACCCTTTCTGGCCGGAAAGGTCTAAAAGCCATGGCTTCTCCTCTATAAACAGAGGGTGACTAGATGGGGAGGGAGGGGCAAGGAGCCAGGGCTGGGGACTGGAAAGGCTGTGAATGCCATGGGGGGCCATGCGGGGCACCCACCGATGATTGAGAAGAGTTAACTTAGCGTCTACCAGTGCGGCACCCGGGGTGCTGGGGAGTCTCAGGGGGAGAGGTCCAGGTTTGCACATCGGGATGTGGGATCCACACCAGGCCAGCTACAAGGTGGCAGAGAGCACGGCCGGCGGAGCTGGGGCTCTGGAATGAGAAGCCCAGTCAAGATGTAAGCGCTGATTTGTAGGATTTGGGAAACAGGGACGCGACTCCAAAAGAGTGAAACTGGAGACGGCAAACATCGCTAGTTTCGTTTTTTTATTTTTGTGTTCAAAAAAATTTTTTTTAATGTTTTTATTTATTTTTGAGAGAGAGAGAGAGAGAGAGAGAGCAAGCAGGGGAGGGGCAGAGAGAGAGGGAGACACAGAATCCGAAGCAGGCTCCGGGCTCTGAGCTGTCAGCACAGAGCCTGCCGTGGGGCTCGAACCCATAAACCGTGAGATCATGACCTGAGCAGAAGTCGGACACTTAACTGACTGAGCCACCCAGGCGCCCCTATTTTTGTGTTTGGTTTTATTTGTCTTGACCTCTTTCCGCTAGGAATCTCAAAGACCGACCTCCAGTAAAGTTCTCCTCAGAGGCTGAAAGCCACAGAGGGCTGAGTGCTCTGTGAGCCCGGGACGTCGGCTGGGACAGTGGGCAGCGAGGGGTGTGGGTCGGTCCCGGGGGGCAGCTCTGCCCAGGGGACTCTCCCCTCCGCCAAGGAGACGCTCCCTGCCAGCGGCCCCTGCAGAGGTGGGATCCCGGCAGAGGGCTCTTCAGTCTCTGCCTGTTGAGGGGAACCAAGGCTCATTCGGGTCGTCTCAGCTCAGGGGATGGAAGATGTTACTTTAAGGACACGTGTGACCTCACGGGAATGCCGCCACGACAAACAAGCAGGCCAGTCACAAGCGCTGGTTTGTGGTAACTGGCAGGCCTCATAGGCCGGCCTGGAAGCTTCTTCTGCTCCTGTAGGCCACGTTCTCTGTGATGCCTCTACCTACCTCCTCCCGCCCATTTTGCGGGGGACGGGGGCACACAGAGGGGACCGTCGCCACCTCGTTCTACAGGAACAGGGGGGACATTCCCTCAGTGAGAAACAGAGGTCGTGGTAGGCGCTGTGCCTGACGCGATCAACATAAAGGCGGGAATGTCATTTCTGTGACATCTGCAACAATCCTGAAGTGTCTTTGGGGGACAGGGGTGACATACGGTGAAAAAAACGTCACTGATCCAGACCCAGGGTTCTTTTTTTTTTTTTTTTTTTTTTAACGTTTATTTATTTTTGAGACAGAGAGAGACAGAGCATGAATGGGGGAGGGTCAGAGAGAGGGAGACACAGAATCTGAAACAGGCTCCGGGCTCTGAGCTGTCAGCACAGGGGCCCGATGCGGGGCTTGAACTCACGGACCGCGAGATCGTGACCTGAGCCGAAGTCGGCGCTCAACCGACTGAGCCACCCAGGCGCCCCCAGACCCAGGGTTCTTAATTAGAGGGACACGAGGTTCTGGGACCTTCCTGAAGGCGTGGAAGAAATGAGTGTATAGGAATGAGTACGTTTTGTCCCCCCTGGGGAGAATATCCACAGTTTTTTTGTTTTTTTTGTTTTTGTTTTTTTATTACATCCTCAGAGGGCTCTACGCCTAACCACGGTCAGGGACTCCTACCTCCAGGCACAAGAGCGCTCTCCCCAAGGAGACTGTGAAATCCATGTTTCACTGATGTTTTTGTTGTTGTTGTTGTTGTTTTCTGATTTGAGAAGCAGTCGATGCTTCTGCGAAGACAGGGAAACATTGCAACAGAGGGCTGGATAGAAAAGCAGAGAACACAATTGCGTCTTTACTCGGTACCAGATTTTCATCGAGGATACACCGCACGTCCCGGGTGCTGAAGGTACAGCAATGGTGAGGAACACAGACCCCGATGTCTTCCCTCACGGGGACCGCGGTCGGGCGGGCTGGGGGCCTGGGGGGGGGGGGCGCGGTCAGACAGAAATGCGCAAGAATGACACAAATGAGTGAACTCGGAGGATGTTGGGTGGCGGTGAGTGCTACAGAGAAACATGAAATAAGGGGGCCGCGGGAAGGCCTCGCGGCTGAGGCGACATTTGCAGGGAGCCCGCAGCCGGGAGGGCCGGCTCTCCGGGGAGGGCTGTCCAGGCAGAGGAAGGAGGCCAGGGGCAAGTGCAAAGGCCCTGAGGCAGGAGGCCCCAGGGTGGGGGGAGGGGGCGGTGAACGCTCATGACAGAGCTGACCTGCAACCGGAAAGCAGCGGCTTCCAGATGTTCCGCCGCGGAGCCTGATGCACAACTCCCACAGGCCCACCGACTCGGTCGGTACGTGCCCTCTGTCCCCACGGGGCGGCCCACTCTAGGGTCCCCAGCAGCCTCACCTCCACATGGCCCAGGATGTGGGCAGAGTCGGGGGTGAAGGGAAAAGTAAGGCGTGGTTGTGATGGAAGATTTAGAAAACGCACACGAGTGAAAACAAAGAACACGGATCTTGGGCGCACAGGCTCACGTTTCTGTTTGGCCACGGGGGCAGGTGGCAGATTCATTATCTGGGGCTGCTGGCAGCGAGCCCTGAGTATGAGCCCATCTTCTCGCTGCTTTCGAAACAGCTGCATTGCATGGCTCTCGGCCTCCTGAGCTATTAAATGCAACCAGACGTGTGATTTAAAAGAGGCTCTGCCGTCGCGATTCCGTGGTGTCATCAAAAATGCGCCGGGGTGGCTCCGGTGGGTGTGGGAGGCTCATTTGCACAAAGCCCGTGGCCTCCGCGGGCTCCGTCCGCTCGCAGCCCTCCTGGGTCTGCTGGGGGCTCAGGCTGCGTGTGGGGTGGGGATTTGCCTCAGAAAAGCAGCCGGTCTGTTTTTACTTAAGTTACACGAGATCATTATTTAACAGTATGGCCACAGGGGAGAGAGCGTTTTCCCGGTTCCCGGGTCTTTCCCGTGATGAAAGACCCCTTTCTTGAGGAGTAACAAGTTAGAATAAAAGGGCTGCTTGGCTGTCACTGCAAAGTACAATTCCAGGCAGCACATAACAGAGCTCCCCCACCCCCAAAATAGTTCTAGGTATGTAGAACTAAAAGCGTGCGGAGAAGAGAGAACGTTCTGGCAATCTAGGACGAGGCTTCTTTGACTTTAAAGGTAATTTTGTGTGGCCTGAAATAATAGTTGATTTTTTTCCCCTTCCAAACACAAATGTGCAATAGCTTTATTTTTTTTTTTTAACGTTTATTTATTTTGGGGACAGAGAGAGACAGAGCATGAACGGGGGAGGGGCAGAGAGAGAGGGAGACACAGAATCGGAAGCGGGCTCCAGGCTCTGAGCCATCAGCCCAGAGCCCGATGCGGGGCTCGAACTCACGGACCGTGAGGTCGAGACCTGAGCTGAAGTCGGACGCTTAACCGGCTGAGCCACCCAGGCGCCCCTGTGCAATAGCTTTAAAGAGGCCCAAGCATCAAGATGACTTACACCATTTATTGAAATGTAACGATGGGCTGGTTCAGGTGGATACGAAAACTTTGTGCCTAAGGCAGCCCTCCCCGTGCTCTCCCTCCAGAAAAAATCCTTGAAAACTCAAAGCAGTCAGGGTTGAGTGTTACTCCTTGAAGGACAATGCCAAGTGGAGTGGGTTCTTTTGCAAGTTCTAGACTTGGGCTTGGAAAACAGGATCATGGGGCTTTATCCAAAGTGTAGGTCACTAGCTCTTCGTGACTTTGGGCCCAGTCTCCGAGTGGCCACACGGAACAAACAGCAGAAGCCAACCAAAAGGACTCGAGAGATGTTTGCTTAAACATTCTGTGTGTTTTTCCTGACCGTTGGCACTAAGAGTTTACTCGCGGCTGGCAGTTTGTCGCATTTAGAAAGCATCTTCCATTCCACGTGGGCCTGTTGTTAAGGTTTTGCTGCCATGGGGCAGCTTGAACCCTCTCGACTTCGTGGCCAACAGGGTGTAGATGGAGCGTGGGCGGAACCAGATCCACGGGTTGGGTCCGGAGAGCTGTGCACGCGAGGACGGTTTGGTCTGTCCTGGGTCCCTGCCAGTGACCAGAACAGGACATATTATGGCAACTCCATCAGATGTAGACTGTTTCCTGGGTTCGTGTACTCAGACCACACTTGGGACTTATGCTGGGCCCTGTAGTCGACTCCACCTTCCAGAAAAATACGAAAACCCAAATGGCCAAAGCAAATATTTCTATCTGCATCCTGCCTTTCCTTCCCCGTCCTCTCGTCGAGAAAATACCTGGAAGGATACTGCACTCAACCGTCTGTAAACACTGCTCAGGGTCAGCGTCTCCTGGGCTGGTCCCTTCCTCCCGGCTGAAGTGGGGGGAAACTGGTCCTGGAACTACTCCTGACCTGCTTGGGTCTGCGGCCGAGCTCAGAGTCTGTACCCGAGCCGCCGTCTGCCACGGTCTCGGGACCAGACGCGGGTCTCCTCTGGCCTTTAGAACAGAACGGAGGAGTGTGGCAATGTCGTCTGGCAGGGTTGCAGACTGAACGTTGCAGCCTAAGGCGAGCTCCTCCACCAGCCCCTCCACACCTGCTCCTTGCCAGCTCCCCCAGCCTGCCCGGAGTCTCTGACCTTGTAGGGTCCTCCCTCCGAGCACATGGCGGGGCCTCTGGCTCAGCCTAACCTGTGCTTTCCGGCTCCACGGACAGAGCCCCCTTGCGCACACACCTGCAGGTGGCAGGCCGGAGGAGCCCTGGCAGAGAGGGGCTCGGGGACACACCCGGCTGAGCGCTCACGTGGGCCGGGGGCCCAGACGGAGCCGTGGCGGAGAGGGGCCGCAGGCAGAGTGGAGTGGGTCGCTTTCAGGAAGCTCTTTGAATGACTCTGGGAGCACGCCACCTTGCTTCGGGGCTCGGATGAGAAGGCGTTGCAGACTCGGGAAGAGCGGCACTCCGCTTCTGCACGGGACACTGTCCACCGCTGGGGGAGGGACACGGCCGTGGCGTCCCTGCGAGGCCCCGGATGCCTCCGGCAGCTTCTGAGCGGAAGCTCCTACAAGGAGCCAGAGGGAGAGGGAGAGGCCTGGCAGGGAGCGTGAGCGTGATCGTTCGGACTCCCCGGGCAACAGGTGCTGTGGTATCTTCGCATCTTGATGTCTGTCTGTCACCGTCGTCATCATCTCCCTTTGTCAGATCTCTATCGCACCCGTCTAGATCTATCATCCATTAGCTCTCCGTATCTATCGTCTCTATCATCTAGGCTTTGATCCGGGTCAGGCGAGGTCGGCTGCGGGCTTGCTGTCGCACGTGCGGAACGCCCGTGTGCCTTCTCTCGTTGGTACTGACCACGCGGTGACCGGTTGGGGAACACCTGTGCAACACGGCAACTAGGCCTTAGCCCTGACCGACGGAGGAAGCCCGTACCTCACAGGTGACCCTCCACCCAAGGAGGCCGTTAGAAAAGCAACCAAGGGAAGGTCGTCTCTAAAAAAACGCGCATCGCCGCACCCTGGGAGATAATGGCAGCTCAGCTGGCGGCAGGGAAGGGCAGGGCGCCCGCAGCTGGGCTTTTCCCAGCCTCTTTTTTTCACGTGCCACAGGAGACTCTTTGCTAGAAGAGGCCCTCAGTCGGCACCCCTCCACTGTTTACATTTGGTCATTAATTCCCAATTCCCACGAGTCAACCGGAGAGCTCTGCCGGGGGTGGCCATTCTGCTGTGCTGTTTTGTCTGGATGAAATCCATGGACTCTATGCTGATATATTTTCCCTCAAGGAGAAAAAGGAAAAGATAGCCATACGCAGGCAAAATATGTACGTAGATCGTCGGGGCCGCCGCGAAGCCGGAAAAAGTGAACTGGTTCAGCTAAGACAGGAGCCAACCCAAACACCAGGCCAACGCGAGCTTAGGAAATGTTGCTAAAAAGGAAAGATGTAACGCAGAAACAGAGGACTTTGCAGGCTGATGATTCTGATGGTCGTCATGAAGGGGGATCGCCTCCCGTGGAGGTCCTCCTGAGGCTTCCGGTACTGAATCTTGTCCACCCCGTCACTGATGGTGACGATCGGCGCCGTGGGCTAATGACGCCCCATCGCTCCCAACGCTCTCCTGGGAGCTCTCCTTCAGCCCTGCCTTCTCCCGGCCTGACCTCCAGATGAGGTGGGGTTCTGCTGAGCCACTTCCCTCCGGGAACACCTGACTTCGGAGCTGAGCTAAGTGAGGCGGGAGGCTGGACACGAGGCCCCTGGCGTGGGGATGTGAGATTACAGTGGCCAAGATCGCGGTTCTACGTTCGGCAGCTGTGGCACAGCTTCTTGATTTCGTGGAGGCGGCTTCCTTGTGACACTTCCGGAGCCTGCAGCTCTGGTGGCGGATTCCCGGCCCAGGGAGCGGTCCCCCAGGGGCCGCAGCAGCTGCAGCAACTTTGGTGGCCAGTTCTGCAGTCTGGCTTTGGGTGTCGGGCCTAGAAGCTTGGCTCCTGGTCTGTTTCCTCGGCTCTCCCGCTGATCCTGTAAACCGCTAGAAACCCTAAACAGATAGATCCTTCTTTGCTTAAACTGGCAGAAGCCTATCGTCTTCTCTGCGACTCTGCCCTGCTTAATGCAGAGTACAAAACACGGGTGCCATGTTCCCTCCACAATGGATAGGGGGGCATGGACACATCTTGGGCAAGTTGCTCAATCTGAGCAGAATTGGAAGGATAAAGGAGAGCTTGTCAACTTTTCAACCTTTCCAGTTTCAAAGAGTCTCTCCAGTCCTAATATGGATCCCCTTTGAGAACTCTCCGCCTTTTAAACCGTGTTGGGAGTATGAGGCTGTGCCGGCGCACCTGCTGGCGACAGCGACATTCTTGGGGAGCAAGAGGGTCTGGATGCGCTTGTCACAAATTTAGGTCACTGCAGCGACAAGCCAACTCTTGCCGCTAATGGGTCCTTGATGTTCAGCAGAGACACCCTGAGGATTCTGTCATAGCTCTTTCCTCTGTGTGTGCTTGGGTCGGGTGGATGCTCTCCTTCTTCTTGGTCCTCGATCTTCTGGATGACACTTCTCACGTTATCCAGACTGAGGGAAGCAGAATGACGCCCCCCCCCCCCCCCCCCCCCCCCCGCCCGTGATAGCCACATCCTAATCTCCAGAGCCTGTGAATGCATTCTGTTTCGTGGAAGAAACTGCTAATAAACTGACCTTCAGAAAGGGGGACTGTCTTGCCCTGTCTGGTTGGACGCAAGGTGAGCGTCCCTGAAAGTGGAGGAGAGTCACAAGGGGCTGTAACTGTGGAAGATGATCAGAGATACAACATTGCTGGCTTTGAAGAAGGTTGAAAGGGGGCGGTGGGCAAAGAAGTACAGGGACCTTTAGAATCTGGAAAAGGCAGGGAAATCGATTTCTCCCTAGCGCCTCCAGAACAAACGCGCCCCCGTCATCACCTTGATTTTAGCCCGGTAAGAACTGTGTCAGGCTTCTGGCCATCAGAAACGTAAGGTAGTACATTTGTGTTGTTTAAGCCACCAGGTTTGAGGTGAGGTGTTACAGCAAGAGCAAAAAAACTAAAATATCGACCTTAAATCTTTCGTTCACGTGACTCCGTCAAACCCCAAATGAGTTCATGGCTGAGAAAATGGCCTCGGGCTTGTGGCAGCCGGAGAGGGAGATCTTGCAAACAAATGTTCTGTTTCTGAAAAGACTGGCCCATGGAAAAACCATGCTTCTGTCGACTCAGTTATGAATGCGAGAAACAATGCGTAAGTCATACGTAAGAGCAAATTTCTGAACGTTTATGATAGACGTTTTACATAATGCTACACAAAGCAGTCTTGTCCAGGATCCTATTTCCACGGGGTCTGTAATAAGATAAGGTAACTGTCCTATGTAGAAAATCGAAGCTTGGGGGGTGCCTGGGTGGCTCAGTTGGTTAAGCGGCCGACTTCGTCTCAGGTCATGATCTCGCGGTTCACGAGTTCGAGCCCCTCGTCGGACTCTGTGCTGATAGCTCGGAGCCTGGAGCCTGCTTCGGATTCTGTGTTTCCCTCTTTCTCTGCCCCTCCCCTGCTCAGGCGCTGTGTCTCTTTCTCTCTCTCTCTCTCTCTCTCAAAAATAAATTAAAAAACACATTTAAAAAAAAAATTTAAAGCCTGAATCAGTTGTAAGAGGGGAAAAAATACACTTGAAGTGCCATCATGTATTGTTTCTATAAGATCTACCAAACACATTATTAAAATTTGAATGTGCTATTTCCAGCACTGTCCAAGGACTTTGAAAGCCCATTAAAGCCATCGTGCACTGTACTCACCGTCGGGGGTGCATTCTGCTGAACATTCCTAGAAGACCGGGACCAGGTGATTCAGCTCTGGAGGGTCTCTTTAGATGCTCTGCACACAGGGCCCGAGCGCAGAAATTTAAGAAATATTTGTTGGCCGATAGCCACTCGGTTCCTGACTGCCACTTGATACAATGCTCGTCTATGCATCAACTCTTCAGCACTAAGGAGCTAGCGAAGCTTCACAAGGTATTCAACTAACAAGTACCTGAGGGGGGCCTGGCGCCTGGAGGAGTCTGAGTGCCTCCTGGCACCCAGATGTGTGCCAACACGGGCAGACTCACGGGGACCCGGGGAAGGTACTGGCTTGGGTTAGGAGGCATGACTGCTGACGGAGAAAATGGAAAGTGAGCATCGTCTACTGGGAGTAAGAGGATAAGGCTCAGGCAGTGGCAACAGCAGGGAGCCCAGATGGCTGGGAGCCAAGACAAGAGGAGTAGGAGGGGAGATGGGGAGAGTAAGGAGGGGAGAGTGAGGAGGGGGCGGGAGGGCTGGGTTTCTACCGCACAGCTGGGCACAGCTTCTCCTCATCGAGAACCCAGAGCACTTGAACCTCAGCCCAGGCCCCGAGGAAGAGCGGAGGAGGTGAGAACGGGGAGGAGGGGGTCATAAGACAAAAGGGTCTCAAAGGCCCACCGACCGGCTGCAGTAGAGTAGGAGACACCAGAAATTCACGAGCAGGTCCTCATCTACCATATTTTATCCACTTTAGGATCCATGGGTTTTTTTTTTTTTTTTCCTTCCCATTTTAACATCCTGACATAGGATTGTGTGTTACAGTTGATGGTGTTTAGTCACTGCCACTAGGTGTGAACGTGGTTGTTACTCGTGGTGGCACCGACTGGACCACCGCAGGTCTTTAATGTTCCAATCAACAAAAAAGGACAGTCTGAGGAAGGAGGAAATATGAGTCCCAGGCATCGTCTAAAGTCTTTCCATGGAACTGAATTTCAATGGAAAATACTTTACACACTGATTGTTTCTGGTAAGGTCACAAAAGCACCAGTCACAACTTGCAGAATGGGTCGCAAGGGCTTGGGAGCAGATCCTGTAAATGATCACGGGGCACTTTCTAAGAAATGCTGTATCATAAGCTTGAGAAAAACAGTCAAAAACTGAGTTAAAATGACCCAGAAGAATCAGACTGTGGCTGCAGAGAATTCCTAGGAACATTTTTAACCAGCTTCGTTCAACCATGTTTTCCTTTTTATGCTTGCACGAATATGATATTTCAGTATAGGGTTTTTTTTTTTTTAAATGTCTAAGCTCTTTCAGCAAATGTAAATTAAAAATTCTGAGAGAAGAAAAGATTATGAGATAGTTTAATTGCAGACATTTGTTTTTATTTCTTAATGTTCATGACACAATGATGTATCTTATTGTGTCTTAGATTTTATGAAAATCTAACCTAGTCTCTTCAGTTGTGTTAATCTGCTATTAAACCTACCAAAGGGATTTAAATTTTTGGACATCGTTTTGTATTGCTAGAAGTCGCAATATGCTGGGTCAGTTTTTATAGATTCTTGCTGACTGCAGATGTTTGCAAGCCTATTTTATTTCTTTAAACACAGGGAGCATAGTTGTCTGATAATCTTTGCCTGACAATTCCAGTATCTAAATATTGAAGGCCTATTGGTTCTGTTTATTGTTTTGATTGTTTTTCGTGTATGATGTTTTGTTTTGTTTTTATGGTGTTTTGTTTCCTTGTGTGCTTGGTTATTTTTGACTGTGTACTGCTCATTGTCCCTATAAAAGTGTTTATGGACCTATGTTGAGAAAACATTTATCCATGAAAGGATTTGTGGTTGATTCTCCCAGGGAGGCACCCCAGGCACTCCCACTGTGGGACCATATTAAAATAAACTCATGGTATGAGGTTTTCTGTACCACCCAGGCAACATGAAGCCATCATGCACATCCTTATAAGAGTCAGCTTGCAACCACCACTTCTTAAGACAGTTATTGTTTTCCTTTTCTTTTTTCCTCCGCTCTGCTTAGCACCAAGGCAACCTTACCTGCAGTTTTTGAGAGGTGGAAAATAGAACTAGTTTTATTTCTGGTTTCTCTTTATCCAGGGGCTGTAGGCATTTAAAGTCCCAACTTCTGTGGAGAAAGTATCCTTAGATTCTGGTAAAATTTTGGTAATTCTAATACCAGAAGGTATTCGACTTCCCACTTTGGGTCAGCACAGGGGGTCTTGACTTGTGGATCCCGGTCCCACAAAGCTGCCGAAGCTGAAGTCCAGGCATGCCCAGTTTGGTAAAGGACCTAGGGCAGAAGCAGCTTCAACCCTCCTGTTTGTTTCTGAGTTTCCCTTTTGCCGTAGGCTTTGGCCTGGTACTTCCTTACTATTTTGTTAGTTATCTCATGTTGTTAAGGAGCTACTTTTATTTTGTTTATTTTTTTAAATGTTTTTATTTATTTTTGAGACAGAGGGAGACAGAGCATGAGCAGGGGAGGGGCAGGGAGAGAGGGAGACACAGAATCCCAAGCAGGCTCTGGGCTCTGAGCTGTCAGCACAGAGCCCAATGCGGGGCTTGAACTCACGGACCGTGAGATCATGACCCGAGCTGAAGTCGGACGCTTAACCGACTGAGCCACCCAGGCGACCCAAGGAGATGCTTTTAATATTTAATCTAGAATGTCGGTTGTTTTCATGGGGAGAGTTGATTCAAATGACTCAACTGAAATTTCTGTAAGAAGAAATCTCTGTTACTATTATTATTTTTTCAATTTCCTTAGTCTATAGGTACTTTGGCCTTCTACATGTGGGGTGAGAATCAAAATCAGAGAAAAAGAAGGAAAGGGTCAGCCCCTTTGGGGCTTAGAGAGTTGATATTACAAAAGAGCAGGGCTTGAAATGATTCAAATTTCCACCAGTGGTAGAATGAAAAAATAAGAGGTGTGGTCATTCACTGGAATACTATATTATACCCATGAAAATAGACAAACTACTGTTACATGCAAATCATGCAGGAATCTCATAAAAAATGTGAGTAAAAAAAAAAAATGTGAGTAAAATACACCAAATATAAGAGAATTCACACCACATGGATCCATTTAAATTTAAAATTTAAATTTTTTAATGTTTATTTATTTATTGAGAGAGAGAGAGAGAGAGAGAGAGAGCATGAGCAGGGGAGGGGCAGAGACAGAGGGAGACACAGAATCCCAAGCAGGCTCTCGGCTCTGAGCTGTCAGCACAGAGCTGGACGTGGGGCTCGACCTCATGAACTACAGGATCATGACCTGAGCCGAAGTCGGACACTCAACCAACGGAGCCACCCAGGCGCCCCAACACGTGGATTCATTTAGATAAAATTTAAAAAGAGGCAAAACGAGTCTGTGATATTAGGATCATGGTTACCTTGGGTGGTAGGGAAGGAGGAAGTGAGTAGGAAAGGGCCTGGGGGAAGAGTTCTGGGTGCTCTTCCTTGGTTGCATTTCTGTACACTAGTCTGGTTTCTTTGGTGTATGAATTTTGTGAATACCTATCAAACTGTATATTGATGACTTGTGCCTGTTATGTATCTTTTATTTTAATTAAACATTTCAAAGTTATAAAACATAGTTGAGTGTTGTTGGTTTTTTTCCTATGAAAGACCGTATCTGTTTAATTTGGGGGATGGCTGGGTACAGTGCACTTTATTGATGGTACATGACAAAGTAGGGCCCTCTAAGCTCCTCCCCTTTTCCAGGGAGTCTTCGACGGGGAAGTGTGTAGAGATCAGGAGATTCTGATTTGAGGGACGAGTTGGGGCAAGGGGCCCCTTTCTTCCTCCTCATATCTGTTCAACTTTTGGATACAGAGAAGTACAAAGTCCTTTTCCGGATGGCTTTTGGGCTCTCTGGGAGTTGACCCTAGGGTGATACAACCCTAACTCTGAAAATCAGCACCAGGGCTTCGTATCACTGGGGTAACTCAGAGCAATTTCAGAGAGCAGTGCGAGAGAAGAGCCTCACTTTACAAACCCACTCGTTATTTCCTCTTTCCCAAGTGAATCTGGTCGTGTTTTATTCATTGAAAATACAGTTTTTTATTGTTTGCCTTTCTTCCTCTCTGAAGGTGGTGGTTACAGTGATCCGTCACCAAAATCCAGCCTTCGCCGCCTGGGGTGGCAAGGAGAGGTGGCTTTCTGTGCCTCCCCTGCCTGTCCTAGCACTTGACCCCCCCCCTCCCCCCCCACCAGCTGCTCTCCGCACTGGCTCCTTAAGAGCCCCACTGCTGGGAGGCAGCTAACAGGGCCAAGAGGAAAGGAGCTTTTATTTCCCATTGTTTCAAGGATGGGAGGGTGTCTGGGTAGAAGGGTGGTGTTAAAAGGGAGAAAAGGACATTAAAAATTCACGTGGATGATCCATTGGCTGGCTGCTCAGGACCCAGTTTCTCTCTGCACAGAATGCTTTGATTTATCCTTCTGTGCATGGATTGAGAGCAGCACGCGTGTGGACCCTGCCAGGGTGATGCATGCACGCGTGCAAAGGACGAGGCTGAGAGCGGGCACCGGGGCTGACTCCCAACCCGGTTTCCCAGGCCAGGGCAGGAGGACGACCAGAATTGAGGTGATTTTAGGAAAAATGGAGCTAAACTGAAAAATCCAACAACAGAGTCATGGTGGTTTTTCATTTTTGCTGAGCAAATCTCTTTTCAAAAATGGTCTATAAACAGTGGGAAAGATTTGGAAAGGGAAATGGGAGTGTAGAGGGTGTGTTTCCGGGGGGGGGGGGGGGGGGGGGGGGAGGTGGTAGGAGATAGAACCACTGACTTGATGGCAAAAGTTTTCCCCATGTGTCAGATGGAAAACACTTTTGAAATCTTTGAGAAAAGGTGTCTCAGGCTCCTGGCTTTCCAGCTCGGTCCTGACTCATAGGGCAAGTCCAGCTTTTGAAGGGTATAAAGTTTATAAAAGCTGGACACCCTCATTGAAAATAATAATAATACAACACCGCTAGGGCCTCTTTCGGGACGTAGGAAAGGGCTCGAGTAAGTGAGGAACCCTGAAGATTCAGCTTCATTGGCTTTGCAGTCAAGCCTCCGTCCGCAGAACACTTTCTTTATAAAAGCTGAAAATTCTCTGCTGTGTTGTACTGCGAATAATTGTGTATGAAGTAAGCGGGGAATCCTGATGAATTTGAAGACAGGAAGTAACGTGTCATATACAGAACAGAGAATCACTACCGTAAGCACCTGACAGAACAGAGAATCACTACCGTAAGCACCTGACACTCAGGTCTCTCTATCTGGTAATTTCTACCCATTGTGCAAACCGGAGAAATATCAAGTAGGAAATACCAAGGAGAAAAAGGTCTTAGACGCTCAGCAGCCCAAATGAAAGCCGCAAAATCGAGTTCTTTGATTTTATCCAGAAGCCCTGGGATCAATATGCTCTATGGAGCATATACTTACTTTAGAGGCTTATGGGGACCCTGCTTAATCCTCTTCTTACTCACTTGGAATCAACTAGGATGTCTGGTTCCTTATGCCCACAGACGAGCCATGTGGGATTCTGCCCTCTTCCCCATTTCCACACTCAGCTAACTGCCCGATCTTCAAATTCCTCTCACATCAGCCCCACCCCTCCTGTCTCAGTCATGCACATCCTTGGCCAGACTTTTCTCACGTCTCAATTATTTGAAGACCTTCCAAGAGGGGCGCCTGGGTGGCCCAGTCGGTTAAGCGTCTGGCCCTTGGTTGCAGCTCAGAGCCTGATCTCATGGTTTGTGGGTTCGAGCCCCACATCAGGCTCCACGCTGTCAGCTTGGAATTCTGCCTGTCTCTCTCTCTCTCTCAAAATAAATAAACAAACTTAGAAAGAAAAAAAAAAAACCAAACTTCCCAATGGGTCTGTAGGTTTTAGTCTTGTATTAAGTGCTATTGGAACAAAAGGAACCAAATTTTCATTTGAAAGGAAATAAAGCCAATGGGAAATACCTGATTTAAAATTGCAAGAGAAGGGGCACCTGAGTGGCTCAGTCAGTTAAGCGTCTGACTCTTGATTTTGGCTCAGGTCACAATCTCACAATTTGTGGGATCGAGCCCCATGGCGGGCTCTGTGCTGACAGCTTGGAGCCTGCTTGGGATTCTCTCTCTCTCTCTCTCTCTCTCTCTCTCTGTCTCTGCCCTGCTCGCTCTCTCTGTCTCTCTCTTAAAATAAAGAAATAGGGGCCCCTGGATGGCTCGGTCGGTTAGGTGTCTTGACTACGGCTCAGGTCATGATCTCACGGTTCGTGGGTTTCAGCCCTGCATTGGGCTCTGTGCTGACAGTCGGGAGTCTGCTTCAGATTCTCTGTCTCTCTCTCTCTCTCTGCCCCTCCCCTGCTCATACTCTCCCTCTCTCTCTCTCTCAAAAATAAATAAACATTAAAAAAATAAATAAAATTGCAAGAGAAGCAACACAAATGTCTATCAATATATGAATGTGGTATATCCATACAATGGAATACTATTTAGCCTTAAAGGGAAAGAAATTCTGACACAGGCTACCATATGGAAGCACCTGGAAAACATTGCGTTAAGTGAAACAAGCCGATTGCAAAAGAACAGACACTGTGCGATTCCACTCATACAGGGTACCCGGAGGAGTCCAATTCACAGGGGCCGAAAATAGAATGGTTGTTGCCAGGGTCAGGGAGGAATGGGGAGTTGGAATCGAATGGGGACGAAGCTTCAGTTTTGCAGGATGGAAGAGTTCCGGAGATAGATGGCACCAGCAGTTGCACGACGATGTGACCGCCACTGAACAACTAAAATGCTTAAAGCGGTGAATTTCATGTTACATACATTTTACCGCGATTTCAACACTCGCAAGAGAGACTTGTAGCCACAGTCCCTACGGCCTCCTGGCTGGGAGACGTTTTCCAAAAAAAAAAGAACTCCTCGCGGGCTCAGAACCTCCCAAGTAAAACATCCTCGAACGTGCAAAATCTCAGAGACATGCCATTACTGTCTGCTCTGGGGACCTCAAAATGTGGTTGACCTTGTTTCGATTCTGAAAGATCAAAAGACTTTTTGTCTCAGATGATTGGGAAGTCACACGACACTAGAATCTGAGGTAGCCTCAGAGGCACGGGGTCCTGAGTAGGGGGCTCCAGTTCTGCATGAATAATCCAAGTGGGCAGCAGGGGAAGCCTGGTGGCTTCCAGGACCCGGCTGTGGGCCCTGATATTTGAAAGGCCGGCAGAAGAGTCCTTTCTTTGCTGCTAATGGTGACAGAGTGATGGTCCCTTCCTTCTCCCCCAACTATAAATCCCGGTCTGGGCTAATTGCACCCTGCCTCTCCAGCTACTTCACGGGGTTTGGAGAGGATTCCTGAGAAATGAGGTGAGAAACCCCGTGAGCCTGTTGGTAGCAGGCGCGATTCAAAAGGAGGTGCCTCTGTGGCACCCACCGACCTGGTCTCTCGTAGCCCCGTCCCACCCCTCTGAATCCGGCCAGCACAAAAGAACCGCAAAAAAGACTGAGCAGAGCGAGATCCAAAAGAGTGAAGATTCAAAACCTGAGTCCTTAAGGAACTGGTTGCTCTCTGCTAAGGCTTCTGGTGGGGGCGGGGACTGGGGGGTAGGGATGGAACGTCCTGGGGAAGTCTGCTCATAGGGCACCAGCTCTTCGGAATGGATCACCTCCTGGGAAATGGGTCCAGGGTTTTGCTGATACTCAGAGTTAGAATGTCTATGTATTTATTATTAAAATTTTCTTAATGTTTATTTATTTTTGAGAGAGAGAGAGAGACAGAGACAGTGTGAGGGCAGATAGAGAGGGAGACAAAATGTCTGAGCTGTCAGCACAGAGCCGGATGGGGGGCTCGAACCCACAAACCATGAGATCAGGACCTGAGCTGAGGTCGGACGCTAAACCAACCAAGCCACCCAGGCACACCTAGGATTTCCACTTAAAATGATGTACTCGTGGGGCGCCTGGGTGGCTTGGTCGGTTAAGCGTCCGACTTCGGCTCAGGTCACGATCTCGCGGTCTGTGGGTTCGAGCCCCGCGTCGGGCTCTGTGCTGACAGCTCAGAGCCTGGAGCCTGTTTCAGATTCTGTGTCTCCCTCTCTCTGTGACCCTCCCCCGTTCATGCTCTGTCTCTCTCTGTCTCAAAAATAAATAAACGTTAAAAAAAAAAATTAAAAAAAAAATAAAATGATGTACTTGTGAGAAACTGTCATGTATATATATTTATGACACATATAACTATGCATATATATTTATATATGCGAAATATGATAAAAATGGCGTACATATTTTTATTATAAAAATAAGAATAACTTTGTAAATAATGTGAAAACACTTCTTAGTCCAGGTCAAGGTGGGTTTTGGTTTGTTTTGGGTGTTCTTTCCTTTCTTTAAAAAAAGTTTGGGGGCGCCTGGGTGACTCAGTCGGTTGAGCGTCCGACTTCGGCTCGGGTCACGATCTCACGGTTTGTGAGTTCGAGCCCCACGTCAGGCTCTGTGCTGCTAGCCCAGAGCCTGGAGCCTGAAGAAACTTTCGAAGACACAACATACATGGGGTTACGGAGCAGGGATTAAAAGGGGAGCTCCAACCTGGGTCTTTCTTATCTCATTCTGTGTCCTGTTCTACATAGTCTCTACAGTTCAGGGACGGACCAAACAGCTTTTCCATTATTCTGAATCTGTTTTTACTTTCACCCTCACACCCCGCCCCCCCCCCCATCCCACTTTTGGTCATTTCACCATTGGAGAAAAGTGGGAGGTGAGGGCACACTCTGGTTTGAAAAAAACAATTACGGAAATGATCCGCAAATGAGCCTTATATTTTTAAGGTAACATTACTGTACCCCTACTCATATGTGAAGGCGTCAAAGTAGGCTCACTTAAGTCTCACTTGTCCCTCTAAGACAAAGACAGTTAACATCCGCTGAACACTTGTTAGGTGCCAGTTCCAGACACGGACTTAAGTGCTTTATGTATACAGGTATACCCTGGAGATACTGCAGATTCGGTTCCAGACCACCGCAATAAGGAGAATATCGCAATAAAGTGAGTCTAATGAATTTTTTTGTTTTTTTTAGTGCATGTATAAGTTATGTTTACACTGTGCTGTGGCCTATTAAGTGTGCAAAAGCATTATGTCTAAAAACTAATGCATATAAGTTGGGGCACCTGGCCGGCTCAGTCAGTGGAACGTGCAACTCTTGTGAGTTCGAGCCCCACGCTGGGTGTGGAGATTGCTTAAAAATAAAATCCTTAAAAAATGTTTTTTAAATGTATATACCTTAATTAAAAAATGCTTTATTGCTAAGAAATGCTACCCATCATCCGAGCTTTCCGCAAGATCACCGATCACCACACCAAACCTAATAAATAATAATGAAAAAGTTTGAAATATTCTGAGCATTGCCAAAACGCGACCCAGAGCCACGCAGTGAGCCAGTGCTGTTGGAAAAAATGGCGCCGAGAGACTTGCTCAAGGCAGGGTTGCTGCAGGTCTCCGATTTGTAAAAAACGCAATGTCTAAAAGAGCGGTAAACTGAGATGAGCCTGTATTAACCCCTTTAACTCTGGTAACCTCCTCCATGACATGGGCATGGTATTGTCCTCACCACACCTACTTTACCCCTGTGGAAACGGAGGCACAGAGGGGTTAAGTCACTCTTTACTACCCCATGTCCCTTCACACACACATAACACTGATGGTTACAGTTTTTTCTGTCTCCGCCTACAGGCGCAATACATGGCAATTGAGGTAAGGTATTCGGTGCGCGGAGAAAAGGCTCTAGGGATGTAGGGTAACCAAGACAGCTCACGCAGCCTAGCAGAAGAGACGGTGGCACATGTACCATAACAGAGATGGACTGAGAGGGCCTAGGAGCATGGATAAGTCCTTAGGGGGCCCCAGTGACCAGCTGGGGGCTAGGCAGGGAAGGCCGTCTCACACAGACGGTACGTTTTAGCTGGGTATGAAAACGGAATAGGACTTGCACAGTCAAGAGGGGCCAGGCCGGTCAAGATGTGAAAAAGGGCATGCCTGGCAGAGAACACAGCGTGTGCAAAAGTTTGGAGGTCTGAGAATAGCATACATTTTCACCCAGGTCCCCTGATATTCCCGTGACAGCGATGGCTGCTTCCACAGTGACTCTGACGAGAAGGAGGAGGAGGATTTGTGGGTTGTTCTTTCTAAATGCAATGTCCCCCAGCCACCCTGGGCCTCCTTTGGATGGGGAAACCACAGGGGGTGGACTGGGGATTATGGATCAAAGGACGACAAGTGAATGATTTGATCTCCAAATGCCTCCCCGGAAAACACACGGTGGTGGAGAGTAGTTCTATGCTGAACTGAGCATCAAAACTGGGTTATGTTTAGGCGCAGGTGTGGTTACCTCAGACAGCCCAGCTCCCGGCGGGGGACATCTGAGCTAGGCCCCCTTGGGCGCCCTTTCTCTTCACGTTCACCACGTCTGTGCTTCTCTCCATCGGGATGTACTTCCTGCATCTGTGTTTATCCACAGATGTTTCCAATGTTGCCGCTGAAATTCTTACATTCCCATGAACTTGTTTGTCAGAGGAAGCAGTTTAATCATCACACCTAGGGACACCGGGATTAACCGAAGAACAGAATGGGTTGAGGTTTGCTCGCAGCGGGGGATGGCTGATAATGGGAGGACATCCATCAGGGCCCATCTGGCACCCACTGGGAGGGGCTGGAGAGGGTGGGGGGAGACGAAATGATGGCCTGTTTTTCTCTGGAGCGGACAAGGGCCTCTACGATCTTTCCAGCAGCACAGTGGGGAAGGCGATGCCTTCCCTAAGCATTCCCTAGACCCCCCTCCGATGGGCCTCATTCTGCGGGCACCCACATTCGCTCCCAGCCCCCCGCTAGTGCAGGCCGGATGGCACAGCACTGCTCCTGGGTCCAGCTCAGGCTGCGCTGCTGAATTTTCATTGTCACCTCTGCCGGCCAAGTGAGGCCGACCCAGGCACGGCTCTGCCATTGGATTCTGGCATCAGCAGATAAGACAGGATTTCCACGCGAGCCACGAGGCCAACAAAAGCCCACTTCAGGGTTTTCCTAGCCTTCCCCACCACCGGATGTCTGCGTGCTAGGGAGAGATGAAAGGAAAGGGTAAACGAGAGAAATGCAAATTGTCCCGTGAAAAAGCAGGTGAACCGAGGGCTTTCAGTAAGGTTTTGATCAGCTCGTATTTGATTTCAGAGGCTTCCTCAGAGTACCTGCCTCTCTGTGGCAACCACGCCTTCTGTTTCCTATAGTCTGATGCTTTGACTTCTTGGGGACATGCTAATCCTGGAGCCGCTGCCCTTGCCCGTGTTAGCCAGTTCCTAGTGAGAGTAAGCAACTCACCTGGGAGCATACCTTTCATATTCAAACCAGCCAATCCAGAGCCCCTTACCACCCCCCTCACTGGGCTCTTATACTCTTATTGCCTTGTCCTCATCACCGCTGAGCCATATACCAGACAGCAAGGGACAGCCCCTAGGGCCCAGAGGCCTGAGATTGCTCCGATTAGCCAGGCTTGAGCCCTGCATGCCCTGCCTCGTTCTTTCCTTCCCACACAGCTGCCAGCAAAGGCTGCTGCCCACATTTTCTCCTTACTCCCTCTGCCTCCTGCCTGCCCCTGGTGCCTCCCCACGGGGACCTCTCTCACGGCATGACACGCCCCCTCTTCTAGGGAACTGTGACACACTGCCTTTTCAATGACAATCATCTGCTGGTCTGTTGGTCCTACCACACCCGAATAATAATAAAGCCTACGCTTAACACACTCTGTCCCGGTATGCTGACCCGGCCAAGGGCACAGGGGACTGAGACCTGGCGCCCCTGCCATGTGGAGGCCACCCTTCTCCCCCACCCGCTCCCACCCCTGGTCCATATTCTCTCCTGGCAGCCGTTTGAAAATGAGAGCAAGCAGTTCTTTCCCATCCGCTAAGAAACCCAGATGAAAAGCTGAGAGAAACGTAGCCTTTCTCTGCTCCCCTGTTCGGGTCACTTTGTACACCCACCTGGAGGGACCTGATGGGTCAGCCTCGTTTCAGAGCACTTGGATGGAGAAGGTGGGGCACAGACCAAACTGTATTGCAGGCCCCCCTGGGGAACTTCTGTCTTCTGGTAACCTGGTTAATGCTCAGGTGGACTGCTCCTTCAACAGGCCCTGAGTGACAATGAAGGATGTGATCGCATTAAAAAAATCCCTACTATGTTTTTGAAAACCTCTCTGTTAATTCCCTATTTTCTCCCATTCATCTTGAAATCCTTTGGTCGGAGCAGAACCACCCCCTTTGCGTGTGAGATACACACTCTTCTCTCCAACACAAGGAGGCAAGGGAGGCTGGAGGGCATGACTTAATGGGTCAAGGAACAGAATAAGAACACCAATGATGCTGTGGAGGAGTTGGTCGCATTCCTGTGAGGCTGGTGATTGGTCATGAGCCATCTGAGCTGCCACTGGCCTTGAGCTCTCACTTTAGAAAGGAGGCGGAGGGACTCCTATGGCCATGGGATTGTTTGGCCCTGGCAGGTGGATGGTGGTGGGGGGCTTTCCTCAGGGGCCCACTGGGCAGTGAGTGAAATGGAAACTTCTTAATGCTCAGTCTCAGGGAGAGTGAAGGGGTTTCTAGTGAGAAGCAGCCCAGGGGCAAATGGGAAGTGTCATTTGCTGTGCCTCTCCACCCTCATTGCCCTGCATCTGTGGCATTTCCCCTCCTCCTATCATCCTCCTTGTGTCCCTTGACCGACTTTGTCTTTTTCATATTTTACCTTCAGGTGACGATGCTGTTGAACTCTGGAAAGCCAGTTTGAAAAACCATAGCCCTTACCTCAGTCGTAGAGACAGTCCTAATGACAGCCCCATTGCCACTCAGCCCAACACAAGCGTTTCTGAGAGCCTGCCATATGCCGCACCTGCGCTCAATGCCAGAAATGTGGGGATGGTCAAGATGCTGCTGTCACTCTACCTCTGCTTGTGTTGGGGCAAAGAAGCTGGTGCCCAGGGAATGATCAGATCAGCAAGGGTCCTGGAGCCAGGCCGTATGTAGAATGAATGGTCAAAGGGAGTGGAGAGTTTTCCTGTGGAGGTGACATGGGGCTATATCTTCAAACATTTGAGGGCCAAGAAGGATACGAGGGACTTGACTTGCCCTTTGTGACCTCAAAGTTGAAGACTGAGCGAAGAGGGGAGCCTTGGGAGATGCCTTTGGCAAAGAGAAGGGGCTAGGCTTTCCTGGTTAGCATGAATTCCCTGGCCCTAGAGACCTCTGGAACAGAATTAGCTCAAACACTGGCTGTTCAGACTGTGCTTTATTGAGGAAGACGTTAAAAATAACTGATCAGTGAAAGATATGGGATCTGTTTTATGAATCCAATACTGAAAGGGAACTTAAAAATATATTTCCATATCTTAGAAAAGTAGTGGTGTGTGTGTGTGTGTGTGTGTGTGTGAGAGAGAGAGAGAGAGAGAGAAAGAGATCACAACTTTTTAGGTGGATTCTAAGGATAGACTGAAATAACTATAAACTCATATACTAATGGGCTGACTTACAGTGATGGTCTGGGTGAATTTGCTCCTTGACACAGTCATAAGAAATGAATCAAGATAATCAAAATTTTAAGTCTTGACCTGTAGTAAACGCTTGATGAATTGAAATGCATTGGCTTATCCCATCTTACAGTTCAGGAAACTGATAATGAGGCACCTACAGCTTGAAGAGAATGGGCTATCTCCTGGACGTGGCTGTCCTGACTTGACTCTGGGCAAACTCATGAACCTGAGATCAAGAGTCACATGCTCTATGATCTTCACAAGCCAGGCGCTCCATTTGAAGACATAGTTCTGATAAATGGTGGAGCAGGAAGAGAAAGGGAAGAAGGAGGTATGGCCAGGCAGCACCACAGAGAGACTTTTGCATTAGTCAGGCGTGGGTTTGAATCCTGGCTTTTTGAAATCTGTGTGACTCTGGGTGAGCTATTGAAACTCCTTGTTGTGCATTGTGTGATTGCTAAAATACTTGCTGCCCTTTCTTATAGAGTCATCCCTGGGGAAAGAATATCCTCCTTGTCCTGTTGACATTAGGTTTGTCGGGTGACTGAGTTTGGCCAATGAGGTGGAAGAGGAAGTCATAGGAGTCCCTTATGGACAAAAGCTTGGTCCCCCTCGTCTTTCTTTATCCTCTGCGCTGGGAATGGTGACATCTCAGAGAAGGGCTGCTCCTTAAGCCCGGATTTCAGATGGAATCCACCATAGCCAGATGTAACATGAGTGGGCATGTTACAACTACTTGGGTAGTTGTCAGCCACTTGAACTTGGGGGGGGGGGGTTTGTTACTGCAGCATAACAGAACCACAGCTGACTGGTGTGCTCCTGATCTCAGTTCCCTCATCTGCAAAAAATGCATGTAAATGAATCCGTTTGGGACGAGACATGGTGGTGGTGATGATGACGATGACGCTGCCAGTCCTCGTGATGAAAGCAAATGCGTAGTAAGCTGGTTTGGTCCTGCTGTGCCTGGTTCTAGGTGCTCTAAGTGTAGTAGCTCATTTGTTCCTCATGCACACAAACAAACACATATTAAGGGGATACTACCGTCCACATTTTGCCGCGGAAGAAACAGGCACAGAGAGACTCACGTATGTGAAGGAGGCTGGATTGTGGCAGGAAATTAATAAGTATTAGCTTTCCTCCCCTTGTTTGGATGGTGACGGTAGCTTTGGTGCTTTTCCCCACCTCCCCCCTCATCCCCTACTCCCTGATTTCCCGCTCAAGAGAGACAATGAGAGGCCTCAGGGTGACCCATGAAATTGCTAAATGATACACTCCCTCTGGAGGTCCATCAACTGTGGGACATGGGCAGATGTCACATTCTGTGGGTCTTCCCACCCAGCCCCAGGCCTCACTGGACCTTGCCTGGGGCTGTTTGGCTATGGCCAGGTGTTACGTCTTCTGTCACAGGACTAACTTCTGCATAGCAAGGAGTTACAATCCATGATCTCATGATTGGCTTCAGCTACCACGGTCCCACCACCTCCTACGTGGCCTGATTGCCCTGGGGTGTGTTTTAGTTGAATGAAATGAACTCACCTTAGTGGGACATTCAAATCATTTGCAAAAGACACAGCTTGGGAATTTTGATTTTGGAAGGTGAGTTGTGGAGTTGTGAGTTGTAGAAACTAAATATGATGATAACAAATCACGTGAGGCCAGTTGGAAGGGGCCTTCAGGGTCCCCTGCTCAAATCTGAGCCGGGATGAGCCCCCCCAAATGTGCTCCTCTCGTCTCTAGCATGTTCTAGAAGATGACACCTCCTTTCGCCCATCTGAAACCTGGGACCCCTTCTTGACATCATTTTCTAGCCCTCTACATGCAAGCCACCACCACGTGCTAGCCCTATTCATTCTACCTCAGACATTTCGTCCTTCTGTCTCATTGGGTCTAAGCTCTGCTCTCTCCTCACTTCCTATAATAGCTTCCTGAGGTTTCCTGGCATTCAGACCATCCTCCCGCCAGCGGCAGACATGATCCAGAAGCCCTATCATAGTCCAGAAGGCTCAGTGTGGCCTAACCTCTGAGCCTCGCTCCAGTCTACCTTGTGCCTTTGTCCCTTTGTCCCTTGAGTGACCACACTCCTACCACCCAGGTTTCTGTAATTCCCTCCAAATGCCAAGGTGTCCTCACCTGGGGGCTTTGCACATCTCTTCCTTTAGCCCTTCCTTATTCTTCCCCCACATGTCAGGTCGAATGTCCCTTCCTCAAAAATGTCTTCCCTAACCCTACCCGCTGTCAAAACCCGGTTCTCCTGTCCAAGCTTTCACTGCACCCTTTGTCAACTTCCTTGAAGACACGAGGCGCATGTCTTTCCTTACTGGATGACCGTGTATATACTGGTGTCCTGACACAGAAGCCGTGGCTCATGGCGTATGACGATTTTCACAGGGAAAGGATGGTTCTCAGGGAGCAGTATGTGTGAGAGAACACTGATGTGGAAGAATAATCAGGATACCCCATCCTTCAAGTAATGGCTGTGAGCAGGGTCATACAGAGATTACATAGGTGAGCTGTGTGGACGTAATTGCAAGGAGACATAGACCAGTTAGGAACCTGTTGTAGTTTGGGTAAGTGGCAGAGAAGACCTGGGTGGGGGAGCATCAGGGGACATGCCAAGAAAGGGCATGTTTCCTATGGGTTGAGTGAAATAGCAGTGAGAGATTCAAGGGGAAATAGCCCCCGGGCACAGGAGGAAGGAGAAGCTGGGCATGGAAAACAGGACAGAACGGAAGCCTAGGATTGAAAGGACTTTTAAAAATCACTCTAAGGTTAAATTTGTTCATGAGCTTAGAAACTTTCTCACTACATCATTTGCAACTTTTTCTTTACTTTGGGCTTTTTTTTTTTTTTAAGTTTATTTATTTATTTATTTATTTTGAGAGAGAGAGAGAGCGTGCAAGCAGGGTAGAGGCAGAGAAGAGAAGGAGAGAGAGAGAGAATCCCAAACAGGCCCTGTGCTGACAGCTCGGAGCCTGGAACCTGCTTCAGATTCTGTGTCTCCCTCTCTCTCTGCTCTTTCCCCCTCACGCTCTGACTCTGTCTCTGTCTCGAAAATAAACATTAAAAAAAAAGAAAAAAGAGAAGAAAAATTCACTTTGTAACTCATCAAATGGTGGTACGCCAGTGAAAATACGTGGCCAGGAGAAAGAACCAGGGTGGGCTCAGGCCCAGAGAGCAGCTTCCCAAGATCTCAAACAGATCTGCCCTCAGCAGCCCTCCTTCAACTTGGAGATTCTTCTCCCTAGTTTGTGTGTCTCATGAATTCCTCCTTCTCGAAGTCACCCTTCTCTGAGAAATCTTCCCGCCCCCTTTGGGCACACAGGTGTCCCCTCCTCTGTGCTAGGGCCCAGCCCAAATGCCTCCAGTGAAGCATTTACCTGACTCCTTTGTAATGTCCCCTTGTCCACAGACATACCTGTGCCTACGTGTATTGTCTCCATTTATTAGCTTGGTGGTCTCAGTGGGAATTCTTCTGGTTCCCAGCCCCGCATCCACCTGTTCAAGCTGGTCACCGTGCTGGCTGCATTTATTCATTCATTCGACAAATATACAGTGAGCTCCTACTATGTGCCAGGCACTCTTCTAAGGGCTGAGAACATAGCTGTAGACAAAACAGGCAGAGTGCCTGCCTTCATGGGGTTTTCCTGGGGAGAGGCAGGCACTGAGTATGTCTACAGACATACGATCTATCAGGCCCCGGGTGGGGGAGTAGACAAGGGGTCGTTCTGCCCTCCTCAGAAGTGGGGGTCAAGCAGAAACCTCGCTGCTGGTACCTCCAGGAAGGGCTATTTGAGAGAAAATGGTGGGTTCTTTTTTAATCGGGGGGAAAACTCTCTAAGGTAACACATAACCAAAAACATTGGCCTTTTCCCGCAAAGAGGTAGAAGAACCCTCTAGTGGGTATTGCCAGGCAGCTGATCCTCCTTGACATCAGCTGAAAGGAACAGCTGCTGTATCAGGGGCAGCTAAGGAAGACTTTGCCTTCAAGACCGTAACTGTGATGTCCTTTCTGATGCTGCATACGATTTGCCTGATGCGTTGGCGTGGGTCAGAGAGGAGAGGGGAAACAGAGAAGGAGCCAAGGACCGGAAGCAAGAAACAAAGAAGACCCGGAAATGCCCGGACAGGGAGATTTCCTTCAGCCCACTTGGCGAAGAGTGGCACCAGTGCCGTTAGGGAGGGATTAAACATAATGCTTGTGCGTGCTATTCGCAACTTTTGCATGGATAATTTATACTTACGATAACAGTGCATATTTCGTTTTCTAGCGTGGTTTGGCTATCCCCAATAAGCCTCTTGTTTATATTTGATACGGAATCAAATGTAACACATGCATCTAACAAAGGAGTTGGATCTGAGCTGTATCAAGAACGCTTACAATTTCAATTACAAGAAGACAAATGATCCATTATTTATTTATTTATATATATATTTTTTAACATTTATTTTTGAATAAGTGGGGGAGGAGCAGGGGGGTTGGACACAGAGTCTGAAGCAGGCTCCAGGCTCTGAGCTGTCAGCACAGAATCTGACGCGGGGCTCGACCTCCCGGATCCCGAGATCATGACCTGAGCCGAAGTTGGATGCCTAACCGACTGAGCCACCCAGGCGCCCCATGATCCTTTTTTTTTTTAAACGGGCAAAGATTTGAACGCATTTTACCAAAGAAGACTCACGGGTGGCAAAAGAAGGCAAAGATATTCAAAGATATTCAAAGATACTAGTCATTTGGAAAACGCAAACTAAGATCACGATAAAAAATCACGACACATGTGTGAAAGCAGCTAACACTTCAAAAATGAATCATACCAAACGCTGGCAAGGATGTGGGGAAACATGAATTCTCCCACACTGCTGGTAGGAACGTAAAATGGTACCACTACTTTAGAAAATAGCCCGACGGTTTCTTAAAAGTTAACTATACACCCACTATATGATCTGGCCATTTCACTTCTAGGTATCTGTATACTCAAGAGGAATGAAAGACTCCACTCAAAGTGGAGTCTCCCCTCAAAGACTTGAATGTGAATATTCATAGCGGCTTCATTGTACTAGCCCCAAACTGGAAACAACCCAAATGTCCTTTAACAGATGACCGGTTCAACAAATTATGGTATATCAAACGCAATTGGACACCACTCACAAATCAAAGGAATAAGCTATTGATATTTCCAATACGATGGATGGATTTCAAAGTAATTATGCAGAATGGAAGAAGCCAGACCAAAGGAGGACCGACGACATTTCCCCTTTGGAAAAATGCAAACTAATGTGTAGTGACAAAAACAGATCAATGATTGCATGGGGAGGGGTGGGAGGGGGACAGGAAGGAGGGATTACAAAGGGCACGAGGAAACTTGAAAGTCATGGTTATGTTCACTATCTTGATTGCAGTGAGAGTTCTGGAAGTGTACACAAAGGTCAAAATTCATCAAATTGTATGCCTCAAATATGTGCGGGTTATATTATACAATCAAAAAGCCATTTTTTTTAAATCATGTGTAAAACGTGGGGGTGGGGTAAGGAATAATAGCACTTGAATGGAAGGAAGCAAGCCATATTTATCTTTAAAGTTCCAACACCCCAAGGTGTCGGCTGGGCGTCCGACTTCGGCTCAGGTCATGATCTCACGGTCCATGAGTTCGAGCCCCGCATCGGGCTCTGTGCTGACAGCTCAGAGCCTGGAGCCTGCTTCGGATTCTGTGTCTCCCTCTCTCTCTGCTCCTCCCCCGCTCACGCTCTGTCTTTCTATCAAACAATGAATAAACGTTCAAAAAATTTTTTTAAATAAAAAATAAAGTTCCGACACCCCAGAATGACTGGGCGGCCCTGTTAAGTGGCACCCTGCAGGGTGATGTCTAGGCAGCCCTGTTTCTTCTGGGGATGCCTTCAGGAACTTGAACACTCCCATTAATCGTCCCACACCCATGCATGATATAGCTTTGGTGTTCCTGGCTGTCCGCAGAGTGAGCAGGGCTGGAGGCTTCGACACCTTGTCTTTATGAATGCGTGTTCTACGTGTTCACTTCTGTCACTGTGAAGATTTATAGCTGAGATGCAGGTTTAGAAGCAGCGAGAGGTACGAATTCAGGCAACAGTGTTATGGAATAAGAAGTAATTAGGCATCCAACTCTTGCAGGATGTTTCCATGAATGTCCCATGCGCAAGAGTGACATATGGAGAGAACAGATGCCCAGGAGTTTTACACTGAAGCAGATCGCCTCAAAAAAGGGAGTTGATAGGATAATGCTAGCGGGGGGAAGCGTGAGGGCTGGCTCGGGTCCCCCAGTTTGGCTGGGTTTTTTTTTTTTTGCTGCACAAGAAGTAAATGCCATTACTCTCTCTCTCTCCCTCTCTCTCTCTCTCTCTCTCTCTCTCTCTCAATGTTTATTTATTTATTTTGAGAGAGAAGGAGCACAGAAGAGGGGCAGAGAGAGAGAATCCCAAGCAGGTTCTGTGCTGTCAGCATGGAGCCCTCCCTGTGTGGGGCTCTATCCCACCAACCCGTGAGATCACAACCTGAGCCGAAATCGAGACTTGGACGCTCAACCAACCGAGCCACACAGGTGCCCCGAATACTATTACTCTCCTAAACCTCAGTTCTCCCATCTGTAAAATGGCCGTGATATCTGCCTGGGTGGCTTAAGCAACAGGATTTATTGTCTCACAGCCCTGGAGGCTGGACATCCAAGAGGAAGGTGCCATCAGGGTTGGTTTCCTTCAAGGGCCTCTCTCCTTGGCTTGCAGATGGCCGTCTTCTCCCTGCGCCCTTACATGGTCGCCCCTCTCTGTGTCTGTTTCCTAATCTCCTCTTCTTATAAGGACACCAGTCATTTTGGATGAGGGCCCACCCCAATGACCTCATGTTAACTTAACTGCTTCTTTAAAGGCCTTGTCTCCAAATATAGTCACATCTGGCGGTACTGGGGGTTTAGGGCTTCGACATATGAATGTGAGAGGACACAACCGAGACCATAGTGGACAGACAGGCAACAGTGATGAGAATGTAATCACAAGGTCGTTTCAGCCCAACTTGTATTGGAAAATGGATAGTATCAAGCACAGCAGAGCCAGTACAAGGGGCCAAGGGTCACGAGAGTCCACGGATGAGGCCATCCATCATCAGGTATGTCTCCCTGATTTGCATTTCTCTTTTTCCCCTCTTTTCTGTGGTGAGCCACCAAGTCAATGGTAGAGTGTAGAAGTCTGGGACACCACCCACGAGAACACTTATTAACCAAGTGGACCTCAGTTCCTGGAGACTTGTCTCTTCCTGGCGCCCTCCCCTTCCCCGAAGCGGGGCGCGGCAGTCTGCGGGGTGGGGGGGGGGGTGACACTGAGACGGATGGGCAGAATGGAAACTCAAGGGCAGGGCTGTGAACATTGTCTTGGGGAAATTTGTGTGATGCAGGCCAGGGGGTGACTTTATTCTTTGGGTTTTAGTTATAAGCGGCGATGAGTGATTTAGGAGGGGGTTGTTCCAGTGCGGTCCTTGTTTCAATAAAGGGACGCCTTTGAATATTGTTGCCTGTGTTGTGGCCCTAGTGCATCATCTCCAGATGCAGTGGGGGTGGAGGAAGGTTGGACCGGGGCCAGGCAAGTGACCCCTCTGGGGCCAATGCTTCTGATCTGATCTCCAGTTTGTAAAGTGACTGTTTGAGGCCCACCAGGGAGCTGGGTGACAGGGTTTTCTGGAACCTGCCTTTCGTTCTCGGAGCAGAAGTGCCCCGAGCAGTGAGATAGCAGCACTATGTGCTGCAGGAGCCCATGAGGCAGCTTCCTCTCCATGCCGCTCACGCGGCGCCAGCAGGGAGCTCATGCCACTGGGGGACAAGACAAAGGACAGCAGGCACCTGTGGGTCAGCTCAGACACACCCGGGTGACCTGGCAGGGACACCTGCCTTGCACGGTAACCAAGGCAGGGCCAAGGGCACAGGATACATGGGCCTGCGGGCAGGTGCATCAGTAGCCTGAGTCAGGACAGGCTTCAATTTCCTCTGGGCACATCCTCAATCACCAGCGATAACTTCCTGCGTCGCTCATCACAAAGGCCTGTGGCCAGAGTGCCTCAGACAGGTCGGAGGTCTTCGAGATTACAATGGACCCCTGTTGGCTTTCACTTTCAAGATTTTGCTGGTATATCACACAGTCAGTTGTTGCTTTATTTATTTTCCCCTCACTCTTTACGCTAGGGTCCAGCCACAAGGGCCCCTGAAATTCATGCAGAAGTTTGCATGTGTGTTGAATATGTGGGGAGGCGTTTTTCTGGGAAGCCAGTGTGCACTGAGGTACCAATGACTCCCCACCGTGTCCTACACAGAACAGAACCAACACAGGTTGATGGGAGGGGTGGGGAATCATGTTAGTCATCCCAGGAACCAACAGTAGCATCTATTTCTGAACCTTCATAATTTACACTTATCACCAACTTAGATCAAGCTGTCGGTAGGGTTGGTTTCTTCTGAGGGCCGGGAGGGAGAATTTGTTCCAGGCCCTTCTCGTAGCTCCTCCTAGCCCCAGGCGTTCCTTGGCTTATAGATGGCATTCTTCCTGTTTCTTCATATTGCTTGTTCTTGTATGCATCGGTCTCTGTGCCTGAATTTTCCCTTCTTAGAAGGAAACAAGTCACACCAGAGTAGGGTCCTCCCTACTGGTCTCATCTTAAATCTGTCATCTGTAAAGACCCATCTCCAAATAAGGTCACAATCTCAGGTATTGAGCATAGAGTTCAACATCTTTTGGGGGGACACAATTCAACCATAAGAGCCCCTCTCTATGTCACTACCATCATCACCGTGCCTATTCATGAGCCAGCGATGTTGAATACTGACGCCTGAGTTGTCTGTCCGGCCCTGTGTAGCCTCTCCTATGCATTCTGAAGGCATCCCTGCCTGGCCTGTTTGTGTTGATCCAATCACGTGATCTATCACTGGGCACCCCAGACTGACCTGATCTTGAAGACGCACGGGGAGGTCTGCTAAGGAAGTCAAGGCTCTTCGCAAGCTGCTACCAGCCTTTATGAGAAAAATATCTGGCTGTTCCAGAAGGAGACTGGGAATTCATCTCTCCTATCTTGTTCATGTGCTTCTACTAATACTATTCCCTCACTCTTCTGGAACACCCTTCCTTCTCTGTTCCTTTTCTGTCTATGCCCCACACCAGCCCAATCTGTCCCAGTACCTCAAAACTCACTTAGTCTGCCCCTCTCTGTGGATTCTTTTTGGGTCCACAAACTGGATGTGACTCTGAGTCTTTCACTGGACCTTGGACCTCTTGCTTGGAATACGCATTTGAACTTTAGCTCATGTCTTTCAGTCCCAGTCCAGCAGAGGATAAGGTTGGTGCCTCTGGGACCTTTCCTCGCCCGCATTGTCTGGTGGGGTGCTCTGAAGCGGAAGGACCACACATCCTGGTAAGTGGGCCTGATGCTTCACATGGTGGCCTGGACTTGATTCTGCCATCCCAGGGATCTTCCTACAATCAGCCGAGGGTCCCGATTCTCTATAGGGAATCACAGACACCTTGAGCAAGAGTTCTTAGCTTCCAGCCCACCCCAAGGCAAACCTTCTGGGGGGATGAAAAGCTTCTTTCAACGTAGCTGAGTTGCCTGGTTCAGCCTCAAACCTCCACTGCTCTATGACACTTGTGGCCCGGTCATTTGCATGGTGCATGGTGCTCCGGACTGGTTTCCAGCAGCGAATAGGTACGAGCAGCGTTAGGGTTACAGGCTCCGTGGACAGCATGTTTATGGGCAGAATCTTCACCATACTTCACTTTTAAGAAAATGGTCTTGTTGAAAGGATGATACAGACATATTCTCCCAGAGTTCCTGGAATTGTCAAGCTTTGTGCCACTGGTTGCTCTGTCCCTTTGCCTAGAGTGTCCCTTCCCCTCCACTTAGCCTGGCAGATCCCTCATCCTTCGAGGACCATCTCATCGTTTCTTCTACAAGCGGACTCTCCTGGTTCGCCCTCATGCACACCACACACCATCTCCTACAACTCCAGCCAGAGGAATTCTTTCCACCAATGGGTTCCCGCACTGCTTTGTGAGAACCTCTGTTAATACACCTGTGTGGCTTATCTGTGTGTCTGTCCCCAGCTCGAGGACAGAGACCACACGGCTTCGCTTTTATCCCCACCTCTCTGGGCAGGTTCTGGTGCTCAAGGCTGTTCTATTTACTTTAAATAATCCCAGCTCTCCTTCGTTCGCAAACTCAAGACAGGTATCACGTTTTATTGAAGTACAAGCAGGACTTTGGACCAAATGCGGAGACATCACAGTGATCAGTGCCGGTGAAGGGACAACACTCGTGGCCAGTTGCCCTCGGGATCCAGGTCAGACACGTCACAACCAGGACGCCTGAGAACTCTCTGGAGGCCAGACCTGGAGGGCCCCACAGTTGAAAGATAAGCCTCAGGCCGCACTAACTGGAGAGGACAGGCAGATGGCAAAGTGAAACAAGGGACACGAAATGGCTCCGGAGGTGATTTTCCAGTGCTGGGTCACTCTTTTATGGCTCAAATGTCTTTTCCCTGAAGAACTGGAGGTGACTGTAGCAGTGAAAATTGTCTTTTTTAACACCTGTCTTGGCAAAACAGAACGACGACTGCCCAAGAATTCCAGAAATCTGGGGAGGCCTGTGGCAGACAATCCCTGTCATATAAACTTATCCGGTATCCCCAGTATTTACTGCTACTCCTACTATTGTTATTATTATTATCATTATATTATCATCTCCCACTATCAGGCATAGCCCAGAACCTGTGAGCAGGGTGTCAGGCTGGGATCTCAGCACCCATGAACTCGAAGACAGCCCCTACCTGTAAGGACTTACGGTTTAATGGGGGACATAAGCCCATGTAGGCCTGGAGGAGCTCACCGTACGGAGTGGCATGTGCTCACGTTCAAGGATACCCACAACACGCGTCCTATGAAGATACGAGAAAATTCACCCTATGGGAACCTCTGGTGACCAGGCCCGGGGTCCCTGCTCTCACCATACCGGTTGGTTCCACTTTGTCATTTTTATAGACTGGGGCTCTGCGTATTGTTTATTTTAAAGAAAAGCCTCTGCTTTTACAACAAAAAGTGAAAAAGCAAACAAACAAAAGCCCTAGAATCCATTGGGCCCAAGCTCCTTATTTCCCAGGTGAAGAAACATAAGTTCCGAGAGGTCTAATGGGCCGTCCTGTATCACATAGCTGCTTATCTAGAAGGTGGCAAACTCAGGCCAGACCTAGGTCTCCTCATAGTTTTTATTTGTTTCTCTACATTTGTGTCATATGTGTCCTTTCCTTTTGGCTGGGGGACTTACGCTGTCTTTTCACCTGTGTTGAACACCTGGGTAGAGAAATGTTCATTCTCCTCTGAGCAGCAGGCAGCATGGTCTCTGCCTCGAACTTTCAGGAACCTAATCTTTAGTCATCAAATGAACATCTGCAGTGCGCCCAGCCCAGTGCCTCCAGGTAGCAGAAATATCTGACACATGTAGGAAAGGGCAGGGATGCTATCTGAATCTTCACCGTCTGAATTCAGTGTTCTTATTGGACTCCCAAAGCACTGTTTCTATAATTTGTATTCCACTAAGCCCCAAAGCCGGTTAAATATGGTTGAGAAATACTTCTTACCTTGCCCCCCTCTTGGAAGTCCTGCCATAAAGAATCATGTTGGATGGTTGATCTGGAGATACTCAATACTTCTGCTTGCCCCTGCTCTTATTTTTAGGGAGCCAGCCTTGCCCTCTTGCAAGACAATCCCTCCCACTACCTCTGCGCAGTATGAAGGGGGTCCCGTGGTTGCCTCCCCCCCAGCTGATTAGTCCCAGGTACTCAAGCTGAGCCAATCAGTTTCAACCTCCTGCCACTGTTTTTTTTTTTTTTTTTTTTTTAATGTTTATTTACTTTTGAAGGAGAGAGAGACAGAGCATGAGCAAGGGAGGGGCAGAGAGGGAGGGAGACACAGAATCCGAAGCAGGGTCCAGACTCTGAGCTGTCAGCACAGAGCCCGACGCGGGGCTCGAACCCACGAACTGTGAGATCATGATCTGAGCAGAAGTGGGATGCCCAACAGTCTGAGCCACCCAGGCGCCCCCTGACACTGTTTTTTGTTTTGTTTTGTTTTTTAGATTTAGAAAACCTGACTGACTTAGTTTGGGTCCTGGAGCTATAAAGTAACAGTGCCCTGGGAACTGACGCTTCCACGTTGAGCAGCCATTTTGGAGCTGTTTGCAATAATGAGCAAGAAGAAAGATTTGGCCTCTAGGGAGAAAAAGAGAATGGAGGAAATTTGCGGAGAAAATACAAGGCAAGAAACCACATGAGGATTGTGACATCACAAAACGGTGACGTAGGTAACTTCAAACCATCAGACCACCACAGAAACATCAAAAACAAGCAGAAACTGCCAGAACCACCTCTGTCAGAACTCCGGAAAACAGTCAAAAGTCTACAGCAACCGAGTAGGTGCTGAATCAAGAAAAAAGCAACTCCAAGATAGTAGGAAAGATTTATGGCATTTTACTTGCCCTTGTCTGACTTCTCCCTGCCTGGCAGGGGGGTCTTGAAGATGTTGGCCATGTTCCCAGTGTGGGACCCTGGTCCCTGGCTCTGGAGGGAGCTGAGCAGACTATATTTGCAAATTATTGTGGATGTCTGTTCTAACCCGTCTGGGGATACCTGAAGAACAGACACAAGAGAAATAACCTGTTTCACCTACATCAAACTTTAGCCCAGAAAAGCAGCAGGCATTGCCTGAAAACACTGCAAGATGAACTAACAACCCACAGATGCTTGGGCAAAAGATTACAGTGGAAACATACAATAGACTGCTTGATACATAACCTAGACTGACTCAGACCCGGGAGCAAAACAGCTCCTAGCGTTTAAGGAAATCTCTGAAAATACTAGTTGCATGAAACTAAGGAACAGAGACTCCAGTGGCCACACATGGCAAGGAATATGGAATCAGAGTCTGCAAAACCAGTTGGGGAAAGTTTCTAAACAAATAGACTACTATCGTCTTCAAAATGAAAAACAAACCAACCAACCCAAACCAGAAAACCTTAGGGAACTGAGAGAATCGGATTTCCATATTTACTACTTTATACGATTCAAGTGTCCAGATTTCAGCAAAAAAAATCATAAGGCATTTGAAGAAACAGGAACATATGGCACATGCAAGGGAACAAAATAAATTGACAGGGACCCCGAATAGCCAAAACGATCTTGAAAAAGAACAAAATCTTATACCACCTGATTTTAAAGCAAATGACAAAGCTATAATAATGAAAACAGGGTGGTACCGACACAAAAACAGACATAGAGACCAATGGAACAGAACAGAAAGCCCAGAAATGAACCCTTGCAGATATGCTCCATTGATTTTTGACAAGTGTGCCAAAACCATTCAATGGGGAGAGGAAATTTTTTCAGCAAATGATACTAGGAAAAATGGGTATTCACATGCAAGAGAATGAATTTGGACACTGACCTCAAACCATTTGCAAAAATTAACTCAAGGGCGCCCGAGTGGCTCAGTCAGTTGAGCATCCAACTTTGGCTCAGGTCACGATCCCATGGCTTCTGAGTTCAAGCCCCGCGTCGGGCTCTGTGCTGACGGCTCAGAGGCCGGAGCCTGCTTCCGATTCTGTGCCTCCCTCTCTCTCTGTCCCTCTCCCACTCGCGTCTATCTCTCTCTCTCTCCCAAAAATAAATGAACATTAAAAAATTGAAAAAAAAACCCAAAAATTAACTAAAAATGGTTAATGGATCTAAATGCATATACGAGCTGAAGCCCCAAAACTCTTAAAAGAAAACAGGGAGAGATCTTCATGACTTTGGATTTGGCAATGGATTCTTAGATATGACACCAAAAGCACAAACAACAAAGAAAAAAAAAGAGATAAATTGAATTTCATCAAAATTAAAGCTTTTTTTTTTTGCATCAAAGGACATAAGAAAGTGGAAAAACAACATACAGAAAGGTAAAAATATTTGGAAAACACCTATATGATAAAGGTTTAATATCCAGAACATCCCACAACTCAACAACAAGAACAAAAACAAACAACGGACGTTAAAAACAAATGCACAAAGGGCTAAATAGCCATTTTTACCAGAGGATAAATATGTATGGCCACTAAACACATGAGAAAGTACTCAAAATCACTAGCCATAGCCAATCAGCATATGAAAAGGTACTCAGCATTTCTAACCATTAGGAAAATGCAAGTCAAAACCACAGTGATATGCCGCTTCATACCTACTAGGTTGGCTCTATTTAAAAAAAATAAAAAATAAAAAAATAAAAAAATTAAAAAAAAAAGGCAGAAACAGAAAACAGGTGTTAGCCAGGCTGCGGGGCAATTTGAACCCCTGTCCATTACTGGTGTGGATACAAAATGGTACGCTCACTGTGGAAAACAGTATGACCGTTCCTCAAAAAGCTGCATGTAGAATTCCACTGCTGGGTATCTACCTCAAAGAATTGAAAACAAGGATTTGGACATACTTGTGCCAGTGGTCGTAGAGTATTCTGCACAGTAGCTGTGGGGTTACCGCATAGGGGTAGAGAGTTTCTGCTCAGGGTAACGAAAAGGTTTGGCGAAAACATGGCGGTAATCGTTGCACAACACAGTGAATGTAACTAACGCCACTGGACCGTGTGCTTACTAACGTGACAAATAGTGTGCTCTCTGTATATTTTAGCTCAATAAAAAATTCTGAAGAAGCAGTCCCGCAGACAACTAGTATGGTAAATAGCATTAAATTTAAAAAACAATGACCACATGGCCTCTGAGAAGGTGAGTTCTCAGTTCTGGAAAACTTTCAGTTCCTACTTCCTGTCCCTCACGGGCTTGTCGCTACTTCCAGGGTCTACAAGACACCCCCATTGCTCAACTGATGTTAGTTTGTACTTGAGCTTCCTCCAACAGGTTCCTGTTTTTGTGACCACATGATCCCTGATTTGGAGTGACTTCCATTAATCTGGTGGCCTCTATAAGCATTTGTCCGCGGGGTCCCTGACACCTGCTAACACTCACTGGCTCCCCAGAAACATCTGGAAGAGGTACTGCCTGTTGTGTATAACGTTTTAAGATACAGCTTATCATCACAATGTTGTAGAACAGGGGTGCCTGGGTGGCTCGGTCGGTTAAGTGTCCGACTTCAGCTCAGGTCATGATCTCGCGTTAGTTCGAGCCCCACGTCCAGCTCTGTGCTGACAGCTCAGAGCCTGGAGCCTGCTTCCGATTCTGTGTCTCCCCCTCTCTCTGCCCCTCCCCTGCTCATGCTCTGTCTCTCCCTGTTTCAAAAATAAATAAAAGCATTAAAAAAAAATTAAAAAAAAAAAGAATGTTGTAGAACATAGTATTGACGTCTCACCTGGAAGTTGTTAAAAAGCTTTTTTAAAACTAATTCTGCAAATTAACTATAAATTATACATTAAAATTTCTTCTAGAGCCATAAACCTCTAAGAGTACGGAATTCTGGGTTTATGTATGTCTATTTTTTTTTTTTTTTTTTTTTTACCGGCTGTATACTGCATTTTATTTCAAGCTTTCTCAGGAATCAGCTTAATTTTAAGCACCCTAAACGGTCCACTCTCAAGCACAACACATGTAGCATTTTTCACGGCATGACACCTCCTTTTTTTTTTTTTGGTTTATATTTTGTTTAATTTTATTTTTTAAAATTTACATCCAAATTAGTTAGCATATAGTGAAACAATGATTTCAGGAGTAGATTCCTTAGTGCCCCTTACCCATTTAGCCCATCCCCTCTCCCACAACCCCCTCCAGTAACCCTCAGTTTCTTCTCCATATTTATGAGTCCTTCTGTTTTGTCCCCCTCCCTGTTTTTATATTCTTTTTGCTTCCCTTCCCTTATGTTCATCTGTTTTGTATATTAAAGTCCTCATATGAGTGAAGTCATATGATTTTTGTCTTTCTCTGACTGACTAATTTCACTTAGCATAATACCCTCCAGTTCCATCCATGTAGTTGCAAATGGCAAGATTTCACTCTTCTTGATTGCCAAGTAATACTCCATTGTGTATATATACCACGTCTTCTTTATCCATTCATCCATCGATGGACATTTGGGCTCTTTCCATTCTTTGGCTATTGTCGATAGTGCTGCTATAAACATTGGGGTGCATGTGCCCCTTTGAAACAGCACCCCTGTATCCCCTGAATAAATACCTAGTAGTGCCATTGCTGGGGTGTAGGATAGTTCTATTTTTAGTTTTTTGAGGAACCTCCATACTGTTTTCCAGAGTGGCTGCACCAGCTTGCATTCCCAAGCATGACACCTTCTTTAATTTAATTTTATTTATTAATTAATTTATTTTTTAAAATTTCCTTGTTTGACATATGCTGCCCACCCCAAGCCAGAGTGTAAGCCTCAGGAGGCCAGGAGCCCTGTGATCTCATTCACCTTGATATTATTCCCAGCTCCTGGGCACCAGGCCCTCATAAATATCTGTTGAATGAGTGAATGACACCTCCCTGATCTGTCCCTCCTATCAGCTTTCCCAAAGTCTAGCAACCTACAAGTCCTCTAAGGTAATTTCCAAACCACAGACGTGGCTCTATTTCTTGGCTCTGTCACAGACCTGGCTGCGGGATAGTTCTATGGCCACACTTTTTCTCTCTTTCTTTGAACCGCTTGGCCCTGCACTTCGGAGGCCATCTCTCACATTTAGCCCATTCGGCGAACGGCTCCTTTTGTTGCCCCTCAGAAAAACATGCTCTGCTCAGGGATGGCAACCAAACCTCTGCCTGCTAGGCCTTCAGAACTTTTTGTGCTCGTGGGGATGAGGAGGGAGGCATGGCGACCTGCTCCATTTGGTGTCACGCTTTGCGCTCGGAAGGTCATCCGGCATGGTGCAGAGATGCAGGGGTGGGTGAGGGAAGGAGCGCAACAAGCTGGCGTGCCTTTGTTGCCTCCATTGAACGGTATGTGGGGTCTTGGCGAAGGGAGGCGCTAAGACACCATTTGCTGGGAAAACTATGGATGCCTGATGTTATAGGTTCTACTCTCAGCGGCACCACTTGCTAGGTGTGCTAACTTAGAAAAGTCGCCCTCGGCCCAGCATGCTCATCGGTACACAGTGGAGGGCCGGGGATACTGTGGTCCACACTCACCCAACACCTTCTCCGCACCAGGCCCTTCCTCTGCACCGGGTTCATTTGCTCTCATTTGGTCCTCCCAGTAACGGTGACGTAGCTGGTGCTCTCAGGAGCAAGGAGGGCTCCAACAGAGCACGTGACCCCAGAGGGCCCATTTTGGCCTTTGAGGCAGAGAAGACTTATCTGCAGCCTGGCCTTTCTCTGTGTGGTTTGTACTGCAGTTCAATGTCAAAGGCTGAAGCCAAAGCCCAGGACACGCCAGTCACCCTGGCCTCAAAACCACAAATGACTGGACACAGCTGGCAGAAGAAGCCACATTCCAGGCATTTTGTACCTCATCAAATGAATCCAAAGATCCCGGCCTTCACTTTGTGTCTAAACCGCAGGTTCCCTTCCTTTCTGTCCAAACAAACTGGGAGGGAATTCCAGACAGATTACAAAGAAATATGCATGGTGTGTGATCATTATCCCTCCTGCCTTCGTTGTCCGGACAGCAGGTCTAGCTGGAAAGCTAGTCTGTCTGTTGTCCATTTCCTTCTTTCTTTGCTTATGTTGGATTATAGTATTGGAAAGAGGATAGTAATAATAATAATAATAATAATAGTGTTATAAGGCACCTGGGTGGCTCAGTCCGTTCAGCATCCAACTTCGGCTCAGGTCATGATTTCACGGCTCGTGAGTTCGAGCCCCGTGTCAGGCTCTGTGCTGACAGCTCAGAGCCTGGAGCCTGCTTCGGATTCTGTGTCTCCCTCTCTCTCTGCTCCCCACTCCCACCACCACTTGTGCTCTGTCTCTTTCTCTCCTTCTCAAAAATAAGTAAAAACATTTACAAAACTAAAAAAAAAAAAATAATAATAGTGTTATTTTCTGCTGTGTACCAGACACTGCTTGCTGGGGCATCTTAAGTTCTTTATGGCACATACACAGGTAGCTCGTGTCACCCTCATTTATGGTAAGGGAGAATTAGACATTCCAGAAGGCTAAGTTTGCACGCTGGCAGGGAAGAGACCCAGTTTTGATCCTGTTAGCTTGCTTCTTTTCATGGCTCATAGCTGAAACCTCCCTGAACTCCCGCTCCACAGCTGCAGAGCTTGCACCCATTCTAGCCCCGCAACCCCCAGGCTCTGAGGACAGAAAGTGGAGGTCTGAGTTCTCACCTTTCTTCTGGCTGCAGAGAGGTGTGAGGTTGGGGAACAGCCCCAAGTAGAACCATAGAGACCTGTTCTAAGTGTAGGAGCTGGGCAGCAAAGAGAACAGATTCCTCTGAACTGAACAGCACAGGGCAAAAGCAAATAGTCTGGAAACCAGTCTTTCATCTCCCCGCTGCCCTAAAAAGTGGGGTCAGTGCCAGATTCACACCATAAACAAGTGTTCACGGACAGGTTATTCCTGGGCTCCATGGTCTTTGTTGGAAGACATAGGTTCTGGTAAGTCTGTGACTTGGTTGTTTCCTACCCAACGTTCAGCACACGGAGCCTGTGTTGGACTAAATGTAAAATGTTAGGAGTCAAGGAAGAAACTTTGGAGGAGGGATTGGCCACCCGGATGGACTGATGCCATTTGATCCTTCCCACTGGCTGTTGGTGAAAAGTGGGGGCCATGAGGTCACAGAGCCAAGCCACCTCCCTCAACCTTCAGGGGACTCAGAAAGCTGAGAAGGACAGTAATGCATCAAGACTCACATTTCTATGCACACGAGCTGAGCTAAGCTCCACCTACTTGAGCAAAGCTCCACCTCCTTGCAAGCATCACCGTTTAGAAAAAAATTTTTTTTCCAAAAGATTTGCTCTGTGGGGTTTATTCCTACACAGAAGGAAAGTCATGAAAACAATTCAATTAACTCATAATTAGCTTCTATATTCTTTACAGTTCTCGAAATGCTGTGTGTACCTTCACTTTCTTGAGCGTCACAGCATCCCTGGGAGTTAGGTAATCCTGTTTTTGTTACTGAGGATGCACAGGCAGTAAACATTACAGCTGGGCCTCACACTTGGATGTGCTGATCTATAGCCCCTGGTTTGCCCCTCATCTCACACCAAAAGCCATGATATGAAAAAAAAAAAAAGAAAAGAAAAAGAAAAAGAAAGAAACACTCTAAGAGCCCACACCCTCTACCTGATTGAGTCAGCAGTAAGCCATCAGCAGATCTTGCTGTCTGTGGAGGTACAACCCGTTCTGCCTGTTTGTTGATGAAAATCATAGTGAGAAGGGTGGTGTCATGGGAGGGTTCTAGAAGGTTGAGATGAGACTGGCTATCCGTGGGCAGTTTTCTGCATGGGAACGGGGTCCTTTCTGACCGTGGGACAATAAACCACCACTATACCACACTATACCACACTAAACCACACTATACCACAGGAAGTGGTACCCAGCACGGCCAACTACTTTGGAGCAGTGGGGTGGCAACTCTGAAGTCTGTAGGGCCACCTGGCAGGCTGGAAACTCAGGCAGGAGTTGATTTTGCAGTCTTGAGGAAGAATTTCTTCTTCCCTAGGAAACCTCGGTTTTCACTCTTAAGGCCTTCAAATGATTAGATGAGTCCCACCCACCTGATTGTGGTTGATCTTAAAGTCAACTGCATGTAGACATTCACCACATCCAAAAAACGTGTTCACAGAAATGCCTAGACTAGTGTTTAGTTAAATAACAGGATACTGTAGCCTGGTCGAGCTGACACATGGACCCAATTAACACAACCCTTGAATGCACCTGTGGCTTCCTAAGATGCTGTGGTACCCCGTGTGGGGGTTGTCCTCCAAAGTCAAGTCTCCAAAACCAAACAGCTGGGCCAATTTTTGTTGGTGTCTGTGTCCCAGCTCTCCTTCTGTGACGTGTGCAACTATGGATTCTTGTTACACGGATGGTTGTAGGATAGAAGAAAAGGAAGGTGAGTGGCTCTGACATTTGAGGGTGTGCCACTCACCAATGCTTCACCAAGACAGCTGGCTACCACGGTGAAAGGATCACACCCAACTCCCCCCTACAGTGCCGTGTGAAACAGCCACAGTTCTGCCACAGGGAGATTGCAGCGTCCGAAGGCCGTGGACAACACGATGCACAACTCAGGGCTTTCAGCAGAATTCTTTGTGGGCTCTTGTCTCCAGGGGTGGAAGGAATGATCCTGACTCCATTGGTTTAGTTCGTTGCTTGTGTTAGGATCATGATGATAATGGAATCCTTCCCTAATTTGGTTGGGTAATGCTCACACCTGTCTGGGCAATGCTCACATGTGTCTGGGAGACACACATGTCTGGGTGATGTTCTGCTGTGTGCTGATCCCTTACCTACCCCGTGGGGATGAGTGCATAGAAATGGTGTAGAGAAACACCAATAATACGAGAAAGCCTAGTTAGAATTAGTGACTTAAGATTCTTGGGTATTCATTATTGAGCACTTTGTGTTTGGTGCTAAGTGTTTCTCATGCGATATTCCATTCAGTTCTCCCAGGAACCCTTGTGAGGTAAAAACTGTCATTACTCTTCTTCTGCAAGTGGAAAATGAGGCTTGGTGATGGTAGGTCATTCGCTTGGCAGTGGCTGGGCCAGAGTGCTAGCTAGTCCAGGGCAGACAGGCTCCAGAGTCTCATGCAGGGAGCTGTCTTCTTTTATTAAAGGACAAGTTTTCACCTAGGAAATCCCATTTTCTTACTGTTAGTGGTCAGGGAATCGGATTGGTCTCTGTGGATGGAGCAGAGACGCCAAGTGTGTAACCAGCCCTGGGAACACTCAGTGCTCATCTGTGGCTCTGGTTGAGACCGCCTTCCTTCCTCCTTCCTTCTTCAGTCCGTCTTCTGTGTACAAAGCACTTTCTTCTACCTGAAGGCGCTGGTGAGATGTTGAAATGTGGCCCATGCTCATAAGACCTAAAGAAATTCCAGATGGAAGGGTCAAGGTTAACATAGGAGACGGTCTCATCAAGGTCGTTGTGACAAAGCAGCTCAGGGAATAAAAAATGCTGGGTGGAACACCACCAATCAGGTTAGAAAAATAAGGTGCTGGGGGAAAGGGGAGGGTACCCTGAAGCTTTGTGTACATGGCAGAAGAGAAGTCGGAGGTTTGGATAATCAATGAGACCCCGTGACATCTGGCTAGACAATTGGGAAAGAATCCTAAGGGAATATTCCAGGTCAGTGGCTGATAGAGTTCAACACACAGGCAGGGTTTGGGAAGCGTGATTAGAGCCTCTTCAGTCTGGAATGATTTTCTTAAAAAGCAATTGCTTATGTTGGTTGATTTGAAGTCCTGGGCTCATTGATGCTGGTCCTTTTCCTAAGTACATACATGGTGGCTTTCATGGGGATTTTAGGGCAGGAGCCCTTCTCCTACTTTAGTAATTCATATTTTGGAATGTGGTAAAAATTCATCATTTGAAAATTTCAGGCTGTGACCCAAATCAGCAGTGCCTTCCCAGAGTACAGGCCAAGTTGAATTGACACAAGGCTTCCATGACTTCTCAGCTGTGGTTCTCAAAGCTCGACCTGGTACTTGGTGAGAAAGACACCAGGGCACTGGGGAGGCAGAGCATGTGCCTCTCACTTCACAGGGCCCAGTGATTGCTCCCGAGAGGGACCTTATTGCCATTTCCCTCAGGATGGCTCATCACTTTTAATGCTAGATTAATAAATAATGATGAGGGGTACTTAACATGCTAATGGGTCATTAATTATTGCTGAAAGTCTGAGGGATTCTGGGGGAAACAAACAGCAAAGCGCACAGATATGGAGTGAATGTCTTCAAAATTACCACAATCACCATGAAGTAGATAATGACGGGATGCTTGAAATTACTCTTGCCTATTGAATTTATTAGGCTCGTGTCCTGCCTTTGGTGCCTTTTGTGTGACTTTGAAGGATGAGAGTTGAGGCAGGGACAACTGAGTCATGTATTTGGAGAAAAACCTCATTGTCTTGTGTTGTCTGCTTTTGTCCCTGCAGGGAGGTCAATCTCCATGTAAGAGAGATTTAAAGTGTTTCTATGAAGAGTCATTTCCTCAGGGAACCCACCAAAGGCTCCCAGAGAATGTTTTAATCTTGCTCTTGCATTTTGATTTTTTTAAGTGTAACTGCTAAGGAAAGTCAAATGAAATGATTAACAGTCACCACTGTATGTCAGCAAGTGTTCTGTTTTCCCTTCCTCTAGACTGTTCGGACTGCACACCCTACCCACCCTTTGGAGTTGGGTCACGTGATTTGTTTTGGCCAATACATTGTGTGACACGTGTCACTTCTAGACTGAGGCTTTATTGATAGGGTGAGATTTGCTGTAGACTCCTCCTGGTTTGGCAATCATGGAAGTTCGTTTATGTTGAGACAGAGCCTCCATCGTCTTTAGTCCCTGATCTGTGACAATGACTAGAGCCCCTATCCTAGCCCATGTTATAGCAAGAGTGAGAAAATTTTAAGAGTGTTGAGCTACTCAGATTTGAGTGTGATTTGTTTCAACAGCCCATCTTGACTGAAACAACCTCAGAAACAGTGGCTCCCGGTAAGTCTGAGGCACAGGACCTACCCCAATCCTGGCTAATAGTGGGATGGTGGTTTTAAAATATGTCCCCAAATTCCTTTGTACTCATCCTTTAAAAGGTAGCGCAAAATTTTCCTCCTCTGAGTATGTCCTGGATTTAGTGACTTGCTTCTAACTATGGAGAACAAGGCTAATGCCATAGCGTAAGGTCACTGAGGCGTCGGGCTTCCTCTTTGTTCTCTCTCCAAGTTCACTTGCTCTGGGGAAAGCCACTGACATATCATGGAGACATTCAGGCAACCCATGGAGAACTCATGCGGTGAGGAACTGAGGCCTCCTTCCAGCATCCACGTGAGTGTGCCATCTTGGAAATGGCTCCTCCATTGGAAGAGGTCCGAACTTGAGATGATGCAGCCCTCCCAACATCTTGGCTGCAACCTGACGAGAGAGCATGAGCTAAGCCATTCCCAAATTCTTGACCCAAAGAAGCCGTGAGATAATAAATGTTTGTTATGCAAGCTGCTAAGTATTGGGGTAATTTATCATGAAGCAATAGATAACTAACAAAGTGGGAAAAGGAATAGACCCCCAAATTTAGAAATTAAAAAATTTACTTCTAGTGGTGGTGAAGTAACTGCATATGAACTACATGTTAAGTAACTACATATTATCTTGCTTATCAAGGTCTTTAGACCTCTTTCTCCCAGAATCTCCAATGCCTCCCAAAGCTAGACCAAATAAACATGAAATATAAATTTAAAAAGCAATGAACTTGGGGCGCCTGGGTGGCGCAGTCGGTTAAGCGTCCGACTTCAGCCAGGTCACGATCTCGCGGTCCGTGAGTTCGAGCCCCGCGTCAGGCTCTGGACTGATGGCTCGGAGCCTGGAGCCTGTTTCCGATTCTGTGTCTCCCTCTCTCTCTGCCCCTCCCCCATTCATGCTCTGTCTCTCTCTGTCCCAAAAATAAATAAAAAATGTTGAAAAAAAAAAAAAAATTAAAAAGCAATGAACTTGATATGTAACCACAGCTTTAAGACAAATCCCTTAATGTCCCAGATAAACACTAGGGTTTATTCCAATCTAAGATTCCATGCTTCTGAGATTCTCTCACACTTTATTTTATTTTATTATTTTTTTCTCTTTCACATTTTAGAGTTTCTTTTCGTGTAGGTAACACTACCAATAGCTGTTACTTACTGAGCCATCTACGATGGGCCAGAGGGTAGTGACTGCTTCATGTGCATTATCTTGGTGATAACAGAATAAAGGAAGACATGATTATCCTCATTTTATGAATGAGAAATCAAAATGCCAAAAGTTTAAGCCACCTGGTTAGGTCACAGAGCTCGGATGTGGTAAGGACAGGGCCTGAACCTACTCTCTAGGCCATCAGATCTGCCCTCGTCAGTGCTAACATTCCGCCCTGTAAATCGTTTCTTTTCCCCACCCTGTCTCATAGCTCAGCCTCTCTCTGCTGTGAAAGTGGCAGGGGCATTTCGAGAAGGAGCAAGCACTTCTCTGTCAGGACCGCTAGGAGGAAAGGCCACTTGATCCTCTCAGCCTAAGGCAGGACCACTCTTGGGTGATGCCCCCAGCAGTCTCGGGATCTCTGGGAACTTCCTTCCCCCTTCTAGAAACAAGAGATCTGCTCATGTGCTCTGCAGGTGACCTTTATCTGCTTCACCCCAAATGCATTTGCCAAGGTGTCTGAGAAAATGCCAGTGAAGTCTGGAGTTCTGTTTCTTTAGCCCCATGTCTTGACAGCCTGCCCTTGGGTAAGCTTCCCCAGTGGCCTATAGTGCAAAAATGGGTGCATGTCACCAAGGCATAGGGGAGGACTCATTAGGTCCCACTGGGCAGTGGGAAGTGAGAAATCACTCCATTCTGGACTTGAGGGAAGTTCTGAAAGTGGCTTTCTTGTAAACAATAAGACCCAACAGGGAATGAGTTTCTGGCCCATTATCCATGACTTCAGTTGATGTTCTAAGACATGAGGCCAAAGTCCCTAGCAGCACAATAATCCCCAAGGAATGCCCTGCCCAGAATGCCTTATTGCACTTAAAAAAAGGAATTTGTAACCAAGACTGGGAGAAGGACCAAGGCCAAAGCCTGTGCTGGGAAGAGCGAGTGTTATTGCGAATCATGATCAATAATGAAAGCTCTACACAGCTGTGCTTACTGGGAGTTATCTAGTGATACCACTGGCAGTCAGCAAGAAAGGTCCAGCCCCGCTGCCCTGCTCCCTCCCACGGAAGAGAAGGGTACAATTCATTGGCTCTAATAAGACGCCCTTTGCCTCTTTCTCCCTTCTTCCACAGAGACTTGCTTCTCTGCCTTTGAGCTAGAATCTGCTTCATTCTGTCTACAGAATAAAGTCTCTGGTGGATGCTGGCTCTTTGAATCCCTGTGCTGCTTAAACTCAAGAAACACAAAGGACAGAAATCCCTCCCCCAAATTTGATGGTTTAGTATATGTGAATTGGCTTCTGTTTTTCTTCTTAGAGTTTTAGTTTTAGTATTCACTCATTTCAACCTGGTCTTACCAGGGATCACTAAAGGTATGGGGATGGGGAGGAGGGGCCACGAGATAGGAAAGAGATTCGGAAGAAGGTGGGTTAGGGAACAGGTTCCTACAGTGAAGTTTGTGAAGGTAGGAAATAGAGCACAGTAGGGTCTGCCTGACAGGAGGGAGTAGGCTTGGCCAGGCTTTGGGGTAAAGAGATCACAGGGAGCCCTCGAGCTGGACAGCCCTCCACCCCTGTGTGCTGGGAGGGACCCTGAGAAGTAACCTTACCTCCGTTTAGCAGATTGGGTAACAGTCAGGTCAAGCTCATTAGACCCTGGCACCGTGGGGGTCCGAATGAGTCAGGAGTTAACAACTTAGCCCAAAATCAGAGTACAGTCCTTGGGATAGGGGACACACACAGTTAAAAACAATATAAAAACAGGGAGGGGGACAAGCCATAAGAGACCGTTAAATATAGAAAAAACAAACAAACAAACAAACAAACAACAGCGTTGCTGGAGGAATTGTGGTGGGGGGATGGGCTAAACGGGCAAGGGGCATTGAGGAGAACACTTGTTGAGATGAACACTGGGTATTGTGTGTAGGGGATGAATCACAGGATTCTACTCCTGAAATCGTTATTGCACTATATGCTAACTAACTTGGATATAAATTAAAAAAAAAAAAATCCTTCCATTGTTGAATTACACAAACTAGTCCCTGAAAAGTTAATAGTTTTTTTCAGCGTGAGTATTCAAACTTCAGAACTTTGTGACCAATCAGGATAGAAATGGAATCCAAATGCATTTCTATCATGCATTGAGTTCAACAGAGAAAAGCTTTTGACACATGGAGAGAAATCAAATTCATCCCAGTTGAGACCCATAAAGACAATGTCTGAAGGTGTTTCCTCTGGTGATTTACCTAAGTCGTGAACTACTTGAGCAGACACAGCTGGGAGAGAAATTAAGTATCAGAAGGGAATTTTCCCTAAATGTTTTATTTATGAATTTGTTTACTCAAGTTCAACTACCTCCTGTTACAAAACTGGATTAAATGCCGACTTCATAATTAAGGAAGGAAGAAAGAAAGAAAGAAAGAAAGAAAGAAAGAAAGAAGAAAAGAAAAAAGAAAGAGAGAGAGGGAGGGAGGGAGGGAGAGAGAAAGAAATAAGAAAGAAAGAAAGAAAGAAAGAAAGAAAGATGGAGAGTGGTGGAGAGGGAGGGAGAGAGGAAGGAAGGAATCTACTAACATGCAGTTATCTGGAACAAGAAAAAAAATTAATACATAGACATGTTAAAATTTTAAAAAAGGAAATTAAAAAAATTGAAAATAGGGTGATGGGTATTGAGGAGGGCACCTTTTGGGATGAGCACTGGGTGTTGTATGGAAACCAATTTGACAATAAACTTCATATATTGAAAAAAAATTAAAAATAAATTTAAAAAAAGGAAGAGACTGAAATTTTTTAGTAAGTAAAACATGATAAACGGAACAAAGATAAATGGAAATTATTATAAAGTATTTCTTATAACAATTTAAAGTATATTAAACATTATTGGTAGCCTTTATTTCCTGTGATGTGTGTGTGTGTGTGTGTGTGTTAATTTCAGTGAATGTTAAAAAAGAAAACATATTCACTTTCTGCCTCAGGTCCAAAGCCCTCTGTCGTCAGCAGCTCAAGTGTGGCAGGTTAGGAGAACAGTGAGTTGAAAAAGGCCTGGTTCCCGTCCTCACGGAGCCCACAGGCCAGTGAGGCAAGAGTGGGGCCAGCTGTGGTCTGAGGACTGAGTTATATTCAAATTATTTGGGGACCCAGAGACCTTTCTCTTAAGTTGCTTCTGTGTTTCCATGGAACTTTCCCTCGATTTTCCACCCGTCAGTTGTGTGAGGTGCTGTCTTCTTGAGGACTTTCAGGATGCCTCGTCACCCCTCACTGGTGCAAACTGACCTTGGCTCCCCAATAGCAGAACTGAGCAGACCAGATACCTCGGTGCGTATGGATGATGTGAAGGGTTTGGGTGATGTTCTGTGAAAGAAAGGGGCTTGCCATGTCACTCGGAAAATATGGAGCTCTCATCAAAAGATTTCAGCAGATATCTGAGTCCTTTCACTAGAGGGGATGCCCTTGAACTTTATGGGATGCCTTTATCCTTCCACTAGGGGCCCCATGTGGTTGGTCTAGTAAGGCCTGGGCCTGGCCGGGGCGGGGATCAGAGATATGGAGAGGGAGCCCTAAGTCATGGCTAGATGGGCCTCACCACAAGAAGATGCCAGGCTCAGCAATAAATTTAGTGTTTGTGGAGCATGGGTAATTCATCTGGAACTTTCACATGTGGTTTTATCTCTTTTAATCCCGTTAGGAGGCCAAATTAGGCTGACGGAGTTAGGGTAGGACAGAGTCAAATGCCAACCTATGCTCCTGACTTGGGGGTCCATGTTCTTTCAGGGACCTGAGGATTTTTCAAGCCCCTGGGAGTTCAGAGGCATATTCTCAGGGAGTCTGTTTTAAAAATGTACCCAGGATTTGTTTTCCTCGGGTATGGTAAGACATGAGATACAGAAATGACTCCTGAAAGAAGCTTTTATGGTCACAGTAAACTGGAAGGCATGCCACGCAGGGCCACCTGGAGAAGCATAGGGGTTGGTCAGGAGGCCGAGGCAAAGGAGGAAATGGAGGCAAGAGCCTTTACTGTGATTTCCATGGGAAGGAACAGAGGAGACAGGGTTACCAGGCTCCGAATTGCCCACTTGAATAACTTTCAGTGAGCTCTGGGGCACAGGGGCTGTCCCGAGCTGTCTGGTTCCTGGTCCTGGGTGTTCAGGGAAGGGGGATAGTGGCCCAGAGTATGCAAGTCTCATAGAGGGGGTGATTGGCGTGTGAGCTCCAGACTGGCTGGTTTGCATTGGAAAAACTCAGTCTCTGGTGATTTGTTGACTACAATCTCTAGGAATTGGCTAAACCTGGGAGGGGCATTTCCTCCAGGGTCAGCAGGACCCCAGATGTCAGAGCATCAGAATGCAGGAAATAAGAAACTGTAGTTAATACAGGGTCTGATTGTTCTCAGCAAAAATATTTAAGCTATAGTTTAATTTCAAGGATAAACTTTATATAAATATAAATACATGTGCGTGTGTATTTTTCTTTTTCTGGATCACCAGGGTGACGTTCTTGGAAGTGAAAATTGCCACAGAAACTGTATTTCTTTTTTTTTTTAAGTTTTTTTTAATGTTTATTTATTTTTGAGAGACAGAGCGTGAGCAGGGGAGGGGAAGAGAGAGAGGGAGACACAGAATCCGAAGCAGGCTCCCAGGCTCTGAGCTGTCAGCACAGACCTCAACGCAGGGCTCGAACCCACGAACCATCAGATCATGACCTGAGTCGAAGTCGGATGCCCAACCACCTCAGCCACCCAGGTGCCCCTCTTTTTTTTTTTTTTTTAATGTTTTTTAAATTTAATTTTGAAAGAGAGAGAGAGAGTGTATGTATGTGTGTCTGTGCATGCAAGCAGGGGAGGGGCAGAGGGACAGGGAGACAGTGGACCCAAAGGCTGCTCCACACCGGCAGCAAGGAGCCGATGCGGGTCTCGAACTCATGAACTGCTAGATTATGACCTGAGCTGAAATTGGACGCTTAACCAACTGAGCCACCCAGGTGCCCCGTAGAAAGTGTATTTCTAATCCTTAGCCCCACTGGGGAGACTCACTGATCACCAGTTCATAACAAAATGACAGAAGCAGATGTAAGAAGGCCAGCTGAAGGCCAAGTGACATCCCCACGTGCTCTGCAGGTGGAAAGTGGGCAGTCATTCGGGCCGAGAGACGGGTGGGAGAACTGAGGGTAGGGCAGGGTGGGCACACCGAATCGAAAAGAGCCTGCAAAGCTGGGACCACATTCACTCGGCGAAGATCTATGTAGCGTCTTCAAAACAACATCTGACATATTAGCATTCTTGGCTTTGGTTTTATAGATACTTTTAGTTTTTTAGCTTTTAAAATGTTCATATATTTGCTAGGCTTTATAGTCGTATAAGATCTGTATATAGAACACAAACCTAGATTTATACGTGTACTTTTAAGATAAAATACGCACACATAAAGACAAAACAAATCAACGCCAGGGAACTGTCAGCATTTTTTTTTTCACAATAATAACAACAACAAAAAAAGAAATCGGCGTGTTCCTCATTTCTGCAGTAAACTGATTACAACGCCTCCTTTAGGCCAGTACAATTCTCCCCTGGGGTTTTTTGGCTCAGTGGGAACACAATCCCCAGTCACGTGGAACAGCCCGTATTGACAATGTGCACAGACACACGTTTGACTTTCCCCTGTGTGTGGCACGTGTGAGTCTTGTGGTGGCTGCAGGGGGACAAGTCCATGGGACACACAGTCCATGGGACAAGGATTATTGTGGTAAGATATACACGGATCATTTTCACCAGGCTTGAGTTTACACGAATACATTAACATCGTGGTGTAAAAATCACCATTACCTATACTCAAAACCTTCCCACATCTCTAACAAAAAGTCCGTACCCAAGCACCTGGGCGGCTCCGTCGGTTAAGCAACCGACCCTTGATTTCGGTTTGGGTCATGACCTCAGTCGAGAGACTCATGATCTCACAGTATGGAGCCCACTTGGGATTCTCTCTCTCCCTCCCTCTGTCCCTCCCTGCGTACTCTCTCTCTCCAAATAAGTAAATAAACTTAAAAAAAAAAAAAAAAGTCTGTACCCAATACACTCGCCCCTCTCCTCCCCCCAGCTTCTGGTTACCTCCATTTTTCCTGTGTCTACACATTTGCCTATTACAGGGACCTCATATACATGGAAACACACAATATTTGTCTGTCTGTGTCTGATTTATTTCACTCTGCATAATGTCCACAAGGTTCATCCACGTTGTAGCACGTGTCAGAATTTTCTTCTTTTTTAAGGCTGAATAATATTCCGTTGTTCACTTCTCATACTTCTGGTCACCAAATCTGTGGAGGTTCCCCCCGCCCCAAACCAAGCAGTTCTCCACACCACCAGCGGGGTGTCCTACAGTTTAACTCAATTCTGACACTACATGGAGACGGAGTCAGATCCCACAGGTTAAAGGGCTCAGTCCCACAAGACCGTCCCTCGCTTCAGATGCCAGTTGCAAGTTCTGAGTCCCCAGGGTCCCCACAACTTCTTTCTTACTTGGCTACAATCTGAAGGTTTCTGCGACCCCCCCTCAGGTTTGATTAATTTGCTAGAGTGGCTCGCAGAACTCAGGGAAACACTTACTTACGTTTACCCATTAATTAAAGGATAGGACGAAGGATACGCATGAACGGCCAGAAGAAGAGATATATAGGGTGAGGTCCGGGAGGCCCCCAAGAAGTTTCTACCCTGTGGAGTTGGGGTGTGTCATCCTCCCAGGGTGGATGAGTTCACCAGCCTGGAAGCTCCTCAAGTCCTCTACTGCTTAGGATTTTACGGAGGCTTCCTCACGTAGGCATGACCAATCATTAATTCCATTTCCAGCCCCTCTCCCCTCGCTGGACAATGGGGGATAGAGCTGAAAATTTTCAAGCTTCTAATCATGGTCTTTCCGGTGACCAGCCCCCATCCAAGAGCCCAGCCACAGTCGCCTCATTAGAACAAAAGAGGCTTCGAGTGCTCTTATCACTTAGGGAATTACACGGGTTTTAGGAGCTCTAGGCTAGAAACTGGGGGGCAGAGGCCAATATATACATTTGCTATTATCTCACAATACCACATTTTGTGTATCCATTCCTCTGTCAGTGAACAGATGTTTCCTCCTTTTGGCCATTTGAATAATGCTGCTGTGAACTTGGGGGTGCAAGTATATCTGGGTCCCTGATTGCTATGTTTTTTGCATGTACACGTAGGAGTGGAATTGCTGGGTCTGTGGCAATTCTATGCTTAACCTTTTGAGAAACTACCCAACCGTTTTCCATGACACGGTCACCATTTTCTATCCGCACCAGCGATAGACGAAGGTTCCAATTGTTCTCCCTCTTTACCAACACTTGTTATTTTCCTTTTGCTTTTGTTTTTTTTCTGCTTTGTTTTTTAAATCATAGCCATCCTAACGGCTGTTCCGTGGTATCTCACTGTGGTTTGGTCTTGCTTTAAGGACGTTTTTTCTGTCCTCCCTTAGTGACTTTTCCTCCTGAAAGGAAAATAAAAATGCCCATCTGCCAAAGATTGAGCTGTGGAATTTCTGCGAGAGACTGAGAGCAAGGCTCTCCAAGCAAAGATCTGTTTGGAAACTTCACCCACCCTGCGTTCCTTTAGCGCGAACCACTTTCAAAATATTCTAGCACATATTTTGCAAGCTGTTTTCATCATTTGGGACTCTGCTATCTCACCTAAAAGGAATGTGGGTTGATTCCGTTCGGAGGTTTCAAATGTGATAGGAGGAAGGCATGAACTGAACTCTGAGAGACAAAGAAAGCTGCCCACGGGGCCCTCGGAAAGATCTTCAAGCTTGCGATTGTGGGGGGGGGATCCTTCAGAGTCGACCATGGAGTGCTTAAAACAAAAGAAGAAAGATGACTGCGACCCCCCAAGGAGTGCCTCCCTGAAGTGTTTGCTCAACCCTTCTGGGGTAGAGGGGCTGGAGAGAAGTACAGAATGGGTTCCCTAGCTCGGAGTGGCCAAGTGCCCCCTTCTCTGGTTATGTCATGTACCAAGGGACAGCCGTGAAGGCTGCATCCTGTTATCTGTAAACTTGGCTGTTGTGTGAAACTTATCATCATTCCCGGGGAAGGGGGCACCTGGGGAGAGCCTCCAGCTCCATAGCCCGAGGCAGTTGGAGAGACAGAAAATGCCCGGAGGAGGGGAGGGGGAAAGAGCCAGGCTTGGGTCTGTGTGGGGACCAGGAGGGTCACCGAACCTCCAGTTTACTCCACATTGAAATGGTAAGGACAGCGCTCTGCTCACGTGCTCTGTAAGCAGTAAATAAGACATTTCTGCAGAGATGTCATTGGCAATGGGGCTGAGCTGAGTGAGGGGAGGAAGGGGCATCACACTTTGACATTTAATTGTATTTCCAAATGAGATCATCCACGAAATCACAGTGCTTTGTGTGTGTGTGTGTGTGTGTGTGTGTGTAGGGGGGAGGGGGTGACATAAGGAACGGGTATTAAACGTATGAATTTGTTAAACGTGAACATTAAAATACACTACTGATTTTATTTGGATCCTAAAGGTCTCCTCTTCCTTTTTTTAAAAAATAAACTTTCATTGACGTATGACAGGCACACCGAAAAATGCACAAACTGTAAGTGTACAGCCCATGTTTATGCAGTGAACACACCCGCGTCATTGCACCCAGATGAAGGCAAACACATGCCAGAGCCTTCCTTGTGCCCCCGCCCCGGTCAGGACCAGTTCTTGCCGAAAGTAACTGCTCTCCTCACTTCTAACATCTTGGGTTGCTTTTGCATGTTTTTAACCTTTATGTAAATGAATCATTTCACTCAACGTTATGTATATATGATTCATTCATGTTATTGCACACAGCATATTTTCATTGCTGCATATGATTCCATTGCACGAATACACCACAATTTATTTGATCTGTGGAGGGACATCTGCATTGTTTCTGGGTTTAACTATTGTAAACAATGCTGATAGAAACATTTCTCACTTGTGCATTTCAGGGAGGAGGCAGATATATGCAGGAGTAGAATTGCAAGGTCATAGGGTGAACGTGTGTCCGGTTTCTGAGAAACAGTTACCCAGGATGGGTGAACCAGATGTGACTCCTGCCAGCAGTATGAGAGCGTTCTCATTGCTTCACATCGTCACCAATTTGGGATATTGTCAGTCTTTAAAAAAAATTTTTTTTTAACATTTATTCATTTTTGAAAGGCTGAGAGAGACAGAGCACGAATGAGGGAGGGGCAGAGAGAGAGGGAGACACAGAAGCAAGCTCCAGGCTCTGAGCCATCAGTACAGAGCCCAACGCAGGGCTCAAACTCACAGACCACGAGACCATGACCTGAGCTGAAGTCGGCTGCTTAACTGACTGAGCCACCCAGGTGCCTGGGATATTGTCAGTCTTTTAAATGCTAACTGTTCTGGTGGTTGTGAGGTGGTATCTTGTTTCAAACTATTCAATTTGAATTTCCCTGTGGTTAATAAGGTTGACTATGTTTTCACACCTTTTAAAACTTTTTACTTACTTACTTACTTATTGAGAGAGTGAGCCAGGGAGGGGCAGAGAGAGAGAGGAAGAGAGAGAATCCCAAAAGGCTCTTCAGTGCAGAGCCGGATGCAGAGCTCAATCTCACAAACCATGAGATCATGACCTGAGCAGAAATCAAGAGTCGGACGCTTACCTGACTGAGCCACCCAGGTGCCCCTACCTTTTCATATCCTAGTAGGTATTTCATTCGTGAAGTGCTTATTCATATTTTGGCCAGTTTTGCTGTGGGGTTGTCTCTCCATTTCACATTGATGTGTAGGAGTACTTTACATATTCTTGATATGAGCTTTTTTATTATATGCTGCAGATACCTTCTTTTTCTTCTTTTCTGGTGTGTTGTTTGTGAACGGAAGTCACAAATGTTAATATAGTCCAATATGTAAATCCCTTCTATTATGGTCAGTGTTTTTGTGTTCTTCTCTTCCTCAAAGTCATGGAGGCATTCTCCCATGTCCTATTCTATGAGCTCTGTTATATACCTTTTATATTTTGATCTATAGTCCACTGATACTGCTTTCTATGTGAGATAGAGATCAAGATTATTACTTTGGGGATATTCAGATGGATATCCAATTGACCCAGCATCACTTATTTCTTTAAAAATTCTCTTCCCATTGTTCCATGTGCCACTTTTATCGCTAGTCACATGTCTGTATAATATGGGTCTATTTCTAGACTCTCTGATCTGTTCCACTCGCCTATCTGCATATTCCTGTCGCAGCTCTGCACGGTCTTATTGTCACATTATGATAAGTCTTAATATCTAGTTGTGTTTGTTCTCCAACTTTCTTCTTTTTTAAGTTTGTCTGAGCAATTCTTAGCCCTTGACATTTCAACATAAGTGAGAGAATCAGCTTATGACTTTCTACAAATGCTTCCAGCACATATTAAAATTTCGTTACATTTGTATAGACCACTTTGGGGTTCTGTTTGTTTGTTTTTTAATGTTTATTTATTTTTGAGAGAGAGAGTGAGACAGACAGGAGTGGGAGAGGGGCAGAGAGAGAGGGAGACACGGAATCCGAAGCAGGCTCCAGACTCTGAGCTATCAGCACAGAGCCCAATTCAGGGCTTGAACCCCCGGACCAGGAGATCATGACCGGAGCCAAAGTCAGGCGCTCAACAGACTGAGCCACCCAGGCGCCCCTGTATAGACCACTTTGGAAAGAATCACCAACTCCAAGTATTTAGCCTTTCAACTCATGAATGTGGTATACTGTTTCATTTGTTTAATTTTCTAGTTCCTCTCAGGAATGTTTTACAGTTTTCTGTGTAGAAGGTTCACACATCTTTTGTTAAATTTATTCCTAGCTATTTGATCTAAATAAAAAATTTCTTACTTCATTTAATAATTGGTTATATTATGAAGAAATAGAATTGACTTTTGTGTATTAGCCTCGTATCTAGAAACCTTGGTAAATTTATTGATTAATTCTAATAGTTTATGTATAGATCTTTTTGGATTTTCTACATATAATATCATGTCATTTGGGAATATGACAGTTTTATTTCTTCCATTCCAACTTTTATACATTTATTTGTGTTCTTTATATTCTTTATCTCACTGGCTGAAATCTCCAGTATCATGTTTAACAGAAATTCAGGTGGTGAGCAGATTTGTCTGATTCTTGACCTCAGAGAATAAAACTTAATTTTTATATAATTTTTGCTCTATTTTTAATCAGATAAAGAAATTTTCATTCTACCGTTAAGAGCTTTTTTAATGGGGTGCCTGGGTGGCTCAGTCGGTTGAGCATCCAACTTCCGCTCAGGTCATGATCTCAAGGTCCGTGGGTTTGAGCCCCGCGTCGGGCTCTGTGCTGATAGCTCAGAGCCTGGAGCCTGCTTCAGATTCTGTGTCTCCCTCTCTCTCTGACCCTCCTCCATTCATGCTCTGTCTTTCTCTTTCTCAAAAATAAATAAAACATTAAAAAAAACATTATGGGGGCGCCTGGGTGGCTCAGTCGGTTAAGCATCTGGCTTCGGCTCAGGTCATGATCTTGTGGTTTGTGGCTTTGAGCCCCGCAGCATCGGACTCTGTGCTAACAGCTCAGAGCCTGGAGCCTGTTTTGGATTCTATGTCTCCTCCTCTCTCTGCCCGCCCCCGCCCTCCTCCCATGCTCATGCTCTGTTTCTGTCTCTCAATAATAAATAACGTCAAAAAAATTTTTTTTAAATAATAAAAAAAAATTATGAATAAGCATTGAATTTTGTAAAGTGGTTTTTCTTGTTCTGTGGAGATGATTATATGACTTTTCTTCATTAGCTAAATGTGTTAAATCAGTTAATGTGATAAATTACCTTAATTGATTTTTAAATGTGTTAAATTAGTTAATGTGATAAATTAGCTTAGTTGATTTTTAAACATCACACTGACCTTGAAACTTGATCTTGACGGATTATCTTTTATATATATTGCTGGGTTCAGTTTGCTAAAATTTTGCGTTGGATTTTTGAATCGTTGTTCGTGAGAGAGAATGGTGTGTAATTTTTCCTTCTCGTAGTAAAAACAAGGAGGATCGCGCTGACTGAATCGGGTCATCGATTGTGAGGGTCACCAACCCCCAGTTCAGTCTTCATTCCCTCACCGCCATCTTGGGACTCCACTTCAGCTGGGAATGTTTGTCAGGCACCTTCTTCCTTGGCTTGTTCTGTGTCCGTTTCTGTCCCGCTGTCTCATGAGAGTGCCCAGAGTTCTGCCGAGCTTCTTCAGCTCGGAGCCTATGTTTTGTTCTGGAATTGTCTGTCGCCTTGCAGGGAACGTGAGCCTAAGTGCTGGCCTCACCTCGCTCAGGCCTTGCCCATTCTCACTGCCTCAGTCCTGGTCCTCTGCCTGCAAACATGTTTTGTTTTTATCTTTTTCTGTTTTGTCCAGCTCTTCTAATTTTTCTCAATGGAAAAATTAGCACAAACAATGGTCAGTCATTGCTCTCATTTCCTTTTACTTCCAGACCCCCTCTGCCTCCAGACTTCTGCCTCTCCCATTGAGACTGGTAATTTCTACCTGCTCCTAGGCTATGTCCCAGACCCGTCCTCTATGCTACTGATGGACTACGCTGTGTAAAGCATGGCCACCCACAGGTCACCCTCCTACTTAAAAGCCTGCCTTGATTTCCAGAAGCCTGCAGGACAAAGCCTTCTTGCCAAGCCCCCACCTCAAGGACTTCAAACAGATGGTTCCCCTTCACTGCAGTGTGCCACTCACCCCTCCCTTGCCACATGTCCCCTAAGCCACCCTCCATTCCAGCTCACGCATTTACTTACCATTCTTGGAGTACATTAGATGGGTTTCTGTCTCTGAGCCTTTCCCCTCTGCTCTCCTGCCTAGAACACTCTTCCTCCTGCTTACAGTTGCCCTGTTTCTGCCTTTCCTTTACATCTGATTGAAGTCCCCTTGCCTACGAAGTTGTCCTGTCTTCCATACCCTGTGATACTCTACCTCTTAAGGGTGTCCAGAATGCTTTCTTGCCTTTCAGGTGGCAAAACAGCAACTCTGTGTCATTCATTAACTTATCTGTGTGTTATCCCCAGTGAGCTGGCTGATCCCAGCCCTTCAACCCTTTCGTAGGCCTGACAGCTGGCACAGACAGATGCTCAACGGATATAGAGGCTTCGGATGACGATGCCCATGGTTCCCATTGGAGTTGCTCATCAAACGTGTCTGGCTCTCGGCTGGCCAAGTGCTGGGGGGTGCACTCCCATCCTTTCCCAAATCCAGTGGGGCCATGTTACTGGATTTGGCCTGCGAAATGCGGGTAGGAAACATATGTATCTCTCCCAGGGAGAGAAAGCCAGTGCACAGACTGCCTCCTGTCTTGGCAAAACAGAAGCCCTGCCCGCCCACCCACCTTGGTGGCTGAAAACGAGTGAAAGATAGACTTTTCTTCTCATAAGCCACCGAGAGCTTGATCTTGTCTGTAACCATGGATGGCCTCACCTCTCCTGACTGGTGTAATGATGCCAGGAATGGTGATGGTGAGGTTGCCGCTACGGATGATGAGAGAGATGATGAAGAAAAGTAAATGAAGATAGGGATCTCACTTTCTATCATGTCACTCAAGCATCCCTCCTTCAGTCGGCCGGAAGAAAAGACCTTGTCCCTGAAGTGTCATAAAAACCCGCCTAAATAAAGATGACAACACTTAAGGCAGTCTTCAAAGTTGTTCAAGTAGCGTTCCCCTTTCGCTAACTCCATGAGACTGTAACGATGAAAGCTCCCTTGAACCCTTGCTCATGTTCTGGCACCTTCCTCATCGTCTTCACCTTCCTAACCACTTGGCAAGACGGACCCCATTCGTCCCTTTTCAGTTCACAGACTGAAGTTTCGAGAGGCAAAGTGATTTTCACGGAGCCACACGGCAGGCAGTCTCTGGTGAGGCTGGGTCCCTGATGGTGATCCGTCACCTCCGAAGCCACATTCCTTCTCCGTCGGTGTGCTGCCCTCCCCATTCTGATAGTTCCAATTTCAGTACACGAAGGAGGAACAAACGTACTAACAGAGTGCATCCTTCTACTCTAAGTATCTTCTATAAAATGATAAGCAGACGAGCACATAAAAAATAAGCTATTAAAGCCAGTAACATCCGCTGTTTATGGTTGTGTCCATGTATTCATTTCATCCTGTTTCCATCTGTTTTTTTCTCCGCTACCTCTTAGCGGACAAGTGGCAGGAGGCATTAAAGTTTCGAGAAAACTTTACGGGAGGAATTTGAAAATAGAGAATGTTCTCTCTGTTCATTGAATTTTAGTTTAATTGGGGGAAAAAAATCCCTCTATTATTTCATTCTAGCTAGCTCAGGGAACCCTGGGTTGAGGCCAGCGCAATGGGAGTGCCATTTAAGAAGTACTAGGTGGTGCCTTTGCTATTCTGCCCCGCGGTTGACCTTGCTCCCTCCCCTCCAGCTCCAAGAGAAGACAATTCTGTCAGTGGGTGGGAGTCAGCCCTTGGCTTCCTGGAGAATGTCCACATGGATGGGCAGCTTGAATTGAGCCTTTTTTGTGATGTTAAACCCTGGGGATCTACTGGGTTGGGGCCATTACCTCATTTCGCAAATACCGTAAGGGTCAGAGAATCTCTAAGCTTCTTACCCAAGGGGAGAGCTGATATCCTGGTCTCTTTACTGCCTTGCCCTTAGCTCTTCAAATAATCTTATTTTACGCGTCTATCCATTATGCCACACTCTGTGGCAGTATTCATACCATTTTCATACACATTAAGCTTTGAATTCAGATAGGCATCCGCATTCCGGCCTCGCCTCTTACTAGCTCTGTCCCTGGGCAAGTTAAAGGGCCTTGTCGAGCCCCAATCATCTGTTTTTTTTCGTTTTGTCTTAATAATCTGTTGGTTTAAATGGGGGATCATAACGCATAGGGTTACTTTAAATATTGAATGAAATAATACTCGGTACCTAATAAATATTCAGTGACTGTTAACTGCTATTTTAACACTGTAAACTCTTTCAGAAACTGGGGAGTGACAAGTTTAAAGGGCTCACTCTACTCTAATTGTGCATGTAACAAGGTTGATTTCAAATCTTCTTCATCCATTCATTCAATAAAGGCACAGTGAGCACCCACCCTATGCCACCATGTGGCCCACGTACCTACACGGCTATACTGATGAGCCATAGATTATTGGGATTCATCTGTGTGCCACAGACCCAACATGGGGGGAGGTGAGAACAGCAGGGACATATTGGCTTCAAATGCGGGCTGGTTTCTGCCTACCACGTCAAGGGCAACAATGGAAAGTTTTACTAAATTCCACCGGTGGAATAGGACAGAAGAAGGTTAAATCCAGGGTGAAAGTCCTTCAAAACCGAAACCTGGTGCTACCTCATTGAAGTCTTCGAGGGTCTTGCTAATATCCTTGCTTCAGTATTTATCTTGAATAACTTAATAAGTAATGGTATTGAAATATCCTCAGTGATATTTTAAAGATAGTAGAGAAAACACGAAGGGAAGATTTACTCAGTAGGTGTAATGGTTCTCCACCTTCTTGACCTGTGAGGTGCGTGTGTGCTTGACCTGTGGCGTGTGGGCTCAATGACGCGTGACCTGAGTCCTCACTACCTGTGACACATGTGCTTGGCTTCCCTGGGACTCTCCACCACCCCATTCGAAATGCCTCTACTTCATTCCCCCGCATTCCTTCCTACCTAGATGGCTCATTGCAATCCCAGATTTCCACTAAATGTCCCAGGGCAAGGGATGCCTTGGTGGCCCAGTCCGTTAAGTGTCTGACTTCAGCTCAGGTCATGATCTCATGGTTCGTGGGTTCGAGCCCCGCATCGGGCTCTGTGCTGATGGCTCAGAGCCTGGAGCCTGCTTCGGATTCTGTGTCTCCCTCTCCCTCTGCCCTTCCCCCCCTTGTGCTCTGTCTCCTTCTGTCTCAAAAATAAATAAACATTAAATAAATAAATAAGTAAATAAATAAATAAAGTAAAATGAAATAAATGTCCCAGGCCATGACCTTGAGTCTTTGGTCTTCCTAGTCCTAGACACAGCCCTCCAGGGCATTTAGTCTATGTCCAGACTACTCTTTATTGAACTGAATTTACTCATTCAGAAGCACTTGTTAACTTTTTTAGAGATAAAACCCAAAGAAGGAACTAGTATAGCCAATATCAAGCCCTACTTCTCAATAATACCCCTGGGCCCCTGGACCCTTTATCTTCTTCCCTCCCTCCCACCGCCCCAGTGCAGATCTCACTCCCTGCTGGGGTGGACCTGGGAGCTGTGTGCCCACCGCCACGAGGATCCAAAATGAAGCCCACGCTCACCACCCCTCTTCCCTGGCACATTTTCATCAGGTGTTGGCAAATATTAATAAGGTAACACGAGGTCCTCAAGTGACTTCTGCCCCCAGCTTTGTCTGAGGGTTGTTTCCCCCTTCGTTTTCTCTACGCCAGTCCCGCTCAACTTGGCTCCAAACCCATTATTCCTTGAGCTAAGGCAGCCTCCGTGCCCATCGATGACCTCCTTGTCTTTCTTGCATCTTTGTTCTGAGTTCTATCTCACTGCTCAGAGTGCCTGGGGTTGTGGGCAGGGTGGGGCCTGGGAGGTACGAGCTTTGGTGTGGGTGCCTGACCAGCGCTGGGGACCGTCTGCTCAGCCTGAAGGAGCCCCGGGTGGGAAGAGAGATCTCTGGAGAAAACCACCCACAGCCACCTCGTGTTGGCCTGCCCAGAGAGAGGAGAGACACGGGGTCAGGTAGACATCAGAGCAAAGCCTATCACAGCGGTTCTCCATCACCTTTGGAAGAGGGGGTCAGTATACTTGGCACGGGACTACCTGGCCCTGAAATTGTCACGGAGACCACTCCAGCCTGCTTTCTCCAGAGGGGCTTCTGGCTTGTGTCCTACTAAGTAAGTCATTTTATTTCAATCTCCTGTGGACTTAATACTGGGGACAAGTCCAGGGAACCTCATGCCCGGGGCGGCGAGAGAATGGAGGAAGAGGCAGGCCATTCAAAGAGCATGGGGCTGAGGGGTGGTCAGGTCTGAGAGAGAGAGAGAGAGAGAGAGAGCAAGCGAGCAGCTCACCTTGGAAAAGCATTCACTTTGGGGTCAGCTTGCTGTATCCACTCCTCTGTGACTTTGGGCAAGACAGTTCACTTCTCAGAGCCTCGGTGTCCTCATCTGTACAATGGGAATGCCCTTCTAGAACACAACTCAACTTCTACAGCAGCCATGACTTGTCCAGCTTCTCAGGTCACGTCCTTGCTCTGCCCTGAGTTTCCTGTGCTTACTTCCTTACCGATGTCCTACTGCAACCCTATCCCAGGGACCAGAAGCGGAGACCTTGTTTGGGTTTGGGGCTGCCCACTCTCAATGGTCTGCACATGGTTACCCCATTAGGGGGAAGTTTGCGCTCTGGGTCTTGGTGGGGGGCACCTGCTTTCCCTGCCTCCCACCTGGCCTCCAGCCTTTTCCTTCTCTTCTGCCACCCCTTTCCTCTCCTTGGTCTGCTTCACACACGGCACCCCCAAAAGCAATTTTCATGTCTGCCAAATTCCCTTACAATCTGCACTGTTCACAGTCTAATTCTGCTTTGGGGCTTCATTACTTGCCTATCAGCCACGGAAGGAAAGAGAGAGCAATGGATTCCCATTCTGGTTTTGTGCGGGGCATTCAGTGATTGCTTTCATAAGTGAACTAATAAATATTTACCTCATGAGATTAAAGAATTAGATCATTCACCATTCTTTCATCCATTCCCAAGAGCCCCCTCTGTCGTGTGTCTTCCTCTGCGTCCTGTGGCAGAGACTTGCCCAGGACAGTGTAGGAAGTTTGTGTGCCAGTTGCCCTGTGGAAGACGCGTGCGGCATCTAAAATGCAGAGTGTGTGGGTCGGTTGGATGTTGGTTAAACACCCGGCTTCAGCTTAGGGCACGCTCTCACAGTTCATGAGTTCGAGCCCCGTGTGGGGCTCCGTGCCGACACCCAGAACCTGGAGGCTGCTTCGGATTCTGTATCTCCGTCTCTCTCTCTCTCTGCCCCTCTCCTGCTCACACTCCATCTCAAAATTAATAAACATTAAAAAGAAACTTAAAAAAAAAAAGACTTTAAAATGTGGAGTTTGGAGGTGAGTGGGTAGCCTAAATAATAGCAGCCTTGAAAGTGTCACATTGGGAAGTGTTTTTCAGTTGCCCAGGCTGAAATGACATGCTTTTTTCTTTTTTTTTTTAATGTTTATTTTGAGAGAGAGAGAGAGAGAGCACCCCTGCGAGTAGGGGTGGGGGCAGAGGGAGGGAGAGAATCCTAGCAGGCTCCAGGCTCCACACCGGCAGTGCAGAGCCTGACTCAGGTCTCGAACCCACAGACCATGAGATCATGGCCTGAGCCCAAGTCAGACGCTTAACCAGCCGAGCCACCCAGGCGCCCCTGAAACGGCACCCTTCTGAGAGATGATCTTGATGTGCTTCCCGCAGGCGGGAAGACTCCCTCCCGCGACTGGGGAGGCCACGCAGGCTATGCTGGGGTCCAGACGTAGCAGCTGGCTCTTCTCACATGGAAGGCACTGCCGGGCTCGCTGCCACCTCCGGGGTCTCTGTCCCCTGTGCTCTCCCCGCTGGCAGGGTCTGGCATCCGCGCAGCGGCTCTGGGAGCTGACAGCTCCTCAAGCCACGCTGGCTTTAGCCGGTGCTCTATTAATAGAGCATCACTTGGGAGCACGGTTGGGGAAGACCGTAAACAATCGCTTTCTCTAAACTTGATGTCCGGTTGCTGGCGCCATCTTCCCAAACAAAGCCTGGTCCCATGAGTACCCCTGACTATGCCTCTCTAGCCGTCCCCCAAGCGCCCACTCACAAGGGCCCGGATTGCAGACTGCTTGGAGGCCGAGAACAGGGAAAATGGAAATAAGTCCTGGAAAATGACTCGTGTGGTCCCAGGAGAGTCCTCTCTCCCCTTGGGCTCAGGATCCCCATCCCATCACTGTGATCCTCCTGTCTACCTAGAAGCATAGGAAGAGCTTCATTTGGGAGAACCTGAAGCCTGCTTCTGAGTCCCATGGTTAGGGGCTCCTGATCCCTGGTTCTGCGCTCCCTCCGGGCAGGTGCGGGCTCCAGGAGCGTGATCCCTAGTTCAGTGCTCCCTCCGGGCAGGTGCGCGCTCCAGGAGCGTGATCCCTGGTTCTGTGCTCCCTCCAGGCAGGTGCCCGCTCCAGGTGGCTCGAACACGTGCCTCCTGGGTCAGGTATTCGTTCACTCTGAATCTAAGCGCCGCTAGAAAACCCACCCACGAACTCGCAGTGGAAAGCTGGCTCTTCATTTCCGTCATTTTCCGAAAGGCTGCAGCAGATTTTGTGCAGAAAAATAATGCGCCTTTTCCTCCCCGGGGCTGCTGAGTTGGTTACGCGCAGACTTCGGCTCAGTTCACGATCTCACGGTTCGTGAGTTCGAGCCCCAGGTCGGACTCTGCGCTGACCGCTGAAAGCCTGGAGCCTGCTTCAGGTTCTGTGTCTCCCTCTCTCTGTCTGCCCCTCCGCCTCTCGTACGCGGTCTCTCTCTGTCTCACACGCTCCCCTCCTGGGGCGCTTGGCCTGCTTCCTCATTTGCATCCGCTCTCTTCTTAGCCCTCCTATAAGCAAGCTTCTAGGAAAAGGTTGGCAAACACTCATTCTCGGTTATGAAAGATAAGACTTTGTGTGCAACTCCCCAAAGGTTTTTTAAAAGGGTCAAGGCCTCCATTTAAAAGAAAGTTCCACTGATTATGGAGTTTCAGGCTTTGGAACATAATGAGAGTATATGAGTGTGTGTGTGGTATTTCCATGCGGTGTGCGTGTGTTGTGGGATGTGTGTCTATGGTGTTTGTGTGTGTGTGTGTGTGTGTGTGTGTGTATGGTGGGTGTGTGTCAGTGGGACAGGGTGGGGGTAGGAGATGGAAGTAAGAAAGAAGAAGGAAACTTTCTTCAAAGTTTCTGGAAACTAAAATGTGCTCATTCATTAAACATTTATTTGTGCTTACGTGCCAAGCGTTGTGTAAGCACTGGAGATTTGGAAACGAAGGCCAGAATCCCTAGACTCATTTTGCTCCCAATTAATTAGACCACTGTAACTTCTTGGAACAATTTATGTTTTTCATTTGTTTGTTTTAAATTTATGTCTTAATTGCTTTCCTTTACGAGACATATTTATTCTGATTTTCTGGAATCGACAGACCATTTACATGTTCTGCTTCCTAAAGATACGTTAGAAGGCCGTTCATTCGATTAACGATCACTTATTATACGCCATCTGAATGCCCGACGTGCACTAGACCTGTGCACACTGAATACGAGAAGCATAGTAGTCATCGTATGGGGAAACCTCATCTATACCTTCTGGAAAATCAGAAGTATCTTAGTAGTCCCAAGGATAGCCCATTGACCAGCCCTACCCGTTGTTTCCTGTGACCAGTGTGTGTTCCCAAAGCGTTCTTTCCTCTCTTGCTAAATAGCTGTCAAGCCAGGGTACCCTCCACCCCTTCCCTCAGTGAGGGAAGCTCTCCCGGAGACCCTGGGGATGACTGGCCCAGCCAGAGGCCAGTTTCTTCCAGGCAGCGGTCACTTTGCTCCTCGCGGGTTTGCTGATACAGCACATCGGGAGTGAGTCTGGCTCGGGGCCTAATCTCAGGTCAAATGTTTGGCACTGGTTCAATACCCAAAGGCTCTCGGAGTGAAAATCATGTGATAAATGGGACCAATCACAGTGGGAGCGTTTTCTCCGGAGGGAAGCTTGGGGAGACTTTCAGGAAGGGGCCGGACCAGTGCCATTCAACACGCCATCGGAGTTTCCACCCAGAGAAGCTGAGACTTCGCCGACTGCCTGACATCTTTCACTTTGAGCTGGATAACTGTAGTGTCTTTCCAAAGTCACTGCCTCGAAACACCAGCTTGTCAGACTCTGGACTATCTCCCAGCAAAGCACTGGCCTTCACAGAGCCCCGCAAGAGGCTGGCAAAGGAAGGACAGTGAGGCTCAGGCCTGTCTGCCTATGGTCGCATCGGACGATTTCCCTTATCGGTGCAGGTGGGGAGCAGGGGGGTGCTAGTCCCCAGCTTAGGTACCGGCGCCGATAGCCCCCCACAGCACTGGGGGGGGGGGGGGGGGGTGTGGAGGCAGGCTTCGGCTTCAGCAAATGCCATCATCCCTCACAAATGTGATGGCAGTGTGTGAATGCAAGTCACAGGAGGAGGCCCCGTCCTGCAGCTCTGCCTAGCTATCGATTTAACTCTTTGTTGGCAGACGAATTCATGTATTAATTCAACAAACGTTTACAGGGGTCACTCTGTAGGCACCGAGGGAAACAAAAATGGGTAAGAAAATGCCAGGCCTCTAGCTCAGGGCTTTGAAACAGTTTTTAAATCATAATCCACAGTAAAATGTAAAAAAAAAAAAAAAAAGATATTTTACATTGTGATCCAGTGTATGCGTGCACACACACACACACACACACACAGAAGAAATAAAAGTTCTACAAAACGAACCGATCCGTACTATGTGTGATACCTCCTGATATGTTCTACTCTTTTATTTTAATACCCAGCTCACTACATGGATTTCATGGTTGGCTAAGAGGCCAGGAGGAGAAGTTTGAAGAATGCCGCAGCCCACGGTTCAATTGCTGAGAGCCGAGTGAACAACCAGTCACAATTCCAAATTCTACAGCAGAGGTGTCTGAGCTGGGCGCTGGGGCAGGGCTCAGAGGAGGGAGACAGGCTAACCCGGGGCATCTGAGGAGACACGCAGCCAGGGAGGGGGAGTGGAGTCCAGAAAGCAAGTTTGAGACGCCCTATGAGGAGCCTGTTTGTGTGCCGAGGAGAAGACGTGGCAAAAAGGTCCCTGTGTGTCTTTACTACTGAATTTCTGGAATGCCCAGTGATCTTCTGGTCCTAGAGCTTCAGCATTTGGTCTCCCGTGGGACGTTTGTTGTTTGGGCTGCATTTAGACGGAGTTAGCTGTTCTCACAAGCATCATTATACGTAGGATCGTATTCTACCTATCGAGCTGTACTGCATAGACAGTTCACATTGTACGTCACGGTGGGTCCTGTGTGGTATATTCTGTGCTGGGTGATGAGCACACGGAGGAACGATACTTTACCTGCTCAAACGCAATAACACGACGTGATGTCACGTCACGTCATCCCATGGCGACCGTGGGAGAATGGGGCAGAGTCTAGACAGGGTGCCGTGGACACCGTAGACCTGTGGTGACGCGCCTCCACGATCAGGCGTGTTTGTCGAGCCTGCTCTCCTCCTTGGGTCTCGTATCTTGCCGTGGATGGCTTCTCCTCCCGCCCCACCCCACCCCAGGCCATCTCTCCCTCCACTGGGCCCATCCACCCCCCACCCGCCGCTGACAACACTCCATATCTCCATGCCACCCTCTGCCACTGCTCATAGGACATATTCTTAACTTAAAAAAAAAAAAATGTTAAGACCTATAGCATCAACGGGACCGTGAGCTTCTTTCGGGCCAAGCAGCGATTTTTACGTCTCTCTTGATTCAGACACGTGCCCCCAGCACAAGATGGCTCCTCGCACATTCTCTTAATCTGTAACTTAGAGCAATCACCGCGCACCAGGCCCAGTGGTGTTTTGTGGCGGTAGGTGGAAGGCGAAGCAAAACAACTACAACAAAAGCAAACGCGCCTATTCCAGACAAGAAAAAAATACCCAGGGCACAGCAAAAGATTAACATCACCTGTAAGGTGCTGCCTGAAGACGGCCTGGAGCTGGAACCGGGTCGGGTGCGACCGGCCTGACAGGGGGGGATCCCGGTGAATCCACCCAGAGACGCGTCTGCTCTCCTCGGGGCAACTCCTGACACGGGCCCCACGTGGTCACTTCCCTTCCAACCTCCCGACGCTATCTGTTTCATTCCCAAACATGCCGGCTCTTCTCTCCCTTACTCACTTAGTGAATTAAAAAAGAAATAATGAGCTCTTCTGCGACAGATACCGAAGGGGAAGCTACAGAAGTGTGTGTGTGTGTGTGTGTGTGTGTGAGACTCTGGCTTTTCAAAGTAAATTGGGAAGAAAGAGCACTACGATTCAGAGCGATAGCTGCCAGTGAGACCTGCCACAAAATCTTAAAACAGCCCCGCAGGGGAGACGTTGTGATCCCTAGGCGACAGGCGAGGACGCGCCAGCTCAGGGAAGCGACCCTCGCAGGCGGCTGGACGTCCACACCCGGAGGGTCGTGCCTCACTTACGAAGCAGCGGGGATAGAGCTGCCGGGGCAGACGCGGAGCCAGCAGGTGGAAGCAACAGGCAGCTGTCCCCGAACACTCGAGGGCCTGGGGACGGGGGAGCCCAGCCTCTGCTCTATCCCACTAGCCTTCAGGATCTAGAAGCATCAAGAATGGGCAGGAAGTCTGAGGGCCGTGGGGACTCAGGGCAAAGTGGCTGGGAAGCCTCCACAGGTCAGGGGCGGACCAGGCTCCCCCAGAGGGGTGGGGACAGTCTCCTCCTGCTTCACTGAGAGAGGGGGGTAGGACCGAGTGACTGGAGAGGAGGAGGAGGAAATGTGGCTGCCTCGGACCCTGCCCGGGAATGAGAGAGCCTTCTGTGCATGAGGCTGGAAAAGCACAGAAGGTGGGGGCTTGGCTTCTACCGTGTCCCCTCCTGGGGACTCAGGGCTCAGGCTAGAGTGCACGAGCGCTGGTATCTCCCCGGGCCTGCACCAGGTGTCGGGAGCCCTCCAAGAGTTTGGAATCCAGACAAGCATGTGACTAGCCAGGGTCCAGAGTCCCCACTCTCAAAAGGGACTGTGGGTGATGGAGCTGGGGAGAGAGGTTACCAAGGACCCGCCTTGAGGTCAGTTTACTGCTGGACATGGGTGTCACTGCCCAGGGCAGACAGCACAGGGATGTGTGGTGACACCGAGAGGAGGGTCTGGGGAACCATCGGCAGGTGAGGCCGTGCTGCTAAGGTGCGGTCTGTGGATCACCTGCTTCAGACTCCCGGCCCCCACCTCAGCCTCTGACTTGGAACAGGACTCTGCATTTCATTTATTTACTTATTTTTAAGGTTTTGCTTATTGATTTTGAGAGAGAGAGCAAGCACGAGGAGGGGAGGGGCAGAGAGAGGAGAGAGCGAGAGTCCCAAGCAGGCTCTGCGCACGGGGTTCGAACCCACGAACCGTGACATCATGACCTGAGCTCAAGTCAGATGCTTCACTGACTGGGCCACCCAGGTGCCCCAGGAATCTGCATTTTAACTGGCTTCCCAGAAGCTCTCGTAGTCAGCCTGGAGATCAGTTAGGAGGAGTGGAGAGAGGAGGAAGAGGAGGAGGAGGAGGAGGAAAAGAAGGAAGAGGAGGAACTCAGGAAGGCATGAAGGAGACAGAGAAAATGTTGATCTTTCACCAGTGTTTCTTACCCAAGCCCCCCAGTTGCACCTCCGGGTGTGGGAAGCCCCGTCTCACTGACCCCACCTGCTCCTGTAACGCCTGGAGTATGGTGGGTGGAGAACCCCTGAATCCTGCCTGGCACACAGTCAAACTGTCCCCCGTCTGCTCCGTGGCCAAGCTGCGTCCTGTGCCAACCGCGTTGAATCTATGCCCAGCGTTGGCAGCTCCCTGGGAATCCGACTTCTGGCGGAAACGTTAAACAGTGGCCTGCCTGCCCTGGGGGTGGAGGGCTCGTGAGGGACCAAGCTTATGGCCCTTTCCAGAAATTTAATGAGCACGATATTACAATTAGTCAAGGTCCGCATGTCCCCTGACCAGCCCCGTCGCCTGCAGTCCTTTAATTAAGCTGTAGCGATGCTCCCCCCAGAGCGACCAGCACATGAGTTCATTCGCCCTGAGCCATGAACCCAAGAGGGCGTTCGTTCTCTGGGAAGTGGCCTTCATGGGAATTGATCTTCCTTGGTTGCCAACAAGCTTGGGTGGGGATTCTCAGCTCCCCCTGAGTCGGAGGATGGCCGGCCTTGAATCGAATGGCCGTTTTGTAAAGCAGAGGGCAGAAAGACGGAAAAGGAAGAGAAGTTCACACGCACCCTAACCGGTTCTTCCTCTTGAAACACCGCTGGGCCCTCACAGCCATTCTCACCCCCTACTGACACATACCAATGCATATACACTCACATGTGAGCTCTCTGTCTCACACCACACACCCACACCCAGCTTCTGGAGGCCGGCACAGTAGACATTCCCTTCTCATAGTGGATGAATCATGGGACCTGTTGCCGCACCGACAGTCTTCCTCGCTGAGGTCTGCTAGCCCAGATTCGTGATCCTTCGGTCCGGCCGAGAGCTATGTTCGGCTGCCATTTGCTTTTATGTTACTTCGGAAGAGAGCATTAAAAAGCTCGTTCATGGTCTACGCGAGACTGGGACAGATTCAACTTATTAGACCAGGCTCGCCTGTTCCGGGCCAGTGGGGTTTGCTACGGATTATGAGGGAACCGACGCGTTTCAAGTCATGCTCCCCGTGTCTGCTTCGAAATGTTCTACAGACGCGAACCCGGTGACTGTCATTTGAACGGATGACCAACACAGGCTTGAAATGCGCGGGTCCACTTATGCGTAGATCTTTTTTTTTTCACTAAATACAGTACAGTACTGTAAATGTATTTTCTCTTCCCTATGATTTTCTTCACAGCATTTTTTTCCTCTAGCTTACTTTATCGTAAGAATACAATATATAATACGCCTAGCACACATTTGTGTCAGTCGATTATTTATGCTACGTTATTGGTGATAACACATTGGCAATAACATATAAATGATCGGTTATTTGTGCTATCGGTAATGCTTCTGGTCAACAGTAGGCTGTTGGCAGTTAGGTCTTCGAGGAGGCAACAGTTACACCCGGATTTTCCACTGTGCTGAGGGTCGGCGTGCCTTATCCCTGTATTGTCCAAAGGTCAACTGTAGGGATATCATATGAACTAAATTAAAGGCCAAAAATGTGCAAGGTACTGTAGTGACAGAGGCCCCTGATGTAGCTGTAGGTGACTGCCCGGCATTGTGGAGGGAGCCCCAGGAAGCACAGGGGGCAGAGAACTTCCTTTTTTTTTTTTCTGGGTTTTATCCACATTTTATTTATTTATTTTTTATTTTTTATTATTATTTTTTAATTTACATCCAAATTAGTTAGCAAATAGTGCAACAATGATTTCAGGAGTAGATTCCTTAGTGCCCCTTACCCATTTAGCCCATTCCCCCCCACAACCCCTCCAGTAACCCTCAGTTTGTTCTCCATATTTATGAGTCTCTTCTGTTGGGTCCCCCTCCCTGTTTTTTTTATTATTTTTGTTTCCCTTCCCTTATGTTCATCTGTTTTGTCTCTTAAAGTCCTCAGATGAGTGAAGTCATATGATTTTTGTCTTTCTCTGACTGACGAATTTCACTCAGCCTAATACCCTCCAGTTCCACCCACGTAGTTGCCAATGGCAAGATTTCATTCTTTTCGATTGCCGAGTCATACTCCATTGTATACATGTACCACATCTTCTTTATCCATTCATCTGCCGATGGACATTTGGGCTCTTTCCATACTCTGGTTACTGTTGATAGTGCTGCTAGAAACATGGGGGTGCATGTGTCCCTTCGAAACAGCACCCCTGTATCCCTTGGATAAATGCCTAGTAGTGCCATTGCTGGGTCGTAGGGTAGTTCTATTTTTAGTTTTTTGAGGAAGCTCCATACTGTTTTCCAGAGTGGCTGCACCAGCTTGCATCCCAGGGGGCAGAGAACTTTCTATCCAGGGCGGGAGTCAGCAAACTCCTCCCGGACAGGGGCAGATAATAAAATATTTTAGGCTGTGGGGCCACACGGTCTTTGTCTCCACGTGAGAATGTCGTAGCATGATGGAGCCCATTGGATGGGTGTGGCTGTGTGCCAGTAAAACTTTATTCATAAAAATTTGTACTTGGTTTCATCCATTCTCAGGAAATCTTAAAGGTAAATTGTTATTACTAGCCTTCTCGCTTTTCTTCCGATGGCATTAATCTACGGCAATATTTTTTCATAATTTCATTGTTAGTCACAATTGTTTTTTAGAACATTATGAAAGAAATACGTGATCAGTATAAAGTGATTAGAAAATAGAAGTAAGCAAAGAAAAAAAAGGTGATATTACTGGGCTGCTCTTCACCTTGTCTCTTCCTCTGCTTTACTCACAAACGTCCCTCACCTTCCCAACGCCACCCACAAGGAGGGTTGTCCAGCTGGCAGGAAGGGAGGGAGAGGGCGGTGACCTCCGCTGAGGCCATAAGCATGAGCTACTGATCCAAAAGCTCAGACTGAGCCTCACCCATGGGCTCCCAGGCCTCTGCTGACATCCAGTGTCACCTGCCTCCGGCAGGAGGGACATTCATGCCTCAGCCTGCCCCGGTGACCTTGGGATTCTTGTGGGGTGAGTTGTTCTTCTCCAAATGGTGGAAATTCCTTTTTTTGTTTGTTTGTTTTTGTTTAGTTATCTTTTATTTATTTACGGCTTTCATGCCATTTGCTTTCATTGGTTTTTACTATCTTTTTTTTTTTAATGGTGAGAATTCCTACTGAGGCGAGGTGACGTCTGAAAGCAGAACCCGGTGGTCAACGTCAAGTCACCCGACCTCACTGAGTCGACAAATATTTGTTGGGCATCTAGCGTGTGCCGCTGCAGTCAACGAGAAAGTCCGGGGAGCTTTCGTTCTTGTAGGGGAGCTTAACGTAAACGCTAATAAATACCATAAAAATGATCATTTACATTTTGGGTAGTAACGGCGGCAAATAATAAACTGGGAAGCATTTGGCAGAAGGATGGGTATGGAGGGGACAGTCCTCCCTTGGGTGGTCAGGGAAACCATCTCTGGGATGGTGATAAGGACAGCTGATCCCAGGGACATGGGAGCAGAGTGTTCCAGGGAGAACAAAGAACAAATGCAAAAGCCCTGTGGAGGGGCCGGGAGTGTGGGCTCAGAAAGACACAGGAAGAAGCCCTCCGGGATGGAACAAACAGACTCTGATCAAGAATGATAACAAAGGGAGTCAAGGAGGGAGGCAGGGCATTCAGACTGCCGTAAGGCCTTGGGAATTTACTCAGGAGCACTGGGAAGCCAGCGTAGGATTTCAGGCAGAAAAGTTATATAATCCGACTTACATTTTTGACACCCGGCGCCTGCTGTGTTTGGAGAACAGGCTGTAAGGGAAGAGAGGGGAAACAAGGCGGGGCCGCTGCAGGGGGCAAGTGCTGAGAGCCAAGGGTCGAGGGTTCTGCTGCCTCTGGAGAAGGGGAGCTGTGGGACCCGCTGACCTGTGGCCGGTCGGAGCAGTGTGAGAGAAGGTGTCCCTCAGAAATGCCCTCTCAGGGGCTCCTGGGTGGCTCAGTCGGTTAAGCGTCCGACTCTTGATTTCGGCCCAGGTCATGATCTCACGGTTTGTGAGTTCGAGCCCCGTGTCCAGCTGGGCACCGTCTGTGAGGAGCCTGAATAAATAAAAATAAAATTTAAAAAAAAATGCCCTCTCAGCTGAGAGAGAAAGCCGAGAGAGAGAGAGAGAGAGAGAGAGAGAGCTTGGGACAGCTGGGGCAGAAAGCAAGCATGGCTTCTGGACAGGATAAGATAGAGACTCTTTCAGCGTCCTAGGTGTTGACTAAGGTGCTTCGGGTGAGTCAGGAACTCTGGCAAGAGGAAGTTTGAACTGGTCTTGACTGGACACCCTCCGGGTGCCGGTCCCAGGCCTGCGGTGATTGCCTCTGATGACCTGTGCCCTCCCTTCCTTCCTCCTAGGTGCAGCCTGGCCCAGGCCACCTGCTGGCCCTAGACCCTCAGCCCAAGGGAATCGAGAAGGGGGAGAGGTAGGGGGCTCTCCCCTGGGCTCTCGGGTTCCTACACGGCCCTCACGGACCCAGCCGTCTTTTTGGAAAGAAGCCACAGGCACGCTTGGGGGAACAGATGTGAGCAGTGACACCGCAGCCTGACTCCCCCGCGCTTGCAAAACAAGCAAAGCTTCTACAGCTCTCTGTCTTCTGTGTGCGAGTGTGTGTTTTTAATCAACTTGCCGCGGTTGCAAGAGCATCCGCTTAGGCTTGTAAAATGTGGAATGGCCTCTGCAGGAACGGTCCTCCGCAGCTCTGACCCGAGACCGCTCATGGGACATCCTCAGAGGGGGGATCTGGAGCCCCCCGCTTGGGGGGAAGAGCTGGGCTGGGGGCGGGGGCTAGTGCTGGGAGGGGGCTGGCTGGTGTCCTGTGCCCAGTGCACCCGCCCTGACGTCCCAGGCTTCCCGTGCACAATAGAGGTCGCGGTAGTGGTAACGCAGGGGGCCTGGGTGATCGGGTGCCCCGCACACAGAACACTGGCAGGGGAGGTGAGCCAGGGGCTTCCTGTACCTCGGCCCGCAGATGAGGAGGAAGTTGGAGCTTGGCCCTGCCTGTCCAACAGCTCCTTCCTTCCAGGCAGGCTTGCCCTTTCTCCACATTTGGCTCCGACTCTGGGTTTATGGGGCCACATGGCAGGAAGTTCACAATTGCTGCGCTGACGGAAACCAGAAAAGAGGCTGTTTTTTCCAGAGGCGTGGCCTGAACAAGTCTGACAAGAGGTAGGGGGAGGGGGCCCTTTAGGGGACCTTGGCCATGCGGACACTGGGACTCCCTGCTCCGTGAAGATATATATATATATATATATATACACCATAAATTCAAAGAACTCCAGAGCTGGAGAGAATTATAAAAACAATGTTCGGTCTCTTCACTTTACTATGAAGAAGACCCAGGAAACTAAGGCAACTTCCCCAGAATAGTGACAAAGGCAGCACTAGAACCAATTTCCTGATTCCTCCGTCCCGGGATGAGGGCACAGAGCACTCTATCCCCTTCTGGAAAGACTCCCAAGCCTCCTGGGCAGGACTTCCCAGACCTCCTCAGGCCACGGCACCCAGAATAAAGAATACGTTTGCACAGCCCCCTGTGATAAAAGGATAAGGCTGCTCCCGGGAGAAGGCAACCTGCCTGGGGACTCCTGTCACCTCTGTCAGGCGTCAGCATTCCCATCAGGGATTTCCGTACATGTGTGCATGTGTACGTGCATGTGTGTGTGCACGTGTGTGCGTGCACATGTGTGCGTGTCTAAGTGTGTCTGTGTGATTACAGACAGTCTATGTGGTTCTGCAGCTCTTCTGCCTTAGTCTGAGTGGTTTCTAGGAATCCGTTATTTTTTTTTTAACGTTTTTATTTTTGAGAGACAGAGACAGAGCGTGAGCAGGGGAGGGGCAGAGAAAGAGGGAGACACAGAATCGGAAGCAGGCTCCAGGCTCTGAACTGTCAGCACAGAGCCCGACGCGGGGCTCGAACCCACAATCCGTGAGATCATGACCTGAGCCGAAGCCAGATGCTTAACCGACTGAGCCACCCAGGCGCCCCTCTAGGAATCCATTATTGACTGAGGGGCTCCGAAAAGGACAAAAGTCATTTGCCCCACCACAAAACTCTTTACGCTTTCTTATTATAGGAGATCAGTTCACATGACTTTTCTGAGGTGGAAGGAAAGAAAACTATAAACAGATCAAATAATTTTCTTAGGTCATTCAGACCTAAGTTTGTGATGAGCCAGACCCACCTCCCCAAAACCCCATTAAAAAAAAAAGGTAGCCAGCACTATTAGATCTCAGACAATGTATTAGGTAAATAGAAATTAAGCCCCAAAGTATCCCATTGTATTTTATAGGTACCTTGACCACTCTCATCAGACACCCAACTGCTGTCGTATTAGTTCTGAAAAGCAGTCCCATATACTAGACCTGAAATTCACCTTTAAGGGTGGTGTAGTGTATTGGGAGAAGCACTAACCAAGGGTATTAAACAGATTTTTTAAAAGCAGTTATATGGGAAAATATGTTTAGGAAATCCTGAGTAAAGAAAAGTAAGCAAGATTTTTATAGCAGGACTTCTCTCAGAACCTTGAAAATGCTAGCATGCATTGGGAGTCCCCAAGGATGAGATAGAGCAAAAAAAAAAAAAAAATCTGAATTTGTTTGATCATAGAATATTTTTCACCAACAACCTAGTTGGTCAGGTGTTTTGCCAAAATACCTTTATGGAGAGAAAAGTGTGTTAATATGACTTTCCAGTGCAACAAAATACTGATGCTCCTGTTTAATAATGGAAGCGGGGCAGGACTTACAAAATGGCATAGTTAGGACCTCTGTGAATCTGTTCCCCCATAAAAACAAAGACACTGGGGAAATGGTCAAAATAATCTTTTTCAGAACTCTAGAAATTAACCAAAGACTCGCAACCATCAGAGGAGCATCTGTTCAAGAAAAACTGCTAAGCCTCAGTAAAAGCAACAGGGTTGTGGCATTTGAATACGTATCCCCTTCTATTTAGTTCCATGTCAGCCTTGATAACCAGCAACCTGGCAAAATCCAAGTATCTGTGAAAACCATGAACCTTGCAGCCACAAGGGGAAACAGACTGGGTCTGAGACTCCTCAACATGTCCCATCCTCTGAGCGTTGTCATTATTTACTTGTCTCACAGACTCTTAGCCAAAACCCATTTATGGGGCATTGTTGATATTTGGTCTGAGAGCTCACTCTGCAGGAAAATCTCTGCCCCAGGGGATTTGTCAAAAACTATCAACAGCAATTGTTAAACACTGCAGCTGCCTGACAGCAGTTAGAACAAGTGTCTGAGCAAAATGTAAAAGGACTATCTGCGGGCTGAAATGCTTACGGCAGTCATCAGCTGACCACAAAACTAACTGAGCAAAACTTCAATGGTTGCACAAGATAGGAAAAATGGACTTATAAAATTAGTTCAACTTTATAGTGATAGAACAAACTAACTGAACAAACTAACTGCAACTAACCAGCAACTAAAACAAACAAACAAAACAAAACCCAACAAATCTTGGGATACGTGGGTCTTATTTTGAAAGTTGCCACATTCTATTATCAAAACGTTCAGGTTTCAACAAAAAATGTATGTTACAGGAAAACAAGCACATTCATGGCCCCTATATGGAAAAACAAGCTCTGAGCAAGCTCAGATGTTGGACTTACTAGACAAAGATTTTAATTCAGCTATTATAAATATGTTAAAAGAACTAAAGAAAGTGATGTCTAAAGAATTAAAGAAAACTGTAACAATGATGTCTTACCAAATGAAGAATCTCAATAAAGGTATTAAACTTACTAAAAAGAATAGAAATTCTAGAGTTCAAAAGTACAATAGCTGCAACGAAAAATTCACTACAATTTGAAATTTGAACTATCAGAAGGAAGAAGTAATGACCTTGAAAATAAATCAATTGAGATTATCCAGTTCGAGGAACAGAAAGAGAAATGAATGCAGAAAAAGGAATAGAACCTTAGAGGCCTGTGGGACCTTATCAATCATACTGACATACACAGAGCAGGAGTCCCAGGAGAAGAGAAAGAGAAAAAGGCAGAAAGAACATTTGAAGACATAATGTCAAGAACTATCCAAATTTGATTGCAAACATTAATCTCCGTATCCAAGAAGCTCAATGAAGTCCAAGTATGATAAGCACCTAGATTCACACCTAGACACACCAGAGTTAAATCGTTGAAAGCCAACAAAAAAGAGAAACTTGAAGGCCGTAAGAGAAAATAAGCTATCATGTACAAGGAACCTCAATAAGTTCAACAACTGATTTCCCATCAGAAACCATGGAGACCACTGGACAACATATTGAAAGCTCTGAAAGACAGTCAGCCAAGAATTCCATATTCAGTAAAGCTATCGTTCAAAAATAAAAGAAGAATAAAAAGATTCCCAGGTAAACAAAAACTAAGAGAATTCATCACTCACAGAACTGCCCCACAAGAAATACTAAAAGGGGCCCTGCTCACCGAAATAAAAAGACCCTAGGCTCAAATCCATATGAAGAAATAAAGAGCACTGGTGAAGGTAACCTTATAGATACTTATAGAAGACAGCATAAATGCATTTTATACTTCTTTTCTTCTCCTATCTGATTTAAAAGGCAACTGCTTAGAGCAATAATTATAAAGCTGTGTTGATTGATTTATAATATACAAAGATAAAATTCCTATGACAATAACAGGCAATAAGGGAGTGAGGAGGGCTGGAGCTACATACTAATGAAATTAAGTTAGTGTCAATCCAAATTAGATTGTATTAAATTAAGTTAACAATTGTAATCCCCAGAACCACCACTAAGAAAATAACTACAAATCATATAGTATAAGAATATAAAAGGGAATTAAAACGATACCTGGAAAATATATATTTAACAGAAAAGAAATTAGTGATGAAAGAATAGAGAAGCAAAGACATAAAGCACAGAAAACAAATCTCAAATGGCAGATGTGTATCCTGCCTAATCAGCAATTATAATAACTATAAATGGAATAAAAAATTTTAATCAAAGTCTGACTGACAGAATAGATACCAAAGAACAATCTATGTACTCTTTATAAGAAACACACTTTATATTTAAAAGATATAAATAACAGACAAAATATATTATATTATATTATATTATATTATATTATATTATATTATATATTAATATCAGACAAAATAGATGACTTAAAGTTAAAGATTACTAATAGAGAAAAAAAAATCTTATAACGATAAAAAGCCCACTTACCAGAAAGATACAATGATTACATATATATGTATGCAGCTAACAACAGAACCCCAAAATTCATGAAGCAAAAACTGACAGTATTGAAGGGAAACACGGATAATTCAAAAATGATTGGAGATTTTAATACTCCACTTTCAGTGATGAATAGGATAACTAGGCAGGAGATTAACAAGAAAATAGAATACTAGAATAGTATAAACTAACTAGACCTCATAGACAACTATAGAAAATTCTACCTAACAGTAGCAAAATACAAATTATTCTTAATTACATGTGGAACACTCTCCAGAATAAGCAATATGCTAGACCATAAAACAAGCCTAAATAAATTTAAAAGGACCGAAGTTTTACAAAGTGTTGTCTCCAACCACAAATAGAAATAAAGTAAAAATCAATAACAGAACATCTGAGAAATCCACAAATATATGCATAAACAACACATTCTTAAATAACCAATGGATCAAAGTAGAAATCACAAGAGAAATTAGAAAATATTTTGAGATTAATGAAATGGAAACGAAAACATATCAACACTTCTAAGATAGAGCAAAGCAGTACTGACAGTGAAATTTATAGCTGTAAACACCTATAGCAAAAAAGAATCAATTCAATTTCAAATCAATAACAAACTTCTGACTCAAGAAACTAGCAAAAGAAGACCAAACTCAACCCAAAGAGAGCAGAGGGAAATAGTAAAAACTATAGTGAAAATAAATAAAATAGACAATAGAAAAAAACCAAAGAGAATATCAACAAACCAACAGTTTGAAAAGAACAGCAAAGTTGTCAAACCTTTACAAGAGAAAAAGCAAAAAGATGCAAACCACTAAAATCAAGAATGAAAGAGGGGTATAACTATTGACCTTATATAAATAAGAAGGAGTATGGTACAATCTGGATGCCAATATATTAGACAACCTAGATAAAACAGATTCCTGAAAAAAACTTACTCAAAATGAAATAGCAAATATAAATAGATCTATGAAACAAGCAAAAATATTTAAATAAAATTTTTAAGCTCCCCACAAAGAAAAGCTCATACCCAATTCCAGCAAACATTTGAAGAATTAATACTACTCCTTCACAAGCCTCTAAAAAAAATAGAAGAGAAGAATACATCCCAACTTGTTCTATGAGGCCAACATTACCTGGATAGCACAACCAGACAAAGAAATCACAAGAAAAGAAAAACACCTGGCTTATATCTCTCATGAATATAGACACAAAAGTCATTAATAAAATACTAGTAAGCTAAATCCAACATATCCACTATGACCAAGTGGGGCTTATTTCAGGAAGGCAAAATTGGTGTAATATTGTAATACCTGAAAATCAATTAATGTAATACACCACATTACTAAAATAAACAACAAAGACTTTGACCTATGATGATCTTGATGTAGAAAAGAATTTGATAAGATCCAACATCTTTTCATGATAATAACACTCCACAAATTAAAAATTAGAAAGGAACTTCTTCAATATATTAAAAGGGCATCTATTCAAAGCCCACAGCTAGTAGCATATTTAATAATGAAAGACTGAAGGTTTTCCCCCCTAACATCATGAACAAGACATGTGCACTCCTGTACTTCTATCCAACAATGTGTTTGAGGGTCTAGCCAAGGCAATAAGGCAAGAAAAAGAAACAAAAGGTTGGATGAGAAGTCATTGTCTTTATTTGCAGGTTGCATAATCTTACAAATATAAAAAATCCTAAAGAATGCACCAAAAAACTATTAGAGCTAATAAAATATTAAGCCAATTATCAGCAACATTGCAGGAAAAAAATCTATATACAGATATCAATTATATTTCTTGATACTGGCAATAAACCAAAAAATGAAAATTAATTCTAAAAATAAAAAATTAAATTAAATTTACAATAGTATCAAAAAATAAAATTCTTAGGAATATATTTAACCAAAAAACCCAAGATGCATACACTGAAAACTATAAAACATTGAGACAAATTAAATACCTAAATAAACAGAAAGACTCCCTAAAGTTATGGTAAGAAGACTTACTATTGTTTTTTTCTTAAATATTTTTTATTGTTTAATTTTAAGAGGTGGGGGAGGGGCAGAGAGGGAGGGAGACACAGAATCTGAAGCAGGATCCAGGCTCCGAACTGTCAGCACAGAACCCGACATGGGGCTCAGACTCATGAGCCTCAAGATCGTGACCTGAACCAAAGTCAGATGCTTAACTGGCTAAGCCACCCAGGTGCCCCTAAGACTTACTATTGTTAAGGTGACAACCCTCCCCAAACTGGCCTATAGATTCAATCTAATCCTTACCAAAATCTCAACCAGCTATTTTGCAAAAATTGATAAGCTGATTCTAAAGTTCATATGGAAATGCTAGGTACCCCAAATAGCCAAAACAGTCTTTAAAGAGAACAAAGTTGGAGGTCTCCCACTTTCTGATCTCAAAACTTACTATAAAGCTGTCATAATCAAGACAGCATGGTACTGGGATAAGGAAATGAGATCAGTGAACTAGAACTGAGTGTCCAGAAATAAACCATTATATTTAGAGTCAATTGAATTTTCACAAGGTTGCCAAGATAATTGAATGAAAGAAACAACAGACTTTTCAACCAACATTACTAGACAGCTGGGTATCTACAAGTAAAAAATATAAAGTTGGACCCTCTACCACACACCATACCCCAAAATTAACTCAAAATGGTCATGGACATAAATGTAAGGGCTAAAATCATAAACCCTCAGAAGAAGACATATGTGGGGTGCCGGGGTGGTTCAGTTGGTTAAGCGTCTGACTTGGGCTCAGGTCATGATCTCGCGGTCCGTGAGTTCAAGCCCCACGTTGGGCTCTGTGCTGACAGCTCGGAGCCTGGAGCCTGTTTCAGATTCTGTGTCTCCGTCTCTCTCTGACCCTTGCCCGTTCATGCTGTCTCTCTCTGTCTCAAAAATAAATAAACATTAAAAAAAAAGAAGAAGAAGACATATGGGTGAAGCTTCATGACCTAGGGTTAGGCAGTGGTTTGTTAGATATGACGCCAAAAGCACAAGAAACAAAAGAAAAATTAGATAAATTGGACTTCATCAAAATTAAGATTTGTGTGTGTGTGTGTGTTGCAAATGATACTATCGAGAAAGGGGACAGTAACCCACAGAATGGGGGAAAATATTAGCAAACTGTATGTCTGATAAGGGAATTGTATCCAGAATATCTAAAGAACTTACACAACTTCAATAATAATAAGACAAGTAGCCGAATTAAAAATGGGCAAAATAATTTGAATAGGTATTTCTCCAAAGACGATATACAAATGGCCAATAAGCACGTGAAAAGATGTTCTATATTATTAGTCGTCAAGGAAATGCAAATCAAAATCCCAATAAGATCGCGCTTCCCAACCTGTAGGGTGGCCATAGTAAAAGTCCAGACAATTACAAGTATTGGTGAGGATTTGGAGCAACTAGAAACCTCACACAGTGCTCATGGGAATCGGTGCTGAGTAGAATCTACCTTCTACTCCCAGGTATATGTCCGAGAGAAATGAAAGCGTCCGTCGATACAAAACGTGGACACGACTATTCACAGCAGTATTATTCATAGTAGCCAAAATGCAAACAACTCAAATATCCAGCAACCGACAGACAGACAAACAAAATGTGGTATATCCGTACAGTGGACTATTGGTCTGGACTAAAAAGGAACGAAGGAATGAAAAGTCCGGTACAGGCGAATCTAGAGAAACAGAAGTAAATCCCTGGTTCACGTAGGGTTGGGATTGGGGTTGGGGAGAGGGCGTGACTAATAATGGCTACGGTGTTTCTTTTGGGAGTGATGGAAACGTTCTAAAATTAGATTGTGCTGACAGTTGCACAACTTTTGTGAATGAACCAACCGTCCAATGAGTTGGGCATTTTAAATGGGTATATTGTACGTGTATTATGGACCAATAAAGCTTTTTTTTTAAGAAAGTATTTGGAAGAGGTCAAACCAACCCATATTTTTCTTCTGTCGTGCACAGACGCTTTGTATCCTACTGTGGGAGAAGAAAACCTCTTCCCTCGTTTCCCCACACGTGCTGAAATCATCCTATACTTATTACCAGAGAATTGATTAGACGATGGTCCTGGAGCCCAACGGGAGAATCAGCAGACAAAAATCACCCTTTTTCCCTGGTGGTACTTACACTGGGACTTTACTTTTTTCTCCTCTAGCAAGCCAGAGCTCTTTTCTCTTTTTATCTCAAGCACATAATAACTCTATTAATTCACACTAAGGACTTCCAAGTGTAAGTCCTGCTGGGCTTGCTTTAACGAAAAGAGTGGATTCGTTTGTAATTAGCCGCATTCGCCTGAAATAAATATTTTTCTTGTGGCCTTTAAAACCTGACTGAAATAAACCTTCCAGGAAAATGTCTCTCTTAATACCCCCCTAAGAAGGCGATCTGAATTGTAATCATTTATTTATGCTTCATAAATGTTCACATGCACACCTTATTCCGTATTAATTTATACTTACTGTCGGGGTTCAAATCCCCCCCGCCCCGCACACACATATCAATAATAATTGTTACAGAGCTCCAGCCAATGGTCTGTAACAGTGGCATTCAATTGATTATAATGCAGTGAAATTCTGTGCGTCAAATCATTTGATATAAGAAGGTATCTTTGTTTGGGGAGCCTGGGTGGCTCAGTCCGTTAAGCGTCTGACTTCAGCTCAGGTCATGATCTCACGGTCTGTGAGTTCGAGCCCCGCGTCGAGCCCTGCATCCAGCTCTGTGCTGATGGCTCAGAGCCTGGAGCCTGCTTCGGATTCTGTGTCTCCCTCTCTCTGCCCCTTCCCCGCTCACGCTCTGTCTCTCTTTCTCTCAAAAATAAATAAACACTAAAAAAAAAAAAAATTAAAAAAAAGAAGGCATCTTTGTTTTCCACAGCTATTGACTATAAAGAAAAAAATCCAAAACATTGGCATGAATCTTATTTCACAATCTTATTAATCCTTTATATGTGATATTTTACTGCTTGGGGCACAAAAAGAGTCTGTGGTGGTTTTAATATAGAGCTGTGCAAATTTTGATGTTATTCCTTGAAAGGCAGGGGGTCTGTGGTCCCCTCTTTGAAAGTGGATGGGCTTGTTGATGCTTTGCCTAATGGTGTGGAAGTGACTCTGTGGGACTTCCGAGGCCAGATCCTAAAAAGTCAGGTGGCTTCTACCTTGTTCTCTTAGAGCTCTGAGCCCCACACAAGAAGTGTGACTTCCTTGAGGCTGCCATGCTGTGAAGGCCCCAAGCCTCGTGAAGAGACCACACGGAAACGTGCCAAAAAGGAAGCCTCGCTCAGCTCAGCCTCTGAGTGTCATCCCAGCCCAAGCACCAGCCCTATGGGCCGTCAGACGATTCCAGCCCTTGGCCATTGAAGTGCTCTCAGCTGAGGCCCAGACAAGACGGATCGGCTCTGGCCTATCCAGATTCCCGTACGACAGCACGCATGAGGGTAATACAAATGGTTATCGAATTAGGCCACTAAGTTGTGGGGCGTTTTGCTATGCAGCAGTAAATTGCTGAGGGCACCGTGGACGGAACTCCAGTTGAACGTTCCGCAGATGAGGCCACCAATAGAACGAATGGGCTGGTGACTCTCCTTGACGACCCCGAAGGCCCACTTAAAGAAGCTAGCTTTGTTAACGGAATCCAGGTCCGTGTGCCACAAGGAAAGAATCCGGGTTCTTCCTAAAGTTTTTTAGAATTGGATGTGACTTTTAACTTGTCGAGCATTCCTAAATTATTTGTGGGCGCCTGTCCAATTTTTCCAACTACATTGCAAGTGCCTGAAAGCTGAGGGATGTCTTCTGTTTCCTTTGTTCTCTAATCTTCTTACAGCAACTAAAACAAAACGTGGCTTCCCAGGGGGCTTTGCTGAGTGTCACCTGACTGACCTGGCTCCTTCCGGAGTAAATGGCCTTAAGATGTGGGAAGGTTGCTTTTCAGGTTGGGCTTCTATGCCCACTGCTGGGTTTTTTTTGTTTGTTTGTTTTTAATCTTCCCAGTTTCATATAAACAAAAAAGAATGTTTCCTCAAAGAACCTTGTTTTTTATAAGAACAGAGATTTTCAAGAGAAGGTCGTGAATAAATGCGAACCTTTTGCCCATATAGGAAAAGGGGAATGGGAAAAGGACAGGGTTGGCAGCCGGGAGACCCGAGTTGAATCAGGTTTCTTGCACTTAACCGCTTCTGCAATCTCATCAAGTAGTGACGTCTTGGAGGCTTGTTTCCTTGTCTAAACAATTCAGATAGGGGCGCCTGGGTGGCCCAGTGGGTGAAGCGTCTGACTCTTGGTTTCAGCTCAGGTCATGACCTCACCGTTCCTGAGTTCGAGCCCCAAGTGGGGCAGCGCGGAGCCTGCTTGGGATCGTGTCTCTCCCTCTGTCTGCCCCGCCCCTGCTTGTGTTCTCTCTCTCTCTCTCAATAAATAAATAAACTTAAAAAAATTCAGATGATAATTCATCTTGGAGTGGTTCTAGAGTTCAAAGAAAGTGATATAGGTAAAAAGGCTTTTCAAATTGAAATCGCTATGCAAATAAAAGTAAAGCATTATTATTATCTTTTGTATAGATTTGCATAAATTACATCTTCTCTGGGCCTCCGTGAAATGGGGATAATAATAGTTATTACCTCCTGCCAGGATTACGGCAATACCCTCCTAACCGGTCTTCCTATTTCTATTTTTGCACTCTTAAAAGACATTCTTCACACAGCAGCTGGGCAATCTTTTTAATATGCAAATTAGGCCATGTGCCTCTCCTGTTTAAAATCCTCCAATGGCTTCATATTGCTCTGAAAATAAAATCCAGGGGCGTCTGGGTGGCTCAGTCGGTTGAGCGGCCGACTTCGGCTCAGGTCACGATCTCCAGGTTCGTGGGTTTGAGCCCCGCGTCGGGCTCTGTGCTGACAGCCCAGAGCCTGGAGCCCGCTTCGGATTCTGGGTCTCCCTCTCTCTCTGCCCCTCCCCTGCTCACACTCTGTCTCTCAAAAATAAATAAACATTAAAATACAATTCCGTATCACCGTATCGGAGTCTACAAGGCCCTGCACTATCTGCCCCTTGCCTACAGCTCTGACCTTGGCTCATCTCCCTCCACTACAAACTCCCTGTGTTCTAGCCACACGGCCTTCTCTAGGTTCTTCTAAGCTCTTCACAATCCCAGGACATTTGCACTTACGTGGCTTATGGTTCTGGTCTCCGTTTGCGTGCCAGCCCCTGGCAGAGGTCTTCTCTGACCACTCTTCCTGAAGTGGTCCTCAACTCGTTATTCACATCACCCAATTCTAATGTATGGGCGGTGCTAATTATTTTCTGAAGTGATATCGTTTCGGGTTAACTTAGGCGTTCTCGGTCTCCCGCCACTAAAACGCAAGTGGCCGGAGAGCGGGGGCCTTGAATGCCCAGCATCGCACCTGACTCGCGCTTGGCCTCAATAAATAGCTGTTGAGGAACGGGTGAGTAAATGAGAATTTCCGAGCCCCCTCCACCCGCCCCCGCCATGGCCTAGAAAGTTCACATCTGCTTATTGTTCTGTGGAGAAAACCCCTCGGGAGAAGGGAGTGTGGCGATGATTGCCTGAGATAGCGTTATCTGAACCAGATGTGAGAGCTTCCGGCCTAAACGCCACCCCCACGCTCTGTGGCAGGACCGCTCTCGTTGGCCGGGAGCACCCTTATCAGTGATCACGGCATCTAGCAGAAGTTTTTCAGCAACGCCCGAGCCTTCTCGGGGCTTCGGTGGCGATGGCCAATTTGCCACCGGCTTGTGAGTGGAACATGTGGCCGACTTAACGTTCTGGCTTCTGCCCAAGGCCAGAATTTCTTGCCCTTGTTCTAGCGCAGCGTACCCCTCAGAGTAATCTCTCCCGTGGATTTTTCCATGACATCCTTACAGTGGGGACAGGGCCCTGCTCCTCAGGACTTTGCTCGCCAAGGAGAAAATGGGTCAGAGAGGGAAGCGAATGTGCGTGGAGGGAGCGGGAGACTTTAATACTCACACCCACCTGTAACTTCGGATACTCGTCAGCCTACACAGCTCAGGTGTCCAAAAACACATGGCCCGGAGCAGGGGTAATGCTACTTATCCGGGGGCCTGGTTCCCTTGTACAAAACCCTCGAGTATTGTCCTCAATCTCATGAAGCAGGTGGGGGAGGTGAAGGGCTAGCGTGTCCCTTTAAGGACATAACTCAGAAATTGCTCTCCATTGGGGCACCTGGGTGGCTCAGTCGGTTAAGCTTCCGATTTTAGCTCATGATCTCAGGGTCCGTGAGTTCGAGCCCCGCGTCAGCTCAGAGCCTGGAGCCTGCTTCGGATTCTGTGTCTCCCTCTCTTGCTCTCTCTGCCCCTCCCCTGCTCGCGCTCTGTCTCTGTCTCAAAAATAAATAAACGTTAAAAAAAAAAAACATTTTTAAAAAAAGAAATGGCTCTATATCCTCTCTGTTCTCATCCCTTTCGTGCAAACGTTATCAAAGGGCCGTACGTCATTGCAAGGAAGGTAGAGAAATGCCATCTCTAGATCGAGGGCTCTGAGCCCTGACAATGCCCAGGGGACTCCATCATCAAGAGAAGGGCATGACTGTCGAAGGTCGATTACAGTCCCTACCGCACTCTCAGACGGTAGCTGCCCAGCCTTACAACGCCAAACTTCGAAGTCCCTGGTGCTGTTTTCAAACATACAGAGACTTTCATGAGTCAAGAAACCAAAGAAAAAGATAGGAGCGGCTTTTAGAAAACAGAGACAGTCAAGGTTTTTCGATGAAACTTCTCAAGACCACACAATACTTTTAAATACATATATATTTTCCTACCATGACAATTTCATTTCTCACTGCAATCCAGTCCATGCACAGGACCACAACCTTTTAAAAGGTTATCCTTTTTGGATTGAATTCTTACATTTTGGATTTTAGTCCCGAGGCATTTCTTTCTTTCTTTTTTTTTTTTTCTGTTTTTTTGTTAAGATAGAATGTTTGAACAAGCGCCATTTGGCAGTTTCTAAAGCAGAGAAATAAAAATCTCTCTTACGTAACCATATTTTGGGATTTCTCCGGTTAACTCAAGAGCCGCCGCGTTGTTATGAATGTTTGAGGCACGGGGATGGGCGTGAGAGCGTGTGGCTCATGTTATGCAAACCCTCCCTACTAAGAATTTCTGAACAAAAGCCCCATCATTCTAAGAAACAACCGGGCATCATTTCAAACAGGAGGTCTCGCTGTTTCATTTAGCAGATGGGAGGGTGGCACGAAATGCCGGGAGCGTGCATCTGCATATGCCATGCCGTGTGCCATGCCCCATGTAAACCGCAGTCTGCTCACACTTGGGGTGCTTTGCCCTCCCCTTTTTGGGGCCTCGGTTTCTGACTCTGTGCAATAAGGTTAGTAGCAACCAGTCCGGATGGCATAAACAGCTGCTGCTTGCATGACCTGGCAGAGCTCATTTTTCACCTTCGTAGTAGTGAGGGGAGGTCAGGCTGCATCAGAGGCTGCCGGACTGTACTTTGGGGGTCCCCAGAGTTCCGTGGAGGTCCCCCAGTTCTGTCTGGTTAGCTGCGGGTCTGGGCCGGGGGGGGGGGGGGGGGAGGATGGGGGCTCGAGCTTCACCTGAAACGGTTTGGCTTGTTGCCTCCTTAAGATCGTTTCCAATTCTGAAATTACGAGAGTCAGAAGGGTCAAGGAGGTGAGCCCGGCAAAGGTGATGTCTGCCGACATCAGACAGCTCTGAAGTTCTCAAGGTGAGCAGGGAAAGTAACAGGCTGGGGACGGAGGGTGTGGGTGATGTGTGGATGGGAAGGTGGTGTCCTACAAGGAGCCAGGGGAGAGCAAATCATACGAGGCGGCCCTCCGGGCTCGTTTGAGAAGACACGGGCCCGGCATTAGAAGAACCTAGCCGGTCTTCCATGTGCCATGTGATCCCCAGTGAGCAGCTCGCTCCCTCAGTCTGGATTTCTCCCTCTGTGAGAGTTGAAGTCTGGAGACAGGGCTACTAGACGAGTCTGTCATACCCTATGCAGAGTTCTGAAATCCCCGAAACCAAGCCTTTCTCCATTTAGCACAAACTCATTTGGTGGTGAAATCTGACCTGAGCAAACTTGAGGTTTTATATATATATATATATACACACACACACACACACGTATGTATATATATATGCATGTGTATATATATATATACACATGCATATATATATACACGTATATATATGTACGTATATATGTACATATGTGTGTGTATATATATACGTACATATATATGTGTATATATATGTACGTATATATGTACATATGTGTGTGTATATATACGTACATATATATACGTGTATATATATGTACGTATATATGTACATACGTATATATTTGTATATGTACATATATATACGTGTATATATATATGTACGTATATATGTACATACGTATATATTTGTATACGTATATATATACGTACATATATATATATACGTACGTATATATGTACGTACGTATATATATATATATATATATATATTCTTTCTTTACTCCTCTTAATGCAAATACGTATCTCTATTGAGGTATCCAGCTGCTTATGTACGCTGTTCTGTTTCATTTCAGAAATGTTTGATGATGGGAGCTATTGCAGCCCTCTGGGTGTGTTAGATAGTATGTGGTATATACATCCATATTCTTTTTAAAGCCTGAGGAATTCTGAAGTCCAAATGCATCTGTCCCCAGTAGTTAGGAAAAGGGACTACGTGCCTGGGACACTTCCCGATCTTCCCTTTACGATCACGTGGGCCCCTAGCCAGAGTGCATTTTGTGACCTGTGACCCTTCACTGGCACAAAGGGCGGCCCTCCCCGGGCCTGCCGTGGTCGCTGTACCACGGCGAGTACCACAGACTGCACGGTTTAAGCCATAGAATTTTCTGGAAGCGCAAGTCTGAGATCAAGGCATTGGCAGGGCTGGTTCCTCCTGAGGCCTGTCCTCGCCGTGCGGATGGCCGCCTTCTCCCTGCATCCTCGCATGGTCTTCCTCCTGTGGGTCTTTGTCCGATTTGTCTCTTTTTATACGGACCAAGTCAGATCAGAGCCCACCTTCATGATCTCGTTTAACCTTGGTCACCGTTTTAAAGGCCCCCAGCTTCAAGGGCACCCGGGTGGTTCAGTCGGTTAAGCGTCTGACTCTTGGTTCCAGCTCAGGTCATGGTCTCACTGCTAGTGGGTATGAGCCCCGAATCAGGCTCTGTGCTGATGGTGTGGAACCTGCTTGGGATTCTCTCCCTCCCTCTCTCTCTCCTCTCTGCCCCTCCCCTGCTCATGCTTTTTCTCAAAAATAAACAAATAAACTTAAAAAAAAATGTATTAAAGGCCCTTGCTTCAAATATTGTCACGTTCTGAGGTCCTGGGGTGAGGACTTCGACTTAGGAATTTGGGACGCGGGGGACACGACTCGGCCCGTCACGGTCACCCTTTAGGCCATCTCAGCAGCCAGTGTGCTCCTGGCCTGTGTCTGAATCTGTGACTTTCCCCATTTCACGCGTAAAAACACACCCGAATCCGAGACTGAATTATAAACAGAGATGGGGATGCCCGCGTGGCCTGTCCCCCCTTCTCCTCACCCTACTTGTGCGATTGACCTGCCAGCGAGCTTCTGGACGTTTGCAGTGTCTCATCAGAAGAACTGGCTCCCGGTGAGAGAAGTTCTAGTAAATAATTAGAAGCACATCTGTTGACTCTGTGAAACTGTAGCCTGGGCCCCCTGCCAGGCCAGCGTGAAACTGGAGGCCAATAATCCAACACCCACATGGCGTTTCCCTTTGTCCATCCTGCCTTGGGTCAGGGGAGGGAGAGGGGAGAGGAGGGGAGCTCCGTCCCTGTTGCCCCGGCAGCCTGTTGGAGGCCGCTTACCCTGTCCCGCACCTTCAATGAAGGCACAGCTGGGAAGGGGCCGACCACATGGAGGGTGCTGTCGCTCCCCGGACAGACCATCCGTCTCCATTTATTGTCTCATGTTTTCTGACGGGGCCACGGGGGGTAGGGGAGGGCTCACCAGCAGGGACAGGCTCCAAGGGTTTCTGTAATAAATAAGGCAAGAGTGGAGGCTGTCCGTCGACAACTATCTATTGACCTCCTGCGGCCACAGGGCCCTGGGCCGTACTCCGGAGGAGATACTCTGTGGCACTCACTGTTCATCATGACGAACACCGAGATGGGGGAGGCCCTCGAGAAGTCCTTCCCTCACCTCCATCCAGGATGGGCGACGAGGCAAAACCACATCACATGGTGGCTCCTTTCTTGGGCCTTCCGGGGGCTTCAGCTGTGCTGGGGCAGAAACCATGACTGATGAGTCACTTTAACATGTGTCTGGGGGCCTGGCACGGACCCTGGTTTGCCACAGCTATGCAAGAAACGAGCCAGCGCTTGTCAGCTGGCAGACGCCCCCTCTGCCTCTAAACCAGCCTTCGAGTCAGCAGATATTTCAAATGCTATACCCTCTCTTGGGGGCATGGGGCTTGTTAACAGCATCAAAATGCCCTGCTGGGGGGGGCGGGGGGTCACAGCCAGAGCTCTTCGCGGGATCTCGGGCATGAGCATGAGGAATACTTTTCCCCCTGTCAGGGTTTTGCAGGCCCCGAGACACTATCACAGGCACTTAGATTGTTTTTCTTCCTAAGGTGTGGACTTCAGCGGTGCATTAGGGGAAGAAAGGATCTCTCAGCCCTGAGATAATTGCACACCGCCAGCTGCTTTCGGGGTGGCCGAGAGAGATAAGGAAGGCCTGGGGGAGAACAAGTCGCCTTCCCTTCACCTCGGCCACCCACCGCCCGAATCGCGGCTTCTGGTTCCCCGAGGGCGATGCACTTTCCAGACAAAGGAAGGTGCTCTGTGAACGGACAGCTGGATACTCTTGGCTGCTCTGTGTCCTCACCCAGCCACCCTGGGAAAGTGAGCAGCTGTGGGGTTGTTGAAGACAAGCTCGGGAGGAAAGAAGAGCAACTTTCTGCCTTCGGAGAGTTTGGAGCCAGGGATGGAAAACTCGTGGCAGGTTTCAAGCTCTCGTCCCAAGGATCCAGCAGGAGACAGGGGAACTTAGCAGCCCTGAAGCAGCACCACCCTGCCTTGTTGGGGCTCCTCTGGTTTCCTTAGTGCTGGGGGTACAGTCTCCAGGCCCCAGCTCCTGGGCAGCACGGCCACTGTCCTTCAGGTTGCTTTGTTGACTGGGATACCTCCTGTCTTCTCTTTGTCTGCGGGGACTTCCTCATCCTGGGGAATAAGCACCACTGTCAGCTTCCCTGGGAGGACACCGGCTCTTCCCCCGGGGTTTCCAGGGAGCGGGAGTCAACCGTATAGACGGGAGGCATGCGTGGCAGGATAAGAGGGAGGCTTGTGGCTGGGACCCAGACCCCACACCAGACAACTGGGCTTAAAGGGGAACTCCACAGTGTCCCAGCAGCGGCCCCACCCTGTATTGTCCCAGCGTCCCTTGGGACATAGACCACCTCCGCAGTCCCTCAACCATTGCACAAAGCGGCCACTCGGGGACGCCTCTCGGGACTCATTTTCCTACTCAGGTCCTTACCATCCTGCCCGCCTTGCTTTATAATTCAAAGTCCAGCAGTCAACCCTAAACCAGGAAGTGCACATTCCATCCAACGGTTCTCACTCCAGCGATTGCTGATTAGTTTCCTGAGCTTTGGCCAAGCCCCAGATCTCACCTGCAGAAGTACGAGCAGCTCGTCCTAACTCAACGGAGATCATACAGGCAAAACTACTTCTTGACTATAAAAATCCCTGGTCAGGTGTAACGTCAGAAGACCAACGTTAGCTCTCACTGCGGTCTCCCTAGCCTAACTCAGAAGTTGGGGAAAGCGTGAAAAGTCAAGTGAGTTGTAAATCTCCCAAGAGGCATAATTCAGATAAGAAACAAAGGGCAGACAAATTTCCCTGTCCTCAGGAACTTAAAATCTCAATAAGGACATTAGACACAAACAGAGGAAAGATTTCCAGGAATGCCTGCGAAGCGTGGGTGGAGACAGCAGGCTACGACATACCCAGAGGAAAAGAGGACATTTAGAACCCAAGTGGTCAGCCGCGCTACCTGACGGAGGTTGGTGTTTGAAAGGGACCTTGAAGCATGAGACATCAGTGCCCAGAAGTCCCTATTTCTTTTAACTCTTAACTCTTAAGGTCCCAACACGTTTCCCATTTTTTGCGGGGGTGGATTCCGTTTCTTAGGCCAAAGCCCAAAGTATAAAACCACAAATTGATGTTTTAGGGGCATACACTTATGCTACTTGAAATTTATTAATCCCAGGGGCGCCTGGGTGGCTCAGTCGGTTAAGTGGCCAACTTCGGCTCAGGTCATGATCTCGCGGTTCGAGCCCCACGTAGGGCTCTGTGCTGACAGCTCAGAGCCTGGAGCCTGTTTCAGATTCTGTGTCTCCCTCTCTCTCTCTCTCTCTGACCCTCCCCCATTCATGCTCTCTCTCTGTCTCAAAAATAAATAAACGTTAAAAAAATTTTTTTTTAAATTTATTAATTCCAGATTCAATCGGCAAGTATCGTTAGGATCATTTTATTTAACAAACAGTTCAGAAATACTAAAAAAAAAAAAAAAAAAAAGAAGTCCAGAAATGCTAATTACAGCCCCACCAACTGATATATTACTATATATTGTTTTTAGTTTCAGAATATTGAGAAAGTTTTAAAGTTTGTTTTTGACAGAGAGAGAGAGAGCGCGCGCGCGCGCGCGCGCGCGCGCGCAAGTGGGGGAGGGGCAGAGAAAGAGGGAGACACAGAATCCAAAGCAGCCTCCAGGCTCTGAGCTGTCAGCACAGAGCCTGACACAGGGCTCGAACTTGTGAACCGTGAGATCATGACCTGGGCCGAAGTCAGATACCCAACCAACTGAGCCACCCAGGCACCCCTCATTTTTAAATAATTTATTTTGCAGCTTCAGAGTGTTCTTTCATCAAATTCATGTAGATTGGAGGTTGGTAGAATTTTTGTAAAATTCTGAACAGTAAATAATTTGGGATTTCTGGGCCATCCGACCTCTGTTACAACCACTTTGCTCTGCTCTGTATCTCAAAAGCAGCTATAGGCCACGTGTAAATATTTATCGACATGGAAATTTTCATTTCACATAATTTTCACATCACAAGATAGTATTCTTCTTTTGATTTTTTTCCAGTCATTTAGAAAAGGAAAAACCCTCTTAGCTGATGAGCCATACAAAATGGGTGATTTGGCCTGCTGTCTGCTAACCTCTGATGTAGATACTCAAGAGAATAATAGAACATTTTTGTTCCAGAGTTGAATCGCCAATCAAAAAAAAGTTCTAGCTGACTGTTTCAAATCATTAAACTAGTAAATATACAATTTGAGGAAATCAAAGAATATTTTTCCAAGTCTTACGAAAATATTTTTCTAACGATCCTTGAAACGTTTTGAATATTAAACAGCGTCCTTTAAAAAAAAAAGTCTTCGATACCCCAATACCCATCTCTGGGAAATATTTAAGCAACGTTTTAAAAGAGTCGAATTTATTTAATTTTGCAGATTGAGTTCAGACTTTTCTTTGTTTCCTCATTGCCAACAATTTTCTGCAGTTGGAATCATCATAATGTTGTAACCCTCATGGCCTGAACTGAATTTTTTCCATTTCTTAAAAATATCAGCAAAACATGCAAACTAGAGCAACCACGTTATATCTGGCAGTGTTTAGCTGCGTAGAGTTTCTACATCAGTAAAAACAACACAGTTTATGTATATACGTATACACACACATATACACATATAATATATATGTGATTTTGTGTCTCATTTAAATATTCAGTATCATATCCTCTCTAGAGATAAACTTCAAACTTCATTAAGAAAAGTCAAGTTTTAGGGGCGCCTGGGTGGCTCAGTCGGTTGAGCGTCCGACTTCAGCTCAGGTCATGATCTCGAGGTCCGTGAGTTCGAGCCCCGTGTCGGGCTCTGGGCTGATGGCTCAGAGCCTGGAGCCTGCTTCCGATTCTGTGTCTCCCTCTCTCTCTGCCTCTCCCCCGTTCATGCTCTGTCTCTCTCTGTCTCAAAAATAAATAAATGTTTAAAAAAAAAAAAAAAGAAAGAAAAGTCAAGTTTTGGAGTGCCTGGGTGGCTTAGTCAGTTAAGTATCTGGCTCTTGATTTCAGCTCAGCCTATGATCTCACGGAGCCTGTTTGGGATTCTCTGTCTCTGCCCCTCCCCTACTCGCTCGTGCACACTCGAGTAGGCTGTCTCAAAATAAACAAGTAAACTTAAAAAAAAAAAAAAAGGCAAGTTCTTATATACCATTACAAATAACTGTTAGTAAAACTGACAACTTCTACATCATCATTCAATACCAGTTTGTTAAAGATCCCAGCAGAGTGTTTATCTACGCAACTTACTTATGTCTGCAACACATTTCACCAAATCAGAGGTGTGTGAAATGTAAGCTAATGCCGTTGTCTTAAGCGCCACCAAGAAAGGAAAAACACTGCCACACAAAGACACAATGCTTTCTTATCTCTTGTAATTTAACTTTATAATTGTTAGTATTCTTTTTAACTTATTCATATTTTCATTTTTTTGAGAGAGAGAGAGAGAGAGAGAGAGCAAGTGAGCGAGGAGCAGAGAGAGAGAGAGAGAGAGAGAGAGAAGTGGGGCTTGTGGGTTTTTTTTTTTACCTGAATTAGGGCTCTAAGCTAACCCGAAGTGAGGTTCACACTCACGGAACTGTGAGCCGAAGTCAGATGCTTAGTGACTGAGCCACCCAGGTGCCTGCTTATTCATATGTTTAAAAAACACATAACACTCTTGCAGAAAACAAAAAGTATAAGTGGAACAAAATTGGTTATGATGACTCAGCCACCCAGGCGCCCGCTTATTCATACATTTAAAAAACACATAACATTCTGTCAGAAAACAAAAAATATAAGTGGAACAAAATTGGTTATGATGACTGAGCCACCCAGACGCCTGCTTATTCATATGTTTAAAAAACACATAACATTCTTTCAGAAAACAAAAAATATAAGTGGAACAAAATTGGCTATGATGTGTATGAAGATTCACAAAGTTAGACCCCTCATTGTGTTTCTTGCAGAACGTTTTCGGAGCTGCCTGGATATGGGCGACTCAGCTCCGAAAAGGATGCTCCTCTCCTGTCCTCGAGACGTGGCAACACTGAGCTTTGTTGTGTAAGGGTGAGCAATGACAACTACCACCAGGCAGCTACCTGGCCCATGGGGATGGTAAAGTGCAAGCCCACTTCACAGGTCTTAAAATGCAGAGAGGACACACAAACCCGAGCCAGTAAAGTACAAGATGGCCATTTGGCTCCTCCTGGCCTGCCACACTGTGGTCACAGATGTCGCTGTGTGTTTTCTAATTTACCTCATGGTGTATTAAAAACCTACCTGAACGAGGGGTGCCTGGGTGACTCAGTCGGTTGGGCTCCCGACTTCAGTTCAGGTTTACGGGTTTACGGGTTCGAGCCCCTCGTCGGGCTCTGTGTTGACAGCTGGGAGCCTGAAGGCTGCTTTGGATTCTGTGTCTCCCTCTCTCTCTGCCCCTCCCCCCTCACGCTCTGTCTTCCTCTCCTTCAAAAATAAGTAACAAAACATCAAAAAAAAAAAAAAAATTAAAAACCTACCTGAACAGAATGGTTTCTTTGTGGCAGTTGTAAATGTGAGGTTTTACCTAAGACAACTCTTGCAAATATAAGTAAAATGAAGAAACCCGGAATGTGGGCACTCTTACCCAGCTGGCTGCACAATGCCCCTGACCTCACACTTTGTCCTCAGCCATCGAGTCAGGGCAAAGCTTCCCGGATCTGTCTCTGGGCTCTGTTACCAGATGGTGGCACGAATCCCGTTTCCCAAAGCCTGTTCGTTTTACACGCTTTATGTCAAGTGTCCCCGTATGAGGAATGGTTTCCTCGCCTATTTTATCACTTCAGTCTCTTACGAGGAATAGAGGTAACTTCTTCTGCACATCCCTATATGTGTATTTTATCTTCTCATTTCATTTGTTTTTATATTTTTTTCAGTAACATTCAACTTGCACTGAAATAAGATGAAAACCATAGTTTCACGTTTATCCTTCTCTATTTTCAGAAGATCTTAATTTGGCAGGAACAGCGTGAGCATACTAAGGGCACGAGAAGATTTTGTCGCAATAAGCGATGAACATTGACAGCGGCTCCTTAGGACATCACCTTCTGAAACTGACTTCACCCTTCACCCTTCCTGACCTCCAGAGTTGTCAGTGTGGGTGGCACGGGGTGAGACACTGATTGGGAGATTGCCATGATGCCATTTTACCGCAGGCGTAGCCGATCTCTTTGCCCGTACCATGAAGTTCTTTTCTTAAGTTTTCATTTTTAACGAGTAGTCAAGTTCTGGTTTTTCTACTTGGCTTAAGGGGGGGGGGGGGGAGGAGAAGCATTTATAGATGAAAAGGTAACACAAAACACATGCAAAACTCACAATAACCACAAAAACCACAGCCACGCCTTAACAGGACCATGTGCCTGGCAGACACATACTACAACGACAATAGCTGACAGTAATCACAGTCATTGCTTCCTGGGCCTTACTACAGGCCAACGCTGCCCGAAGTCTTTGCACGAACCGGCCCAGCTAGCCCTCACAACTACGCTACCTGGTGTCCATTTCACAGGCCAAGAAACCGAGGCAAGAAAGGTGAAGCGAGGTTGCAGAGAAAGGGGATAAAAGCACTGGGACCCACCCAATGACCTGGGCTTGGAGTCCAGGACTCTTGCTGTCCCTGCCACCTTTGTCCAGTGCTACAGACACCTTGAGTAGTTGTCCCAGACAGAGCCTTCCTCACCGTAGGCTCCTGTGGAGTGAGCCCAAGTAAGCATGCAGAGGAGAGAGCTTAACTTAGAAGCTGGCACAGAACTAATCTACTAAGTGTATGTACATTTTGTATATAGCCGGCCTGGGTGTGTGCTCCTTTTCATAATTAAAATACATATTAAATATATATATATATATATATATATATATATATATATATATGTATATGTGTGTATATGTGTGCGTGTAAACCTGTGTGTGTATTTTTTTTTTAAGTTTATTTCTTTTGAGAGAGAACAGGGGGAGGAAGAGAGAATCCCAAGCAGGCTCCACGCCGGTGACTGGTGACTCGGGGCTCGATCTCACAAACCATCATGATTATGACCTGAGCCAAAATCAAGAGTGGGACGAGGGGCGCCTGGGTGGCTCAGTCGGTTGAGCGCCTGACTTCAGCTCAGGTCATGATCTCACGGTTAGTGGGATGGAGCCCCGCATCGGGCTCTGCCCTGACAGCTCGGAGCCTGGAGCCTGCTTCGGATTCTGAGTCTCCTTCTCTCTCTCTGCCCCTCCTCCACTCGCACTCTGTGTCTCTCTCTGTCTCTTGAAAATAAATAAATGTTAAAAAAAAATTTAAAAAAAAGAGTGGGATGATTAACCAACTGAACTGCCCACACGCCCCACCTGTGTGCTATTTATCTGGATCCACACATTCAAATCTAAAGTTCTCTGAAATCAACATTTATAAAATCTGTTTGATGGATACATGAATGTTTGCTGTATTTGTACTTTGCTATCTGGTTGAAATATTTTCTTTAAAGATATCTTATAAAACACGAAATGCAAGGGGCGCGTGGGTGGCTCAATCAGTCGAGCGTCTGACTTCAGCTCAAGTCGTGATCTCGCGGTCCGTGAGTTCGAGCCCCGCGTCAGGCTCTGCGCTGACAGCTCGGAGCCTGGAGCCTGCTTCGGAGTCTGTGTCTCCCTCTCTCTCTGCCCCTCCCCTGCTTGCACTCTGTCTGTCTGTCTCTTTCCCTTAAAAATAAATAAACATTAAAAAAAAAAAAAAAAAGAAATGCAAATCCCATGCTGGCAGGACCTCTGAAACCCTGCAGGGCCTGAGGTCACTCCCCCAAGAGCCCGGGATCCAGATGTGGGGAACAAAGTGGACTGCCTGGAGGCCCCCTTTCCCTGGGCATCTCCCCACATCACTTCCTGGTGAGCTTCTCAACCCCAGGCCCCAGCTCCTGAAAGGCTCTGCCCACTGTGTTTCCTCCTTCCCTCCCGACCATGGTCCTCAACGTGTCCCATGTTTATTTACTCATCCACTGTGCTCTCCTCCGTGACAGGCCCCTGTGAGCCCACGTCCGGCCTGACAGCAGGGACCCCTTACATACAAGCTTAGTGAATAAACCAATAAACGCGAACACAGCTGTCCCATCTTGGGGGCGTTCCTTCAGGTTCTGACAGGGGTCTCTGATTTCCCTTGACTTGCTCCTAAACCTTTGAGAATAGCTCGGCCAAGCTTGTTTTCTCCCCTCATGGTAAGAGGCTCTCGCTGAGGAGCGCCTGCTGGAGGTTCCCAGAGGACATGGTGATGTGGCACGGTGAGGTCCCTCCTGTTTGACTGAAGACCTAATTCCACCGGGCTCAGCACCAGGCAGGCGTGTGAACCAGTACTCAAGAGAGCAAGACACCCAGACCCAACCAACAAAGGGCAGGGCCTCAGCAGGGCAGTGATAAGGCCAGTGAAAGTGCTTAGAAAAGATAAGAAGGAAGCTTGTCACTTAAGGGACAAATAGTATCACGGTAGTGAACACATTCATGCCAAGAAGACAGAAGTTACAAAGAGCAGGGTTATGAAAGTGAATGTGGCCAAATGATTCTCAAGGCACCGGGAGAGTAGAAATAGGGTGACCAGGGGGGTCACCTGAGTACAGTGGAGGCCAGGCTAGGAGTGGTCTGTTCTAGATCGTTGAGACTCTAATACCTTAACATTTGAAAAGCACAAAGTATTTCCATGTTGCCTTATTTAATCCTGGCAGTGACCTTGTGGGGAGCGTCACTGCCCCCATGTTACAGATACTAAGGTCTAGACAAGCTAAGCTCAAATTCACATGAATCTGAATGGAAGATAAGTATTTTAACTCCAGGACCACTAGAGAAACGTTCCTTCTCCTTTTGGTCTCAAATGACATTTTATAGCCCATCCCTTTCTCCTGTGAAGAGGGAATTCACTTTTGGACTTGGGTTGGGCACAGTCTTGATTCAACACAGTGACAAACTGTGACTCGGGAATCGGAGACTCTCTCAAATCAGAGACTGAAGAGTTGGCTCTGGCTATCGGACAGCTGGGGATGCCAGCCAGGTCGCCATTCAGCCTGAGACGATACTTATGGGAAGGGCAGTCTGCTGAAAGTTTACATGCCCCCGGGTCCCACGGCAAGCAAAAGGTAAGTGTGAGCTGGGACAGAGTGTTTGTACCCCTCACAGTCTCCTCAGCCTTCTCCATCTGTCTGTGCTTGTCTCCCCCCACCCCCACCTTGGGGAGCACTGGCCCCGACAGCGCTCATCCCTGATGGACAGTCAGAGGTCATGGCTCACCACCACATGAACTCTGCCTCTTTGGGGGGTGCCCCTGGTCAAGAGAGGTGCTGTGTATCAATACCGTTTAGTTTGGAAGTAAGGAGCCCTGGGCTGTGAATTCGCAGCCTCCACATGTGTGTACTTGGAAGGCATCTGACCTCCAAGATGTCGAGCTGTGCCTGGACAAAGTTAGTGGAGTCTGGAGGACCTGCCCCCATCATTCTCTCCGGTCCAGGAGAGCCTCAACATTCGCACAAGGAGGAGCTTACAAAGAATGAGGCCATGTTTAAGGAGCCAGTTCAGGTGGGGGCTGATGGCGGCCATCTTTTGCTTCCAGGCCAGAAGACCCTTAAGGTGGCATACGAGGCGGAAGGGAGAAATGATGCCAGTTCTACACAGGCATTCAGAAGGGGGTCTTTTCCTGCAGCCTCTGAAGAGACAGGTGCAAAGACCCCAGGAGTTGGGACGACATCGGAGCTGTTGGGAGTGGTCACGCCTTGACATTTCTGCTGCTCTTGGACTCGGCAAGCATTGCAAGACTTCTCTATGGGATCCCAGTCAAGTGAACACCCTTCAGTTGAAAAATGGGGCAGGAGAATTGGGCTCAACTTCCTTCTTGCCTCATGACCTTTGCCGTGTCATTGTATGGCTTTCTATTTATAAAAAGGTAATTCACGGTGTCTTCTCACTGTCTCCCATGCCTTCACTGGAGGCGAAGGTCTCCCCTCCTCCCCGAGTCGCCCCCTCCCTCACAGACCAGAGACCTCAGGGCGGGCAGAGGTTTCAGCAGACCCTTGCAGGATTTGGGCAGAGGGGTGGGAACCCACACCACTAGCTGGGAAGATTGGGGGTGTTGCACCACGGATCTCTAGTCATACATTTAAACATGTTTGAGGCTCCTTTTGAACAACCAATTTGCTGTCTCTACTCCTCACTGCCTATACCTTCCAAAACTTACCTTCCCCAATTTTAATCTTATGTGAAAAACATACCATTTTAAGACTTTTGGAATCGTCCTCCTTTAATTAAACAAGAGGAATATCTTCCTAGCTATCCACAAATGCAATTCCGGCGATTAATATATTTATATGAATTGTTTGCAAATATTACTCAACATTCAGTCCTTAGAAATCCCTACGTACCTGTTTTTTTTTTTCTTTCTTTCTTTCTTTCTTTCTTTCTTTCTTTCTTTTTTTGTTTCCTACCCACTTTCCTTTTGTTTTCAAACAGAGTTGAAAGTTTCAAGGACTTTTCCACTCTAACTTCTAAATCCCTTTTCCTGCTTATCTTAAGTAGGATTTAGATAATGTGTGGCTAAGTAGACCCAAATACTTAGAAAAGAAAGGGGGAGGGGAGAGGAGGGAGAAAGGAGCAGGGAAGGTAAGGAACAAATCTACTGGACGTGAAAAACACCAATGCCCATCGTAAGAAAGTGAAGACACACATGGGCCCACAGAGCTCTCTTCCAAGGGTGGAAGGTGACATGTGTTCTGTGTGTCTCTGAAAGATTCAACCAAGTCAAGCTCTCTCACAGGAATCTGAAGAGGGAGATCCCAGCCCCGGCATTTTACAGGACCCCTCTTTGAAGCAGGTTCGCTGCTGTTGTTAATCTCCACACACTTTGCCGAGAATACACAGTTTTTAGAAATAATGAAATTTTTGACGTCATGGTGAGTGAGTGATTGGGACTTCACCAGCTAACACTTTTTTTTTTCATATAAACAATAAAGCCATAAGAAACAAACTGTCCTCTCCAGAAGTTGTCACGCTTCCTCCCAGCTAGCCCCATCATGCCACCTTTCTATATGCAGGGCTCCTGGCAGGGTCTGTGGGAGCTTACCCAGGATGAGAAGGATCCAAGTAAGCAGTAGTACCCAAGGGTCTGCTTGACTCATTGAGTGGGGATGGGTAGGACTTTGTCCAAGTCCCCAGGTTCTGGGGCGAGCTCAAAGATCCCCTCATCCCAAGAGTCTCCCTTCCCTTGTTGTCCACATTAGAATTCATTGCTTCCTCGGAGGGATTGCCATAGACCTATTTGTAATCTTTTTATTACACCTTCCTCTTTTTTTTTTAATATTTATTTATTTTTGAGACAAAGAGAGAGACATGGCATGAGTGGGGGAGGGGCAGAGCCAGAGGGCGACACAGAATCCGAAGCAGTTCCAGGCTCTGAGCTGTCAGCACAGAGCCCGACGCGGGGCTCGAACTCACCTGAGCCGAAGTGGGATGCTCAGCCGACTGAGCCAGCCAGGTGCCCCCTCTTCTTCCTCTTTCCGACTGCTTAGGATTGTGTACAGAGCAGACACCTAATACATGTTTGCTGTATTGCAAGGTCTATTTCTAACTTCTTCAATATCATAGGAATCTGAACTTGGCATTAGACGTGGGCAGTTCCTACTAGCTACGGGGGTGGCCCTCCCACCAACCTGTTCTTTCTTAGCCTGTGACCTTTCTACAGCACTGCTGGCACCCGGGGCCCTGTGCTTAGAAGGGCCCCACTCTTGGTTTGATGCTCTGCTATCACCACTTGAAACCCTTAATATTTCATGAACAAGAGACCTACAGCTTCATTTTGCATTTCTGTCTACAAACTATGTAGCCCGTCCTGATGTCTCCATTTATAAGTGGAAGGGTGTGCCGACTTCCCTAATTGTACTAATGGCAGGAAAGGACACATTTCAGCACAGGAGAGTTTTTTAAAAAGATGTGGCCATGTTAAAAAGATCATTTTGTACTCTTAAGGAAGTGATTCCAAAGAGCAGTCCTTAGGAAGCTGGTCATAATAGATTAAAAAGAAGGCTTGGCAGGGCGCCTGGGTGGCTCAGTTGAACATCTGACTCTTGATTTGGGCTCAGGTTATGATCTCACAGTTCGTGAATTTGAGCCCCGCATCCAGCTCTGTGCTGACAGCTGAGAGCCAGCTTGGGATTCTCTCTCTCCCTCTCTCTCTTCCTCCCCGGCTTGTGATCATGAGCGCAGTTTCTCTCTCTCTCTCTCTCTCTCTCTGTCTGTCTTTCTCTCTCCCAAAATAAATAAAACATTAATAAAAAGGAGGGTTGGCAATAACAAGAAGATAGAACGCTCACAGAGCGTGGTGGTGTTATATTGAATATTTTATTTTTCCTGCTTGCACGCCTATGATACACTGCCTATAAACAATGCTATTTTTATTTGCATAACTTTGCAGTTTACAAAGGTTGTTTACTTTCATGGTTTTGCTGCATCCTTACACCTTTGCGAAGCATGCACCTTCTATGATTTCCACCTAACAGATGAGAAAAGCAGAGTTAAGAAACCAGTGGCCTCAGGGGCACCTGGGTGGCTCAGTAGGTTAAGCATCTGACTTCAAGTTAGGTCATGATCTTCTGGTTTGTGGGTTCAAGCTCCACATCGGGCTCTATGCTGACAGCTCAGCGCCTGGAACCTGCTTTAGATTCCGTGTCTCCCTCTCTCTCTCTCGCTCTCTCTCTGCCCCTCCCCCACTTGCATTGTATCTCTCTCTCTCTCCCTCCCTCAAAAATAAACATTAAAAAAAACAGAAAAGAAACCAGTGGCCTCAGGGGAAAACGTCTTGATATAACCAAGAGGTGAACCTACCCACTTTGGGTTCTAAATTTGGGACTCTTCCCCATTTCACGGTATTCACCAATGTACAGTTTGCCAAGGATCAGAGACATCAATCCGAGTCCTGTACGAGTTACATTTCAAACTGTTTAAATAAACATCAATAAGATCTGACTATCGTTAACTCGCGAGCAAAAGCGCAAACTCACTTGAGGGGAACAAGCCGTGAGTCCCACCTACAGTCGGTCCTGTTTCGTGGAGGGAAAAGGAAAAAAGGGCTCAAAGTTGCTCTGAGTTAGGTGCCTTGTGCAGTAAGCCTAGATAACCCGGAGAGGAAACAAAGCTCTGAAACCACTCTCAAATGAGCTCAGGCTGTTTCACTCGTGTGATCGCACCACATACGTAAGCTGGCCGCCTTATTTATGTGATAACCCACCAAACAAATGAAAGAGAGCTGTCCAGCGTGCTCGGTCAGAGCAAAGGGAAAGTGCGAGGTGCCTTGTTCCCACTAGCGAGGTCTGAACTTTCCCACATCCAACGCGGCCCCGCCTCCGTAGAAGGAAGACTGAAGCGCATTCATCGAACTGACCCAGTTGGAGCGGCCAGTTCAGGCAGAGTGTAAGAGAATACCGTGTCAGGGACTGAACACCCCGTTTCTGTCTGCACGAAGGCCAAGCCCGGACGTTGTCCGCAGTGGCCACAGATACCTGTGAGAATCCTGTGGGCATCTAAGGACAAGACCGGGATCTTGGCAGTCGGAGGTGTGAGGTGCTGGTCTGAGCTGCTGATTAAGACAAAAGCCTAAGCAGTGATATGGCAGGATTCTCTTTGCGTTTATTTTATTGAACAAACACATGGCGTTTTCTACAGCCACCACACCGTGCCTGTAGGGGCTTCCTGGGAGGCAGCCCCCTAGGCCCCACTGCGAAGAGTGCCATGACTCTGCCTTCGTGCCAGTTCTCCCTCTGAAGAGGCACGCTGAGACACTAGCCAGGCTCGTTGGGTCTTTCCTCACAGGTACGCAGGACAATTCTCTTTGCTTTTGCCTGACTCTGGTTTTACACGTAAGGTGTAAGTTTTGAGGGGCGCCTCGGGGACGCGTCCGACTTCCGCTCAGGTCGTGATCTCATGGCTCGTGAGTTCGATCCCCGCATAGGGTTCTGTGCTGACGGCTCAGAGCCTGGAGCCCGTTTTGGATTCTGCGTCTCCTTTGCTCTCTCTGCCCCTCCCCCACTCACGCTCTGTCTCTCTGTCTCTCTGTCTCTCAAAAATAAATAAATAAATAAATAAACCTTAAAAAGAATTAAAGAGACAGAGATAAGAAGTAAAAGGGGCCCAGTGGTCAATCTACAAAAAAGATGAGCTATCCGAAGTTCCGGAATTATCCATCCCTATGCATGGTTTTTATACCATAAATGTACACTTCATATGTATATACTCATCGATACTGTTATTTGCATGGCTTTAAACTTTAAGTAAACAATATCATATTTCATTTATCCTTTTATAACTTGATTGTCTATGTAAAATCATGTTTTGCAATTTATCCCTGTTCATGCAATTGAGTTCTTTTTAATGCCACAATATAATTTAATATAATTTAATGCCACAATAACAGTTTCTAGTATCCACATAGAAAAGAAGAAACGAGTAATAATAAGTTTAATGACATTTTATGTAACCCAGTATAGCCAAAATATTATTTCCACATTTAAGCAATATACAATTGTTAATGAGCTAGTTTACATTCTTCTTCTGCTAGGAGTCTTTGGAGCTCAGTGTGTGTGTCCTCCGTATAGCACATTTCAGTTCAGGCTGGCCCTAGCTCAAATGCTCAAAAGCCTCAGGGTCTCATGGCTCTGCATGGGACCGCACAGCCGTGAACTATTCTATTGCCTAAATCCACCAGAATTCGTATCAAAGGGAAACGTTGACGGGCTAAAGTTAAAGAGGTTGTTTATTTTTACAGCAGGACTTGTCAGAGCTCTTAATGGCATAAAGTGCATTATGAATCTCCAGGACAGTGGGGAGATGCACACAGAATTCAACAAATTTATTCGGTCACGGAACACTTCTTCACGGAGCGCTTTGCAAGATGGGGGTCCCGCAAACTATACTTCTGGAGTGGAAAGAGCCTGAGTTTTAACATTACATCCAGCTAAGCCAGAGCCTGCTCTCACACTTACTAAACACTTGGACATTCAGGGCCTTCCTTTCCACGTCACTAAGTGGATACCACAATGCTGCCCGTTTGGGATCTTATTTTAAAAAGAATGTGTTTCAAGCATCCAGTACATAGCAGGTGCTTAACAAATGTTAGGTTCCTCTGGCTCTTCTCTTTTTTTGCCCCCTCTCTCCTAATTCAAGAAAACTATCCCTTAATTGGGAAAGACGTGATTGGCCAATTCACATAAAATTAGCAATTACCGAATGAATAGATAGGAAACTGTATGCCAAATCAGTGAGTTGTAAACGAACAAACAAACAAAAATAAGTCTCTACCCGAAAGATGAGGCCATAGTTGAAACCCCCTCTCCTCGGGGTTGGTGTCTTCAAGTACCATCTACAGGCAGGTCCCCCTCATTGTCTGCACCACGGCGCCCAACCGCCTTTTGCAGCAACTCCTAAAGGCTGTAGTTGTCTGTTCCCTTTGTGTTTACTTGTGTGTTGTCCTTCTCGGCCCTGGACACATCCGCTCCAGGGGCAGGGCCAGGTCTGGTGTTGGCCACCCCACACCCAGTGATCAAGACAGTGTCCCGTGCATAGCAGGTGCTCAGCAAGTATTTGCTGAATGAAAATGATTGAACGAACCTTGGGTACACAAATGGATAAGAATTGGAAGAAGCTGAGACAAAACAAAAATAGCTGGATGCATGCCTCGCTGTGAAAAAAAAATGTCATGCTATGCCATATAGTCGCATAAAAAATGAAAATTGTTCTTTAAAGTCATGTACCTCTGAGAAGGACCACAAATTCGGTGCGCTTAGTCATTAATAACTTGGCGGAAATTACTCAGCAAGAGTTTTCCAGTGGCACAGCTGGTGGAGAGCCAGCTCCAGTCGGTGGCAGAGGGGAGGCTGTGGGGTGTTGATGGAGGGAAGGGGGAGAGGGTGGCCCGTTTCAAGGGAGAGCTTGGCTCCCTCGGGCTCTGCTTTGCACCTAGCTTGCCTGGCCCCGGGTTGATCTGCCTCCAGCTCGAATTTACTAGTTAGCTACACTGAGCTGTGCTTCTGGCTCTGACACAGTGTGCCCATAGCCAAGGCCATCCACCGTGACCTTGTGGGGATAGTGCTGTCACCCCTCAATGGACATTGGACCACATCTCTGGGATGCAGGATATGCCACTTAGCCCAAATCCCCAGAGAAGGCTCTTGGTGGGGCTTCAATTCCCAACTGACTCCGAGGGCTCCTGTCCCCAGTGGTAAGCTTCCTTCTTCTGAAAGGTTGGTTGTATTAGTGTGACTTTCTTTTGAGGGCCTAAAAGTGGGTTCACGTCTAGATCTTGCTAGAGCCCATTAGCTTTCTGATAAAGTGGTAGCAGGAGCTCAGACAGGGGCCTCTGGCTCCCACCGGGGGGACCAGTGTGAGTAAAGCCGCAGAAGAGAGAAAATCTCTAACCTATACGTGATCACTAGAAAGAGGCTCAAGGTGGGTACCAGCCTCCTTAATGGCAGAAGAGCCAACATCCTGTCCCTGCAGGTGGATGGAGATGGAGAGACAACTTTTCTCCATGAAGATTGTTCTCTGTGATTTAACGCAACTTTTATTTATCACCTTCAAAAACCTTTATTGCTGTGGTCAACACTGATACTGCAGGCCAGGGAGCAATGACCCTTTCAGTTCATTGGTTTCTCTCAACTGGCTTTGTCTGAAAGAAATTTGCAATACACTGAGGGCTTCCCAAGAACTTTTACCTGCGTTTCCTCATCAAACTTGACATCCACCCTCCCAAGTGGGTGTTACCGGCTTTCTTTATAACATTGATGGAGATGAAGGGTTTGATTACGGAAGAAACTTTTCCTTGTTTGTTAAGAAAGTACCGAGGAAAATAAGAACCGTTTTCAAGCAAGAGGAAAATCTGAAGTTCCAGAAATTTTATCCAATGCCTGGCGACTGGTGACAGGAGGAATGGCGGGGGGCAGCGGTTATCCTTCTTCTGCTTCTGGAGCCCGCCTTCTCTCCCCAACACCTCACTGCCTCCCACATCCTTGCCTAGAAACAGCAATCACCTCGATGATCACAGCCACGCAGGGAGGTGCCAGGAAAAGTAGAAATACACAGAGTCTTCTAAACGTCTTTTAAGTAAAACTTCTCTAATAATGATAGTAGCCACTACTCGATGCACTTAATTTTCAGACACCTAGAAATAAAACTTGGCCAGAGGTATCACTTCCCCCATTTCACAGATGAAGCAAATAAATGATTTGCCCAAGGGTTCAAGTCAGTAAGAAGCAAAAGCTGGGATGCAAATCTAGGCCTTCAGTGCCCGACGCCAGCCTCTTGAGACCTGGGACACTCTAGTCGTTGGCTCTCGTCTGGAGCTGTCACTAGCCTACCTGGAGGAACTGGTGAGAAGGGGTCCTCTCCCAGCACCACCACTGGCGAGGTGGGGATCTTACCCACTCCTGCCCTGAGGGCTGGGAAGTCTAAGGGCCAGAGAGGTCGTTCCAGGGGTAAGGGCCAGAGGCAGGAAGAAAAGGACACGCAGGGCCTGCCTAGACACTTCTCACGCAGCACGCTGACTCTCCCAGGACTGACGCCCTGGCTAAGGTGCACCCCCACCCCCCTACCTCCCCGCCACCTTCCCGCTCCCTCCTGCTCTTCCCCCCACCTTTGCCCTTGGCAGTCTGGTGCTCTTAGCTCCTGCCGTCTTTTTCAGTTTTCCTGGCGATCTGGTTTGTCAGGTGGCAGCGCTTTGCTGAGACCCTTAGGCGATCCCAGATCTTGAGTCTGTTTCATGAAGGCCTGGCCTCGCCAGCCCAGCCAGCCGGGCAGGAAGGGCAGTGCTGCACTGCGCCCTGAATCCTGTATCAGCTTACAGGTTGTCGGGAGCAGTTGCAGGGCCAAGGACCCGAGTCCAGGCTTGTTCAGAGTCGGCTTCCCACTCATGATCCACGACCCCTCTCTCGCATTGTCACACCTTTTTTATCCTTGTAATTTCTGCACCAGCCTCTCATTATCTTCGCCTCAATGCTTTTGGAAGAGGTGTCGCGAACATCGCCATCCCCTAAGTTCTGAAACTACGTGAATTTCCCAATTTGTGAAAATGCCTCTCGTAGACTGCCCCGGTGCCGGTAGTTCCTTTCCATTGCTTTCTTTGTTACCTTCAAAATGTCCTTTCCCCTCTGATCGGTCTCCAGTGAGCCCCAGCCACTTTAGTCTGGCTGTCCCACCCAGTAAAGCTCACGGAGGGTCAAGAACGCCAGAGCAAGCTCGGCTTCTGCAGGGCTGAATCCAGAGCGAAAGTTTTCCACCCTCTTCTCAGGCCACCTATCAGGAATGGAGCCCTGAGAGTGTGCCCTTGTTTCTTTTCTTTTTTTAACTTGTTATTATACAAACATATATAAAATTTAATTTTATTTAATTTAATTTTTTTTAAACATATATAAAATTTTAATGGTCAATAACCCAATCTATCCATTACCGGGCATCAACAATTATCAACATGTTGCCATCTATGCACTCGGCCACTGCTGCCTACACTCATATCATTTGGAAGCAAATACCAGATAGTGTAACATTGGATGTGTATTTCAATCATTATAGTTGGCCTTTGAACAACATGGGGGTGAGGGGTGCTAACCACCACCCCCCACCCCCAGTCGAAAATCCACATGTAACTTTTGGTTTTGCTTTGTTTTTTATCATTTAAATCTTTTTTTTTTTTTTAAGTTTATTTATTCGGAGAAAGAGAGAGGGCAGGCGGGAAAGTGCGAGTGGAGGAGGGGCAGAGCGAGAGAGGGAGAGAGAGAATCCCAAGCAGGCTCCGTGCTGTCAGCTCGGAGCCAGACACAAGGCTCAAACTGACGAACCGCAAGATCACGACCTGAGCCAAAATCAACCAACTGAACCACCCAGACACCCCTACATATAACTTCTGACTCATAAAAACTTGACCACTAACAGCCTACTGTTGACCAGAAGCCTTACTGATATCGCGTTCAGTTAACACATATTTTGTATGTTATGTGTATTCTATACTGTATTCTTACAACAAAGGAAGCTAGAGAAAAGAAAATATTAGTAAGAAAATTGTAAGGAAGAGAAAATACACTTACATACTGTACTGGATTTACTGAAAAAACAAAACAAAACAAAAAAACCCTCTGCGTGTAAGTGAACCAATGCAGTTGAAACCCATGTTGTTCAAGGTCAACTGTATATCTATCTAAAAGATAAAGACTGTTCTGAAAAGTATATGATCATAGTAACATGACCATTACATCTTTGAAAAATTAAAGTGAATCCTTAATTTCATCATACATCCAGCCAGTGTTTACATTGGCCTATCATTTCTTTATACTTCATTTACTTGACCTAGGTTTCAAAAAAAAAAAAAAGATCCATATGCTGAGATTGGTTGATATGTATCTGAAGTCTTTCTTTTTTTTAATTTTTTTAATGTTTATTTATTTATTTTGAGACAGAAAGAGACAGAGTGTGAGCAGGGGAGGGGCAGAGAGAGAGGGAGACACAGAATCTGAAACGGGCTCCAGGCTCTGAGCTGTCAGCACAGAGACCGATGTGGGGCTCGAACTCACAGACTGTGAGATCATGACCTGAGCTGAAGACGGACACTTAACTGACTGAACCACCCAGGTGCCCCTGAAGTCTTTTCTAATCAGTACCTTCTACCCTCCCCATTTCCGTCCATTTTCTGTGCACATTGCCGTTGTTGAAGAATAAACCAGACCATTTGTCTTGTAGAGTTTCCCATAGTCTGGATTTCCTGGTGATTCTCGTGGTGTCATTTAACATGTTCCTCTGACCCTTGTTTGTTTAATGAAGTAAATAGATCCAGAGGGCCTAGATCACACTTAGGGTTGATTTTCTTTTTCTGAATATATATTTGCATCCATCCTAATCCTGAATCTTAAGACCCTTGAATGGAAAATAATCCAGATAACTACTGACTCCACTTGTAATGGGGTACTGGGTGGGAATTTTACCTCCAACTTAAAAAAATTTTTTTTAATGTTTATTTATTTGTGAGAGAGAGAGAGAGAGAGACAGAGCGTGAGTTGGGGAGGGGCATAGAGCGAGGGAGACAGAATCTGAAGCAGGCTCCGGGCTCTGAGCTGTCAACACAGGGCCTGACTCGGGGCTCGAACTCACGGACCGCGAGATCATGACCTGGGCCAAAGTCGGATGCTTAACCGACTGAGCCACCCAGGTGCCCCTACCTCCAATTTTTAAAAGGTGAAGCCCCAGGGAAAAGCAGGACGATAGAAGGTGTATTAAAAGATCTAAATTCGGTCCATTTCTGATGCTGATTACTGTGACAATCACCATATCGGAGTCACCGTGAAGTCAATCACATAATGTACTTTAGCTTAAGGTACAAGATGGTTTTAGGACAGAAAAGCACTGTCCGTCCAGGCAACAGGAGGCCGGCTTCATCCATACGGTGACTTTGCTACAAAGCTAGCAGTATGCCAGCCGAGATGCAAAGAACATGATGATTTGATTTATTTGAGGCCCATTCTACATGGGAATGTGACATTCACAGATACTCCAACAGGAATTGTCACCACCAACTGCTGGGGCAGGAGGTCCTCCCGGAGTCACGTTCTTCTAGAAAAACAACACTGTGGACCACCTACCAGGGATTCGGGAGGGGGTTATTTCTAAAAGTGTTGGAGTCGCCTAGGTACGCTAAGTGGTAAATGTAATTACCACCAGGGGAATTGTCAAATCACTTCAAAAGACTAATTTTGTTCATTCAAAATCCTGCTTGAGTGGGGAAAAGTTGGGTCCTGGGAGAGAAGCCAGATGTCAAGGACAGGCCTCCAGGTCAGTGGAGGAATATTTTTGGAGTCCACTGCCTCTCCCGGGCTCTGGAACAAAACCTGCATTGTAGCTGCTGCCTGGGACCCCACTCCGGGAGGAGGAGGGGCTCCTGGGCTGGCTGATGATCTGATGATCGCTGGGATAAGGCGGGAGGGGCCAGGGGGAGGCTTGGATAGCCTGGAACCAGGACTTGATCCATTCATCCCGATGGAATCTTCCCTCCTGATAGGATTTCTTCGAGAAAAACAAAAGGAAAATTGAGAGCATCTTTGCCAAAGCATCCAGCGGAAGGAAAGCTGGAGCAAAGTTAATCATTATTTTCTTCCTGGCTCTCCAGGCCGGAGATAACCGGCGATGAGAACAGGAACACTTGCCATCGCCTGCTCGGTCTACCCAGAGATAGGAGCCCTTTCCTTGCAGACAAGCAACACAGAGACTCTGTCCAGCTGTGCCGAAGTGCCTGGGTACAGCCAGAGACCACGGCGTGCTCTTCTCCACAGACCCAGAGAGGCACCTAATCTTACCCTGACTCACCGACGTCCTCAAGCCCCAGCAACACCCCTACAAAGCCCCTCTTTGGGGGAAGGAAATGCCGGGGTGAGAGAATCCGCTGGAAATACGGTGGGTTAGTCCAGGGAGAGGCCAGGAGTCCCCTGGAGAGGGACACATCGCCCTGCTCTTGAGAAGAAGGCCACACTGTGTTACACTTCCATATTACTGAGGCAGGATTTCTAGGCGGCTGGTCTGTTCCACCGGCAGGAAATGATCCACGAGCTATGACTTTTGGTTTGGAATCTGCTACTCCCAACCGATCAGAAGCTGGTCCATTCCCTGACCCTCCGGAAGCTTCGGTTTTCTCGTGTGTGAGGTGGGGAGAATCACAGGGTAGTGGCCGGCACGGGAGCCGAGGGAAGGGTCTTCCGCCGCCTTTGGCAAGATCGCAGGCCATCCTAAGTCCGTATCTCAGCGGTCTGGTCCGCTCCCTAGAACATTCCGGTGAACACAGCTTTCTAGCAGCGACAGCTTCAGAAAGAGACGGCCAGGGCCAGTCACCGGCCTTCAGCAGGGAGGGCAGCTGACAACGTTGGAGCGCTACGACGGCCACGGGTACAGATGCACGGCCATCCGGGGCCACGCAGGCTCTGATATCGTGGGAGGCTGATACGGCATCCAGGCAGCCTGGTTCTCCAGGAGGACAACAGAGGATTCCTAGTATCTCTTTCTCAAAAGGGCAGAGTGTGCACGCTGGGTCTGTGGCTTCTCTCACATCCTGGTGACGCCGGGGCTAGTCCTGGGACCAGGGGCCACCGTCAGTGTCTATATGTACGTAAGAAATGCAGGGCTGGGCCAAAAGAAACACCACAGGGCCGGAAGGCATGCCTCTCAGGCTCACTTCCTGCTGGGATACATGAAGGCACATTCGAGAAGAGAAGAAAACCCAAGACTGAGTAACCATGGCTGAAGGGAAGCAAGTAAAAACGAGCTAAGATGCCGTGGCTGACTTCTCACGGCTTCTCTCTCATCCCTGCTTTCGATGGCTTGTCCCCCGGGACTTTGGCAGAAGAAATGGTGTCGGGCTTTTTTCTGTGAATAATTGCCTGCCACCGCGAGCAACGATAGGCACATAACTCCTCACCCACTGGGCTGTTTCTTTGTTGTTTTCTGAAACCAAAGCCGCCCAGAGAATCTTCGGGATGTCTCATCCCCACCCCCCACCCCCACCCCCACCCCCGTCTGAAAATAATGGCGTTTTCCCCAAGAAAGATGCTTTTTAAAATTTCCCCTTTGATGGGAACAGGTTAGCCCAAAATAACTGACCCTTCACCTGGGCCAGCCTTGGAGGAAGAGGTTGCAGCCATCCGAAATGTCAATTAACTCGTTAGCCTGTTAGTCGCTTGTTTATTTGCACAGAAATAGCCCGACCTGTACAATCTCAACACCAGCTCTAGGAAACTGGCGGGCCTGCTTTTATTTTTAAACTTCAAAGTTTGTCTTGGAGATAAAGTTCTGTTTCCCCCTGACTTTCCCAGGGTTCTGCACGGGTGTGAAGGAATCACGGAGGTCGCGGACAATTACTTGCAACCTTCGAGGCACTGGAGCGCCTGATGGCCTTGTCTTTGCTCTTCTTGAGACAAGCTGCTTCCTTCCACAGGGCGACATATCAACCAGGATTTATTTCACCCTTCTGTTTGTTTATTTTTTGCAAAGGTACCCCACTTTGTGATCTAGTTGAGTTCAATAATATAATATTTATATTATATTATTTATATTATATTGACTACTAGGCTCTTGGACGAATGTGACATATAAAAGAAGAGTAAGACAGGTCCTTTAGAAAGTGAAATAGAGGGGCGCCTGGGTGGCTCAGTCGGTTAAGCGGCCGACTTCGGCTCAGGTCACGATCTCACAGTCTGTGAGTTCGAGCCCCGCGTCGGGCTCTGGGCTGATGGCTCAGAGCCTGGAGCCTGCTTCCGATTCTGTGTCTCCCTCTCTTTCTGCCCTTCCCCCCTTCATGCTCTGTCTCTCTCTGTCTCAAAAATAAATAAAAACGTCAAAAAAAAAAAGAAAGTGAAATAGAAAGGTCATCTGCAAAGCTTGTTTGGGGCTGAAGGAAAGCTGCCCACTGTGTGTTTACGCTAGCCTGGTCTGAATTTTCCAGAACCATCTGTCCATTGCCATCCTCCACCTCCCCCCCCCTCCCAGAATCCTTCACTCATTCAGGCTGGGGAGCCAAGTGCCCACTGGGGTCCAGCCGCTGTGCTCGGACTTGGGGTAGACCCTCCCGGCATGCATCGCCACCCACCTCCCTCCCCCCCGCCACAGTCTTTTCTTTTTGTTTCCTTTTTTTTTTTTTTTTAACATTTATCTATTATTAAGAAACAGAGAGACAGAGCATGAGCAGGGGAGGGGCAGAGAGAAGAGGAAGACACAGAATCCAAAGCAGGCTCCAGGCTCTGAGAAGCGAGCACAGAGCCCGACGCCGGGCTTGAACTCACAAACTGCGAGATCGCGACCTGAGTCGAAGTCGGACACTCAACCGACTGAGCCACCCAGGCGCCTCCCCCACCCCCACTGTCTTTTCTGTCACAGCCCGCAATTCCCTTTCCAAGTCCTCCGGCCTGCCCCCCTCCCCTCACCCCAGATCCTGTCCTGGCCCTCTTGCAGAGAGCTTTGTTTGCCTGATGGATACTCCACTCCCTGTAAGTTATTATGTTTCTGGATCCAAACACACAGGGGACTCTACTTCTAGGAGCATGTGCTACATCAGAATGGCTTTCAAACTTTCATGCTGGTGACCTACAACTTGGTGCACGTGCGCACACACACACACACACACACACACCTGAGTCAAAAATCTCGCAAAGCAACACTTCCTGTTACTACATACCGTGCCTTCTGTTATTTTCCTATTCTATTCTCTCTACCCTACCCCACCCCCACATTTACAACATCCTGGTTGAAATCCACTAAAGTGGTTTCCCAATCCCCTAATGGTTTATGGTCAGCGGTTTGGAAAACACTGGCTGAAATCCGAATGAAAGGGCATCGAGGGTGTCCCGCAACTCAGTGTTCCCACGGACACTTCTTCTCCTGCCCTTTGCCCCACATCCCACCTGCCCCTTGTGATGAAATAACAGTTTAACATCTCTAAATGCCCCTTTCACTCAAGGACTAACTCAATTAGGACTGAGCTAGTGGGAGCCTGAAGCCGATTAAGGGAAAACAAAGGAAGCTTTGGGGTTTACCTTCAGCTTTTATGTTTCCAGGAGTTTTTCTCTCTTCCCAAGCTTAGTCCTAGGCATCAAAGGGAAGGAGGGAGAGGGGAGGGAGGTGGGGAGGTAGGGAAGGGGGAGGGAGACAGGGAGGGAAGTGGGGAGGGGAGGGAGGGAGAGAGTGAAGGAGGGAAAGGGAAGGGAGGGGTGGAGGGAGGAAGGAAGGGGGGAAGTAGGGAGGGAGGGAGGAGGACCCCACCACACACATGCCCCTTCACCTGCTGAGGGCAACCAGTGCCAGGACTGGTCGCCCACACCTCGCCCGGTCCATCTGTCCAAGGCGAGCCGCAGCTCTCCAGGGGGAGCTGTGCAACTTTGTTCCCTCCCCACTCCCTCCCGTTTCTCTTCCTCCCCTCTCACAATTCTCTATCAGACTGTCTATCCGGTCAGCAAATGACCGTGGGATTTCTGCTATGTGCTGTCTCTCCCAACAGAGGAGGACGACCCAGAAGAAGACAGACAGGTCCCTGAAATCTTGGAGCTCTCTGGGCCTGCCAGTCACCGCATGGGAACGATGAGGGTGTTCAGTGGAGGAGAAAGGAGGGCGCGGTGCTCTCGGGGCTTATGGTCAGAGCTGATCCCCGACTCGGTCCACGGGCTTCTGTGACATGTCCACAAATGTTGCAGGTGCCTTGGATGCCCCCCGTCATGCCATTTCTAGGGCACAGCCCACGAGTGGACATTCTTAAGAAGATGTTGGTGGCATGGATGCTGCTCTCCAAGCCCCTAACCACAGGGCGGGGCAGCTCCCTGCTCTGACAGTCAGAGCTCGTCACCTCCCTTCCCATCCTCCCCCCGCAGCTCAGCCAAGGCATCCGTGGGGCCAAAAGAGCTGAGTGGCCCTTCGGCTCCCCCGCCTTGCCTGACACAGACACGCAGAGCATGCTTGGTGGACATTTGCCGAATCCACTGAAATGGTCCATTTAGGCCTCTCTACAAATCTGGTCCCTCCTAGACCAGGGCCATCCGACAGAATGTCAATGTGGGCCACACCAAAGCGAAAAGGAGCAGGTGAAATTAGTTTTAGTACGACTGCATGTTTCATGTGACTCCATATACCACAAACATTAGCATCTCAACATACGATTATTAAACTTATCGATAAGATACGCGTAAGGGGTGCCTGGGTGACCTAGACCTATTTCGGCCTAGGTCATGATCTCGCAGTTCGTGAGCTCGAGCCCCGCCTCGGGCTCTGGTGCTGATAGTTTGGAGCCTGGAGCCTGCTTCGGATCTGTGTCTCCCATTCTCTCTCTCTCTCTCTCTCTGCCCCTCCCCTGCTCACACTGTTCCTCTCTGTCTCAAAAACCAAACGTGAAAACGATTTTTAATAAGATGTATGTGAATTATTATATAAAGCTGTTAGTTAGAGTTCATGTTCTTTTTGTTTGCTTTTGGTACTGGATCTTTGAAATCCAATATGTGTTTTACGTCGCTGCACATGTCAATTTGGAACTGCCACATCTAAAGTGCTCCATAGCCACATGTGGCTTGCGGCTGCTGTCCTGAGCAGCAGCTCTAGACTCCCCCGCCCCCAGACCTCGGGGTGTCTAGGGTAGAGGTCGGACGCGGTTCAGAAGGAAGGCAGTGAGTAGAGCCGTGGTATCACAGGCTACAAAGCAAGCTGCTTCCAGAAACCTTTCCACCGCAGCCCCGCGATGACCCCCGTCCCCCCTTCCCTACAATCCTCCTCATTTGCCTTCCCCACCCAGCTCCGTCTCTTGGGTGGGGACAATGGCAGCGGAAGAAATAAAAGGACTTGATGTGTGAACAGCTGTCACGGACCATCTGGCTGCCCCTGGTGAGGAGCCTCAGCTGACCCCACACCCGGCCTAACCCCGTTACCTGGAGAGAGCCAGCCTAGAAGCACTCCCCAGCAACACGCACATCTCTGCTGGCTGCATTTGGCTCAAGGGTAGTGACAGCTGAGTTCGATGACCGTGTCCGTGGTGTGGCTTCTGAAGACTCGTAGCCTCCAATCAATTTAGGTCGCCTTTTCTGGGATGGTGGAGACACGCACAGACTGGCAATTCGACGTGAGCTCCTTTTATTAGAAATAATCAACCAGATGGCCCTTTGCGACACGTCGATGTGCCCTTTGTATAGTCAGCGCTGTTCAGCCTGCTTGGTTTTGAGCCGGATCCCGTCGCTGTTCTCCCCGACAAGAATCCATTTCCCTCCCGTAAGCGCGTCAGCCTTTCCATAAGGGACAACTTGGAGCAGAGCACAACGCCAGCTTGTCATATGCTAGACTGCTAGCACCTCGGTTCCAGAACGTTGCAGCTGGGATGGTCTTACTTCTCCCCTAGGCCTGGGGATTTGAATGTTCCCTTGTAAGTACAACACTTTCTTTCAGATGAAAGCTTATGGGGGCCCTTGTTGAAGATAGATTCTTCTGCAGGAGCCAGCAGATGGGCACAGAGCCTCCCCCCTTCCTCCTCCCCTGCCATTCCTCGAGGATCTCTGTGTGACCAGAGCTGGCTAGAAAACCGATGATTCTAGGCAAGCCACTCATCGTACACATCAGATAAGCAAGGCCCAGGGGCGCCTGGGTGGCTCTGTCAGTTGAGCGTCCGACATCAGCTCGGGTCCTGATCTTGTGGCTCATGAGTTCGAGCCCCACCTTGGGCTCACTGCTGTCAGTGCAGAGCCTGTCTCAGATCCTCTGTGCCCCTCTCTCTGCCCCTCCTCCGCTTGGGCTCTCTCAAAAAAGAAATAAAACATTTCAAAAAATTAAAAAAAAAAAAAGATAAGCAAGGCCCAGAGCAGTTGTGGGCGCCACGGTCGCACCATGCTGTGACAGAACCCGCCCTAAATTCCAAGACCTCTATTTTAGTGCTAGTGCTCTGTGCTTCCAGAAGGTTCTGTGGAAGATCTTTCTCAACAGAGAAGTGAGTTCTTTCTTAGAAATAAATTATGGAGACGATGATTAGGATTTATAGTATCGAGAGCTGTATGGGAGGCTTTGTGCAGTGGATTTCACGTACATTTTCTTGGCTCCTCACGACAACTTAAGTATTTGATTATTGTCTTCATTTTACAGAAGAGGGGACTGAGGTTTGGCTATGCCACCCACGCAAGGCCATGAAGCCCGCTGGCAATAATGGTTGGGTTTGAACTTGGCCTGTTCCAAATCCAAGCCTTAACAGCTCAGATACTGCCTCCCACACATCCCAGGGCTCTGGGCATGGGTCACGTGAATGGAACACATAGCATATTTCCTCCCAGAAAAGGCATCATCAGTGGTAGTTAGGTTCCACGCCAGCCCACAAATTCAAAATCAAAATGGTTCTACTGCCTTAGTCCAAACGTGGTCACCCCCACCGGTCCTCGGGACCTGGGAGCTGCTGGGACCTGAGTCCTACGTCCCCAGAAGCACGGGCACCGTGGGCTGCCAGCTGCCTTGAGTCCCTCGCCCCTCTGAGGCCCTGAGTCTGTGGAGCCTGGCCCTTGGAGAAGATTGGCTAGAAAAGAAACTGGACCTCAGCCACTGTGAGGTTAGAGGAAGCTTTGATGCAAACAGGAAAGGGGAAGCCCCATGAGGGTTCTGGGGGTAACTTAGAAAGAGAACAGGAGGATTCTAGATAGGGGTGCGGATGTCAGTAAAGACTCGGCCTGGGGTAGGAAGGCCAAATCCAGCAGATGAGAGTGGAGACAGCTCTCATGGGTCAGGTCCATGGGTCAGGGTGGCCTTTCTGTGTCTGACTGTATTTGGAGGACTGTACGTGACAGGTGAGGAACGGGCCGTTCGGCTGGTCCACGGGCAAAAGTCTGGAGTCAGGCCCTGGATGCAGGCATGACATCTGCTCAGAGAGACCCTCAGGGATGTGCCCACTCCCCAGTCTGCCCCGTGACCTGCTCAGAATGTCTCTGACCAGCTGCCACCACTGTCCTAGTCCACCAAGAGCAATGGCCAACGTCAGAGACCACAGAGGTGCCAAGAGGTCTGACAGGGGATCTGCAGGGACTCACTGAGGTCCTGAGGAAGGTGCCGGAGCTCCCCAGGAGGCTGGCCTTGCCTTTAACAAGAGCTCGGGACTGGACTGTCGCTGTCGCTCTAATCAGGAGACCCACCCTGAGAGCCTGTTGGACCAGGCGGCCGAAGCCCAGACAAACACTGCATGAGCTCACTGGTCTGCGATTGCAGCTTGGATGTGTTATCTGACATGTGGACTTTGGACCGAGGTTTTAACCAGAAAAAAATACGCATGAAATCTCGAAACAAAAGAAAATGTTAACTTGAAACATTCCACTTTATCTTACAGCTGTTCGGATCCAAACACCACTTAATGGCAAAGCCAAATTCTGTAATGGGCCCTCTGGGAAAGAAGTAGAATGAGGGGATTTCCAGAAATGGATAAGGAGGTTAGAGTCTGCAGGACATGAAAATTTTAAAAAGAAGGTGAAAGACCAGCCCCAGAGTTTGGTGGGAACTTTGACACAGGGCATCAGAGCACACAGCCCACCTTCCCTTCCACTGCCTCAGTTTTCCAGGACAAGGTTCGGGCCTTGTTTTGCGGGTGGATGTATATAATCACCTGCAGATCTGTGGATGCTTTAAAGCACGAGGGAGACGAGATCTCCACGCGGGAGCTTCATGGATGCTCTTCCACGGACGTGGGTGGAATTAAAGCTGTGGACGGAGATGCGCCTGCTTAGGCGAGACGGTAGGGACACGAGGGGGTCTAAAATGGAGCCTTCATGTTAACCTTTAAAAGTTGGATAGAGAAGGAAGACCCAGCAAGCAAAACCGAGGAAGCCTATGGCGTGTGACCCATTAACTACTGTATTCCCCAGAACCAAACCCCGTGCGTTGTACAGAGTGAGTAATCAATAAGTAAGTATTTATTAAATTAATCAATATGTTACCTTAGCTCTCTTTTCCTAGGGAGGGAAACCAGGCTTGTGTTGATCAGCCATTGCTGTCATGGTGCTGTGTAACAAATGACCCCAAAGCTCAGTGACTCTCCAGCGTCATACCCAGTTCCAGTCTGTTCCACGTGTCCCATTTTGAGGCTGAGGCCGAGGGACAGTGGCTTCCTTAGGCATATGCCCTCATGGCAAGCACTTTCAGAGCCATTGCCCACAACACACCCACCCCAATTCTCTCAGCAAGTCACGGCCACGTCTGAAACCCAGAGGCAGGTAGTAGATGAGAAAGGGCATAAGCGTTAAGTTTTAGAGACTGAGGGATCTGGGTTCTGGGTTCAAATCCCAGTGATGCCACTAGTAAATACATGAACTCAGCCAAATTAACCTATCCAAGCCTCGCTCTCCTCACCTTTAAAATGGGTAAAATAGTAGGTACTTTCAGGAGCTTTGGAGAAGAAACATTATACGCACAAAGCACCCAACGCATTACCTGGCACATAGTAGGTACCCAATGGTCAGTCGCTACCGTGGTCTGTGACCTCATCTCCTAACCTTAGTACGGAATATTAAAAGCTCAGCCGTGTTGATCAGAGCTACATGCTCACATCTCAGGCACAGCTGTGCCTCTATCCCCCAGCAGCCCTGTGGTAAAGCCCACTCTAACGGCAGCCTCTGGGATGTGCCCAGAGATAGGGGAAAAGGCAGGGAAGATAATCCACAAGTCTAAGGCAGACTGAAGCTAGTATCTTTCAAGTTTCCAACCCAGCCCCTGATCAAACGCCTCCCAGGTTTACTGGAGCCGCTGCTTAGTTTTCATCCAGTCCGGGCCCACACTTTTGCCTAGAGACATTCGTACAAGAACTCCTCCTGCTTCCTAGGCCCAGGCTTGAATTCTGCCTGTGTCTTGAGTAAAAGACCAAAATGTTAATGAGGAATAGTATTCTGCAGGCAGATAGCTTTTCCAAATGATCCTTTTCCCAGATTGCCTCTGAACTAGACCTTGGCCTGAAATGTAATATCCAGAGTTGGTTTTTTTTTTTTGTTTTTTTTTTTTTTTATAGCTTGTGAAGCTTTTTTTTTCCATGAATGCTCATGTAAAGATGAAGAATTCATACGATCCAATGAAACGTCTGGCATCGGTCCCAGGTTTATTCACTGAAGGCGATACTCTGTTGTTCTCATCCACTATTTGGTAAATTACCAGCAACGCTATCAGAGAAATTGATGAGTAGAGCTGGTGTTGTCACCCTGATCACATTGACCATTTAGTACGCTTGTCTTTATAGCTCTTAAGAAATGTATTTCCGTAACTCAGCATTCTTTCTCAAATCTTCAGCAACAGATTGTATTCGACATTAATGCATTCACTCCACAGTATTTATTGAGCACCTATACGTGTCCCATGCTAGGGGCTGGGAATTTATAGTAAATAAATACTCAGCCACTGCCTTTGGGGAAAAAAATTAGATGAAGGAACACAAACCCAAAGAGTATAAAATTTGGCTAAAACCACACCGCACATTTGAGCCGAGATGGGGAGTCGTATATCCTAACAGGACCAGCTACATCATTTGCAAACGTAGTAAATGACATTAGGAGGCCCCTGTCCAAAAATTGTTAAGAATCTCAAGACACCGACAGCAGAGAACTAAGCCAAATGCAGCATCCTTCTGTCTCCCGCCCATGCAACCGGCCCTTTTCTCTGGGTCATATTTTTTAAATCAGTTTCTACTAATTCCATAATTAAATGAGTACGAAAGAAAGAGGGAGTGCTGTCGAATATAGATGGAACCACCCATGAGGCCGAAGATAAAAAATAAAACAAGCAGGAAATTCACATATGGTATTTCTGTTTGCTGGCCTGTTGTCAAAGTGAAGTGTTTAGTTAGAGTCTTGCCTTGATAAGTTCCTAGCAGAACACCACAGTTTGAATTTCTGAGTGCTTTCATCCCACACAAAGGAGTTAGAATTTTCCAACACGCTTATCTGTGCACAGACTCTGAGGAAAAAGATCTTACGTACACGGCCAAGCCGGCCACTGTACTGTGTGCGTTGGAATACAGAGCAAGCTACGTCTGTGGCGTTTCTGGTTTCTCTCTTTTCAAAGGGAAACATCGGCTGCCAAAGGAAGGGAGGTCAGAACAACCATACCCTTCAGTAGGGGAGACCAGTTGTCCCAGGAGATTTCCTTCCCTTCTTCTGATCCCCTGGGGGGCTGGGTCCCCCAAGGTGCAGAAGTCCTGCCAGAAGCCCCTGGGCCAGGCTTCAGCATCAGCTGGGGACATGGGATCTGGCGGCACTGGGAGCCGTTCCCCACTGGGCCCAGATGTCCTCTTAATGGTTTACACACCCTCTCTGTATCTGTTTCTAGTTTTCAGGCCACAGAGCCAAGTGTGACATCAAACATCCCTCGAACTCGTCGTCTTGCAGAGCCAGGTTGGGGGAAAAGGAGTCAGCTGTGAAGAGCGGTCTTCTTCTCTTGCCCCTTCTCCTGTCTCATGTTCTCGTCGCAATTCTTCAGTCTAAAATTCATTTTCAGGGGCGCCTGCGTGGCTCTGTTGGTTAAGCGTCCGGCTTCGGCTCAGGTCATGATCTCACGGTTCGTGGGTTCGAGGCCCGCGTCAGGCTCTGTGCTGATGGCTCGGAGCCTGGAGCCTGCTTCCGATTCTTGGTCTCCCTCTCTCTCCACCCCTCTCCCGCTCGCACCGTCTGTCTGTCTCTCTCTGTCTCTCAAAAGTAAACATTAAAAAAAATTCTTTTAAATAACAAAATAAAAATAAAATAAAATAAAATTCATGTTCAAAAGCCCCCAAGTCGTTTCTCAGCAGCAGACTGGGCACTGAAGAGAGGGATGATGGGAAGGTGGGGCCCACCTGCCTGGCTTCCCCTCCACGCCTCCATTGCCACATTCTCAGAATTCCGTGCCCAAGTGTTAAAGAGGAGGGCCCTGAACACCATCCTGGGCCACAGCAAGAGTTTAAGTAGCTTGGACTCAGGTAGCCCTGGAACAAACAGGAATCCCCCAAGCTCTGTTCTTCCTCCAGCTTTGCTATTAATTGGCTGTCCAATCCCAAGCAGAGAGTTAACTCCAGAGCCAACAAAGGGATGGGTGGGTATGGGATGGCCTGCTCCACAGGGGGTTGTAAAGGGTTTCAGAAGGAATTCATCAAATTTGAAGCTCCTTGGAAGGAATAATGAGGCCAGGTCCCTGAATGTATTACAGTAGGAGGTAAAGGGGGTGGCTCCTTTGAAGGGAAGAGAGGTAGATACTTCTGTGCCACTTTAGGGAAAGAAAAAGAATCAATCTCTCTCTGCCTTCTCTGTAGCACGTGCACACACACACACACACACACAGGTAAAACAAAATAAAATAAAATTAATAGTAATAACAATAAAATAGAAATTTCCATCACATTGATAAGTTAGCCGTAGAGGATTTAAAATGGCTTTGGGTAAAGTTTCCCAGGAAAAGGAGGAGCATCCTTCACCATAGTTTGTTCATTGTTGTTTTCTAGAAGCAGTCTGGGCCCCTTTACAACCACCCTCCTTACACATCTCAATGAAGGCCTCAGCATGAAGTCTGGTCAGGCACTGAATCCGGAGGACAAGGCCCTTGCAGAAAGTCTCAGGATGCGTGGCAACCTGCCCAAGGGCTCATGTGTTTATTCTCTGCATCCCATGGTAAATTGAAGAGGTTTCAACTGAAATAAAGACGATAAAATGTTAACACATCATGAAGGATTTTGTTAATATGATACAATTCATGTTAAAGTTTAAGGAGCCCCGGATAGCCAAACAATCTAGAAAAAGAACAAATGTGGAGCTCTCCTACTTCCTGATTGCAAAACTTACTGCAAAGCTCTAACAAGTGCAAGACAGTATGGCACTAACCTAGGGACAGACATATAGGTCAATGGAGTAGAACAGAGAGCCCAGAAATAAGCCCTTGCCTATACGGTCAGTGGATTCTCAGCAAAGTTTCCAAGGTCATTCAAATAATTCTAACTTGGTCAAAGACCTAAACGTGAACACCAAAACTATAAAACACTTTCTAAAAACTTTTTCAAGTTTGGGGCGCCCTTCAGCTCACAGTCACAGCTCACAGTCTGTGAGTTCGAGCCCCGCATCAGGCTCTGTGCTGACAGCTCGGAGCCTGGAGCCTGCTTCAGATTCTGTCTCCCTCTCTCTCTGCCCCTCCCCCACTCATGCACGCACATGCGTGTGCGCTCGCTCTCGCTCTCTCTCAAGAATAAATAAACATTAAAATTAAAAAATTTTTTTTCAAGTTTATTTTCAGAGAGAGCCAGAGAGAGAGAGCGTGAGCAGGGAAGAGGCAGAGAGAGAGGGAGAGGGAGAGAGAATCCCAAAATCCCAACAGGCTCCTCGCCACCAGCACAGAGCCGGACATGAGGTTCCATCTCATCAATTATCAAACTGATAATGACCTGAACCAAAATCAAGAGTCAGACACTTAACTGGCTGAGCCACCCAGGCACCCCTAAAACTATAACACTCTTAGAAGGGAACATAGAAGGCAATCTTCATGACATTGGTTTTGGCAATGATTTCTTAGAAACGACATAAAAAGCACAAGCTTCAAAAGAAAACATATAAAAATAAGACTTCCTCAAAACTTTTGCAACAAAGGACACTATCACGAGAGGGAAACAAAAGCCCAAAGAATGGGAGAAAACGTTTGGAAATCATGTATCTGATAAGGGATTACTCTCCAGAATATATAAAGAAGTCTTGGGACTCAACAGCAAACAACCCAACCTAAAAATGGGTGAAGGACTTGAACAAACATTTCTCCAGTAAGCCTGTGAAAAGATGCTCAACATCACTAGCCATTAGGAAAGTGCAAATCAAACCACAATGAAATACCCGCTCACATTTGTTAGGATGGCCATTATGTAGAAAGAAAAGAAGGGAAGGGAGGGGAGGGGAGGGGAGGGGAGGGAAGGGAAGGGCAGGGAAGGGAAGGGAAGGGAAGAAAAATAACAAGTGATACATGATACCTGTTGATGAGCATGTGGAGAAAATGGAACCCTCTTGCATTGCTTATGGGAATGTAAAATGGTGCAGCCCCTGTGGAAACCAGTTGGGCAGTTCCTGGAAAAGGTGAACATAAACCTTCCATGTGATCCAGCCCTTCGACTCCTAAAATTCAAAAGAATCGAAAGCAGGGGCTCAAACAGCTCTTTGTCCATCCATGTTCACAGCAACGTAATTCACGGTAGCCCAAAGGTGGAAATGACCCAATTGCCCATCGAGCAATGGAATGGATGAACAAAATGTGATATACACACCGGGTGGGGCGTTATTCAGCTTTAAGAAAAAAGGAGACCCTGACACGTGCCTCAACACGGAAGAACCTTGAAGACATTACGCCGAGCGAAGTAAGCCGGCCACAAAAGGACAAATACGGCAATAATTACACCCGCACGTGGTACCCCGAATAGTCAATTCCATAGAAACGGAAGGTAGAACGGAGCTTACCCGAGTCCGGGTGGGGGGAGAATGGAAAGTTCTAGTCTAATGTGTGCAGAAGGACACCCTACTCTTATCTCACCAGATCGTGAACATTTTAAGTTAATTCTACCTAAAAGTCAGCCTCTTCCATCGCTACTGCTGACAGGGCTGGACAGCCCAGCACAGGCCCACCAGGTGCCGACGTCACATGCTCCCTTTGTGTGTGTGTCACAGGGGGGCCTCCCGAGCCCACCCAGCCCCTCACGGAGGGCAGGCCAGGGGTTTCCAGGCCAAGGTTGCACACAAGGTCCAGATGCCGGCCTCTGCACCCCGGTCGCTGGCTGCCATTTCTGCCTGGGGTCTGGCTGGCTCCGGGCTGGACTGTCAGAGAGAAGGGGTTCTCGGGGGCCCCAAACTCTCTTGTCCCTCCTCCTCCTTTTTTTCTCCTCTTCTTCTTTCTCTTGGTGCTCCTCTTCCTCTTCCTGGTCCTCCTCGCCCCCCCAAAGCCCAGGGGTAGCTGTCCAGGGTGAGGGACCCCACTCTCCCTCTCCATTTTTACCAACCATGTTTTGTTTATACCCACGGATCCTCTCCCTTTCTGAGGCCTCGGTGTTCGGAAAGAAGAATCAGAAGCCTTTAAGCCCGCGTCTTCTTCCTCCCCTTCGGTGCCGCACTGAGGGCACGGGGCTCGCAGCCCGGTCGTTCCTGGAGTGGGGGTGGGGGGGGATGGGGGGAGGAACCTTCGCGCAAGTCGGGATCTGAAAATGTCACCCGTGCGCCACAGCCGCCTCGCACCGGTGGTAAACTGACACCTGGCGAGGTTGAACGATGCGCCCAGGCCCATCAGCCGGTCGGGGTCACCGTGCAAGGCTGCCCATCTGTCGGTGCCAAGGCTGGGTGCCTTCCACCGCAGCCACCGGCCTGGGGCTGAGGACGGTCTGCCTGGGACCCATCCTGGTCCTCGTCCCCATGCTTCAAGCCTGGGAACGCACAGCACTCCCTCCCCTGCCTTTCCAGCCCCGAGGGCTGCTGTCCTGCAGCTGTGTGGGGTGGGCCTGCCCAGCCCTGCTAATTGGACACAGCTGTCCCACCAGCATCCCTGGACTTGGCCGTGAGGCTGTTCCAGCAACACATGTGGTTTCCCGCTGAACTTAGAGTGAAAGTCTCTCCAGCTGGGGGGCCGGATCAGCAGGTGGCACAGTGGGGCGGGTTCCTGCCCCCCTCCCGGGGGGCAGAGGTTCCGGTTTGCTGCTTCTCATGGAGACCAAAGCCGACAGAGATGGTCCCGGCAGAGCACGCACCCTCCCGCCATTTCGTCTTGCCTCTGCAGAGACCAAGGCCACCCGAAAAACAAGCAGAAACAGAACCAAGCCTTCCCCCCATCATCCAAGTACAGCGTGTTCCCCGTTGACCTTCGGAAAAGATGGGTACGTAGAAAGAAGCAGAAAAGATCGCCCAGCCCTGCTGGGCGGCCCTCTGGCAGCATCTGTGTGTGCTCCCTGCTGACTTCTGCACATGTGTTCTGCTCCCTCCCACCACCTGCTCGGGCCAGGCCCAGGCCTTCTTTGAGATACAGTAAGGCCAACAGATCAGGAGATGACCGCCAGGGAGAGGAGAGTTTGGGGCTCATGGGACGGGTTTCGGGAGAAAGGGGCACATCGCGTCATGGGCGGCGGGGCACGCAGGGAGGCATCAGGGTGGGTCGGGAGGGAGATGGAACCAGAGGACACGTGGGCAAGAGCCTTTCCTGTGGTTTCTGCAGAAACAGGGCACACAGGCTGAGGGCTGGCTAGCTCGAAGGCTTTCAGGGTCTTACGGCATGTCCCCTGTTGGACAGAACGTCCCTTGTTGTCTGGTACCTGGCCCTGGGCAGGGAGGGCAGGTGGATAGTGGTCCAGAGCAAGGGAGGGATCTAGGGGGGTGGGTCTGGGATGAGCTCTGCATTGGTCGCTCTGCATTTGAAGAGCAGGAGCTCTGGGTCAGGTGTTGACCATCTTTGGGAATCGGTGAGCCCTGAGAGGCGTAGTCTTTCCGGGGTCCACAAGGGTCCCAGATGTCAAAGCATCAGAAAACAAAAAATAACAGCCACAGTTATTTCAGGACAGAAGCCACCTAGATGGGGGACAGTACTCCCCAGGACAGTGCTGGTCCCATTATGTGCCCTGCCCTTCTTCCCGGAGCCCTCTGCGGGAGAGGGCAAAGTAGGGGGGCCCACCTGCTCCCTTCTCGTCTGTGCTCGGATGGAAACGCACTTGGCCCATCCCACCCACCACCCCATGGAGCTCCGAGTGCAAAGCTCTCTCCTGGGTGTTCCCAGCTGGCACTCTCAGGACACAGATGGAAATCCACGAGGACAGGGCCAAAGCAAAGGTCCACACCCCTTCCTCCAGGCCCTTGTCACTGGCCATGCACAGCTCTCTTCCCTCGGGCCGACTGCCCTCCCAGGATGCTTTTCAGTGCTCAGTCCGCCCACAAGGTCACCAGACTCTCAGAGACAAATGCGATCCCGACACTGGACACCCCGTACCTCCCCCCCACCCCCCACACACACCCAGGACCGTTGTGGCCACAGAGTTCACGTCTTAAACATTTCCTATGTCATTAAGAACTCTTCGCAAAACCATTTACCTATTTGCATAATTGTCCACCTTTGATCATGTCCTCATTTCCTGCAAGGCTCCCCCACCCCTCACCAGACCTGGGAGGGAAAAGAGGCTTCTGTCAAGGGCTCCTAATGCTTGCTCCCTCCTTCCTGACGCTACGCATGCTCACACACAGTGACAACGGAAGAAATTAATGAGGAGGCACCTTGTAACCACGCCAGGCTGATCGTGCAAGCCTCTCGCCCTTTCCAAGGCTGGCTCTCAGCCAAGACTGTGTCCTGTTGCTCAGCGGAATGGGCAAGGGCACAAAGCTATCCTTTGTGTCTTGTTTTCTTCTGTGGAAATGAAGCCGAGTTCTCTGAACCAGCCTCCCAGTATGCCAGGGCTGGTATTATTACTCCCAGAATGCCAGGGATCTCGTTACTTTTGTGTCCTGCCAGGTGCCCCGCTCAGGGCCAGGCATGCACCTCGCTGCATCTCCTTGAGAGAAGACTGCATTTTACAGGGATGTAAACTCAAATATCAAGAATAAAATCTGCTTAGTGAGAGCCAAGCAGAAAAGCCTAGAGCGAGGACCTGCCCAGATCCACACCCTCATTGCCCTGGGCTCACGCAAGAAGGGCGAGCGTTTAAGATCTCCGACCTACCTGAAACAGAATCCAGACAGAGCCCCTGGGGTTAATTTGAACGTGGGGATCTCAACTTGGTAGAGAAGGGTGGAAGATGTTAAGTTCCACGAGTAGTTAAATAAACAAGCTTTGGCTTACCGAACCCTGCCAAGTAATTCTTACTGCGCATCAAATTCATCTTATGGGCAGTGAATGAGGAAAGGGGACTGAAGGAAGAGGAAGAGAGATTCAGGGAGAGGAAGCCTCAGACGGGACAGAAAGAGAAATGCAGAGCAGAGAGAGCTGGTGAGAGGCGAGCAGAGGCAACCTTGAGGAGGAAGCCAGGAGGCGGAGGCCCGGAGAAAGAGGCCAGTGATCCCGACTTCTGTTCTCTCTATCAGTGAGAAAGCCGAAGGCTGCCAAAGTGACTCAAAACGGGTAGGCTCAGCTGACCCCAGAGAGGAAGGCATCTTCAGGGCAGGTGGTGACAGAGCAAACCAGAGGTCAGCTCTGAGGTGCAGGCCAGGTCGGAGTTGTCAGCCCTACAGGGTGTCAGAAACACCTTGGGCCTCCTGAAAACTGAGATGCAAGGGGCTCCCTGGCTCAACCAAACGTATTCTGCCTTCATATTATTAGTAATTCCATATCCAAGGGCTTGGGATTAAACCTGATTGGGTCCCTTCACGCATCACCCCTACTCCTGATCCGGGCCCCATATCCCCTACATATTCTGTATCTCCCACCTCCAGGGCCCTCCCCGCCTACTGAAGAAGGCATACCTGAATAAATCATTGTTAACACCCAGCAAAGGGCGTAACTATCACATATGGGGCATTTGAGGTGTCAAAAAGTCTACCAGAGACCTTGGGTTGAGGCCCTAAAAATCCCTACGCAACTATAAACGGGGAAGCAGCCTAGTACCTGGGGTTTGATTTGCCCTCCACAGCTTTCTGAGCATGCTTCCCTGGTCACCCCACGATCCAATGCGTCACAGCGGAAAAGGCAGGTGCGAGTCAGAGATCTGGGTTTGATGCCTGACCCTGCCCTTTATGAGCTCCGTGGACTTGGGCAGTTCATTCAACCTCTCCCAGCTTCTGTGTTGAGTTTTAAAATGGTACCAAACCACTGCCCAAGTCAAGTAGTATGACAGGGATAAAGGGCTTTAAGCTATAATTCTCTATAAATGTACTAGAAATCTCAGTTGAGAGGGCACCTCTCCCGAAGGATGGTCAGGATAGATACGATTATTTCAGCTGAGTGGTCAGCGGTGATCCTTGAGGTCAGTCATGTTGGAAGGGCAGTTACCGGGCTGACCAATGACACGAAGAGCTGGGAAGCAGAGAAGGGAACCATGGCCCAGCCACGAGGCTTTGGGCATGGGGCCGTGGAGAAGAAACACAGGGACCACTGGGGATTCTGCCGGGATCCTGAGGAAGAAAGAGTGAGAGAGCATCAAGGCCCTGGGTGAGGCTGGCGTCTGTGGTAGCAGGAGGACTTCCTCCAAATGCTGATGGCTTTCTGCGGGACACCCAACTCCACGAGGGCCAGGCTAGACCACGCAGCCCATCTCATTTATCACCTCACCTTTCTTCACGAGCAAGGCATGTGACACATGGTCGTTTCTTCGAGTGATTCAATGCATCAGTCAATGAATCCACAGAAGAAGGTCGTGCCAGGATACCTTTTCTTTCCTCTTCCCTTTCCAAATTACACAAAACCTGGAAGTAAATTTGATGTGGACCCACACGTAGAAGAGACGGTGTTTTCAGTATTTTAAGTGTGCTAAATAAAGAGGCTTAGAAAAAGGAAAACAGAGAGAAAGGGATTTTTAAAGACTGTGTGTGTACGTGGGTGCGTGTATGTGTGAGAGATGGACAGACAGACAAGCCAACTGGCAGACTGACAGAAGCACCCAGTTAGGTGTTCCCAAGGATCCTGGCTCCATAAGGGGCAGGGAATTTAAAATCTGGGAGTTGGCCTTTTTCTGCCTCTCCTCTGGCATCTCTTCGTGATTTTCTAGAGAGATCGGCTTAGCGAGCACCGGCTGGCCGCAAAGTGCCATGCGAGACGAGCCTGTGGGAAGCCGTGATGAATGGAGTCCATGCTTCATCTGTCACCGGGAAATTGATTTCAGCAAGGCCACTGCTGTTTGAGACCTGGCTATGGCCTGTGGGTCTTGAGTTTCTTCTGCCAGCCCTAAAGCGGATGTACTCGAAGGGTGAGACAGAAGCCTGGGAGCCCCCCGAGGGCTTGCAAAGCCGAGGACCAACGACCCAGCGGGTACAGTCTTAAGTGGGAATTGGGTAAATGTCCGTGAGAAGACTTGCGAGCATCCAACAACCAGAGGGACACCACCACCCCACACCCAGCCACACTCTTTCTTTGGCTCACAAGCCCTCTTCGTGAAAAGAACGTCGAAAGTGAGGCTGGGTTGGGGAAAGTGGTGCTCTTTGGGGTGTGCAGACTTGCTTTTGACATCATTTTGCAACATTGGAGGCATGCCACGGGCCTGACCATCCAGATCTTGTGACCTCGCCCTTAGGCCATCCAGCCTTCGCTCCGTAACAAAGCCACTGGGTGCTCACGGCGTTCTCACCTGGTGCTGGGGCCCCACCTAATCTCGCTGCCCTTCAGATGGGGTGGAGGGGAGGGGAAAGGCCACCACATTCCTCTCATCTGTGTCATAGTAGGAGACTGTCTTGTCCCTGCTGCACCCAGTTTGTGGCCTCACTGTCTCCCTTATCTTCTAAGTCTTCCTTGGAAGAACACGATCTTCAGCATGTCTCTGCTTTCTCCGAGCTGAACCCTACTGTGACCATGTTCTTCAAGGCAGAAAGACCCAGAGCGATGGTCTGACAACACTGAGCCTGTTGTCATGGGAGCCTGGAGGGGGTGGCCCTGCGTTCTGACTCACTTTCATAAACACACATATGAGACACACGTGCACAGAGCGGGCATGCCTTACCTACCTCTTCTTTTGTTTATTTTTTATTTTATTTTATTTTTCTTTTAATGTTTTTTTAATGTTTATTTGTTTTTGAGACAGAGAGAGACAGAGCATGAGTGGGGGAAGGGCAGAGAGAGAGGGAGACACAGAATCTGAAGCAGGCTCCAGGCTCTGAGCCATCAGCACAGAGCCTGATGCGGGGCTCGAACCCACAAGCTGTGAGATCACGACCTGAGCCAACTGGGCCACCCAGGCGCCCCCCCCCTTTTTTAAAAAATTTTTAATGTTTATTTAATTTTGAGAGAGACAGACAGAGTGTGAGCAGAGGAGGGGCAGAGAGAAAAGGAGACACAGAATCTGAAGCAGAGTCCAGGCTCTGAGCTGTCAGCACAGAGCCCGACGCGGGGCTGTGAGATCATGACCTGAGCCACAAGTCGGCCGCTTAACCGACTGAGCCACCCAGGTACCCCCTTGCCTACCTCCTTAATGCCACAGAAAGACTCGAGAATTTCTTACATAGATAAGTATAGTTTCGATCACAACCCTTTCCAATCAACAGCTGCAGTACCAAATGGGAGTCTGGTGGCACTTGTGGTCAGAACTCCGAAAGACGGATTTGGTGGAGATGTTGGCCCAAGGCTTCTGGCAAGGACTTATGTTAGACTTCCTGTGCTTTCCCAATGCTTCTGTTTGGAGATTTCTTCCTCGGCAAAACGGTCCTCAGCCACAGGTCGGCTCTGCCTTAACCGAGTCTGCTCTGGCTGGTGGGATCCAAGGACACCCGCCTCTTCCAAATCCCCTATCCGGGCAGAGATTCTCTCCTGTGGGTCACCAGCCTCGTCCTCACAACTGTCCTGAAGGCCGGTAGTGCATGGCCTCCGTCACTTGCCGGAGGTAGCAAAGTGACCCTAGCACTTTTCATCTCTTAAGAGTTTGATGATTTACATTCAAAGATTTTTTTTTTTTTTTTGACATAGGTATCAGGAGCAAAACCTCAGAATGTTTTGGATTTTTGGAAACATATGGTTTCGTGTTATGTTTGTTTTTAGTTGTGTGTGGGTGATGGGGGTGGGCGTGCTTAGGACTCCCAGCATGCCGCTCTTAAGAGTCCAAGCGTCACGGTGAGACGCCCCCAGCTCTCTCTGCACCAGGTCTGCTCCCATGCTCTGCCCACGATGCCTTTTCAGTCCATGCATAAGGAAAGGGGGGCCCCCCCCTAGAGGTTTAGGAACCGACTCTCAGACCCCGCAACAGGTGAGCGGCAGAGCCAGGTTTCAGGCCGTGGCAGGCAAGCGGGAGAGGCCAGATACCCTGACCTCCCTTTCTGAGAGCGTCCCTTGGGCACCGTCCCCGTCCGTCCTCCTGCGAGTCATGCACAGTTGCACCCGTGTGCACGGGACCCTGCACTGGCTTCCCCACCGCGCCCCAGCAGGACAGTGGCAGGATTTACGCCACGGCCCAGTACACCACCCTACCAGGACGTGCCGCACCGCTTCGGCCAGCCTGGGCCCCGTAAGAGACCAGCTTCAGTTCTCTGAGGTTCCAATTCCCCGGTTACGAAACAGGGATATCGTACCGATCCCGCCTACTGTCAGAACTTCAATTAGGCTTTAATGAAAGGGAGGAGAAAACACTGGCGAACTCACTCCCGGGTCTAGAATGTTCCACCAGGTCCTTATTAAGGTGGTCCGGTCAGCCCATTTTGGAGCTCTAGTGGGTGGGAGATCCCAGAGCAGCAGGCGGGAAACTGTGGCCCACTCTCCTCCACCCCCTGGATTAACAGATCCAAAGAGCTCTCACCACGTGAAAGCTCACCTCTAGGGAGGCAGTGACTTCCAGGCAGTGAATGGGTTTTCCCGCGTGCACAGGCCGAGGCCTCAGTCCTGGGGGCCTGCACGGGGCCTGGAACGGCATGGCCTCTACACGTGGCATTTTCACCGGGAGCGGCCTCACCCTTTTATAAATAATGCCATCTTCTGTGGGTCCTGTGGCCTGAAAGATTGCGAGTAGGAGCTCTGGGCAGAGGCTGGACTTCAACGCAGAGCAGAAGCCAGAACCTCGGGGCTGGCATTCTGCAGAGTCAAATCCTGGGCCTAGAGGCGAGCGTCTAGACCATCGCGGCACAAACTGGTAGCTTAGGGAAACTGTCTGGTCCTCTCCCTGCCACGTCCTCATTCTCTCACCCACCCAGACGTCCCCAGATACAGATAGTATTTGAAATGTGCACAGGATGTATTCTCAAGCCTATGTAAACATTGTTAGCGACATCGCTGTGTCATTGTTAGGGGTGGGCACGCTTTTCCTGCCATAAGTATTTTTAGGCTGATGTATACAGGTCACAGTCTCTGTCACAACTACTCAAATCTGCCCCTGTCGCCCCAAAGCAGCTATAAACAATAGGTAAGTGGATGGGCATGGGGCCGTGTTCCAATAAAACTTTATTTACAAAGGCACGTGGTGGGCCAGATTTGGCTCAGTGTCAGGTTTGTTGCCTCGATGTTCTAGAATATAGCATCTGAGTAAAAGCAGGGTGGTTGGTCTACAGACACAGGTGTAGGACAATTCTAGTACCTTCCCCCCTTCCCCCCCCCCCCCCCGCCCCACCACGACAAATTCCTGTCTCCAAGTCCCTTTTATGCAAAATTCCTGGGGCTACCCTTAGTGCTGCGGAACCTTTTTCCGGATACGAGTCAAGGCCTCTGTACACGATACTAATTCAGCAAACCCACCTGCCCGTGGGGCGGAAGGAGCCAGAAGTCTAAATTAGTCCTAAAGATCGTCAACAAAGCAGAGAGGAGCTCAGCACTCTTTGCTGTTCAGATAGGAAATGATTTTTCTGGGCTTTCTCCAAAGAACCACGCTGATAATAAACAGATTGATGCCAATTAAAACAAGAAGAGAACACTGACTGTTACCAGGGAGAGAGCCGATGGCAGGCATGTCCCGACTGGAAAACGCTTTGCTGCTTTCTTCTTCCTGCCAGGCAGTGAGGAGAGAGGCGGGAAGTGAGGCCACCAGGACTGAGCAGACAGGCCAGGGACTCACGCGTGGCAGGGAAAGAGGGCTGGTCCCCTCTCGTGCCAGGAAGGGCTGCCTCCAGGACAGGACGCCGGGTTCAAAACACAATCGGAGGGATTTAGTTGAAAGATGCTGGGTTTCTGGAAAAGGTCTGTACAATCTCGCTTCCTTGAGATTTCTAAGAAAAGAGGAAGTTTTTTTACTGCTTAGAAGAGGTGGAGACAAGATTTCCTAAGGACAGAGAAGACAAGACTTCTTACAGTTTCTCCCAGTACTATGGTGATAATCATCACGGTGTGGATAAAGGTTATTTTTCTTTAAAAAAATTTTTTTAATGTTTATTTTATTTTTGAGACAGAGAGAGACAGAACATGAGCTGGGGAGGGGCAGAGAGAGAGGGAGATGGAGAATCCGAAGCAGGCTCCAGGCTCCGAGCTGTCAGCACAGAGCCCGATGTGGGGCTCGAACCCACAAACACTGAGATCATGACCTGAGCTGAAGTCGGACGCTCAACTGACTGAGCCACCCAGGCGCCCCAAGGTTATTTTTCTAATTTATTAAGAGTTTCCTAAGTAGTGCCAGGCACTGTGCTAAATGTGTAATCTCCACTTTACAGAGAAGGAAGCAAAGGTTTGGGATATCTTGTCAAAATCTCACAGTGAGAGAGAGGGAGAGAGATTATCTTAAGGAATTGGCTGACATGGCTGTGGAGACTTGGTAAAGTCCAAAATCTGCAGGGCAGGCCAGTAGCTAGAGACCCAGGAAAGAGTTGCAGTTTGAGTCCAAAGGCCATGCTGGCAGAAATCCCTCTTTTTAGGGGGAGGTCAGTTTTTGTTCTCTTAAGGCCTTCAACTGATTGGATCAGGCCCACCTACACTATGGAGCGGCATCTGCTTTCCTCAAAGTCTACCGATTTAAATACCAATCTCATCTGAAAAATGCCCTCGCGGAAACATCCGGGGTAGTGTTTGACCCACTACCTGAGTACAGGGCCCAGCCAAGTTGACACATAAAATCACAGATCCCATCACAGCGTGTACAGCCCCGAGAGCTTGTTAGAAATCCCACATTAGGCTCCATCAGACTTAGTGAGTCAGAATCTGCATGGTGAGTTTGAGAAGCATCGAGGAAGACCACTACTCTAAGACTTCCTACTCGCTCCCCTTTAACACCTACAACAGTTCACTTACTGACTTCTCCTCACTACCTCTCCCAGTGCCCTGCCTGCACCACAGGGAGGGAGAGTACAATCTGGATGTCCCAGGGAGGGCCGAGCCGGAATTCCTGTCCCCTGTTGTAGATCTCACTGCTCCCCTCCTCCCAAGCCCCCTGAGCTCCTCCAGGCCCGACGCCCTGGGATCCTGGGACAGGGCCCCTCTCCTGGTCCACAGGTGCTCAGACACCTACCCCCCTCCCCTCCTCCCCCATTGGGACAGACGTCACTGTGAGATGGGAAGACCCCTGGGCTGTGACTCGGGAGAGCTGGACTCTGTTTCTGAGACTTCCAACCCCCTGTGTGACTCCAGCTCCGTTGGAGTCTTTTGGATTCTTTTTGGTAAGTGAACTATGCATTAAGAGAAAACTGGAGTCTCTGAGAATAAAGGGGAGGGGAGGGGCAGCCTCGGCTGAGCCCTACAGCACCCCCCCTTCCCCCCGTCACACCTGCAGGCAGCTCCGGAACGCAAGGTGGTAGACAGCACCCTGGGACCCTGCCAGGACCGAGGAGCCTGAGGTCTCTTTCGGCCCCTCCGTTCTGCTACCGAGTCTGAGGCCCTCGCCCGGCCCAGGCAGCATGCAGGGTCGGGGAGCGCGCACTTGACAAGCGAGCAGTGGGAACTCCTACCCCCGGTTACCCAAACTCAAGTACAGTCTCATTCTGATGTGTCGGTGTTAGGACTTCGGCACAGGAATTGGGGAGGGGGGTGGGGGGCACATGTCACAACAGCCCCCTCTGGCACCGGCAGAGGAGTGAAGGGGACAGAGTGCTTCAGGGCTCAGGGCTCACCTCCAGCCCGCTCCCTCAGGCACTTCTCCTTTGTTACCTTCCACCACCCCCCCCCCCCGGAGGTTCCCCATCGCCTGTGCCCATCTGAGGAGGGGCAGAGGGAGAAGGACTGAGCCTGACCTGCAGGGAGGGGGTGGACAATGACAGATGGGCGGGGGACGGGGTTCTGTGGCCTCTGAAGACTCAGGCTGCTTGAGCAGGGCCACCCCTGCAGGTGCCCGGCAGGGCCAAAGCCGCTGATCCTCGAAGCTCAGGCGGGTGGTCGGCAGCCGGGAGGAGCGTCCACAGCTCTACTAGGCCATCTGGAATAGAAGCCAAGGTAGAAGGCCAGTCCCCCGAATCGGGATGTGTGGGGACAAGGGGCTAATGCAGACTCAGTAGCTGAAAGACACGAGCACCGGGAACAGCGCAGGAGCCCAGGACTCGATGTTCTGGGCTCGTTGTCCGCCTCATCCCAGGAGGACTGCTGTGGCGAAGACTGCCGGCTATCTCCCAGTACCCATTCTCGCATTCTTTCTTTCGGCTGGGGTTTGAGCAGGGCACAGGGCTGCCCAGCTACAGACTAGATTTCCTGGTCTCCCTAGAGTCGGCAGTGTCGCCTAAGCCCCGGTCACTGGGTTGTGAGCAGGAGTGCTACGTGCAACTCCTCGGTGACATGGCTTCAAAGAGAAGCTGGTGGCCTTGCTGCCCCACCCCCCCCCCCAGCCCAACCCCTCTTCTCACAGGCTACAATGCAGATGTGACCACAGCCAGGGGACAGCAGAGCAGCAAGAGAAGGAACCCGGGTCTAGGGATGGCCTCAGCAAGCGAGCCCGCTCGCCCGGACGCTCCCACCTCTGGACTGCTACGTGAGAGAGAAACTGAAGTCCATTCTGCCTTGCCTCCTGGGTCCGGCTAATTCCGAGGACAGGAAAGAAGGATGGGCTTAAGACTGTTTCCACACTTCCTTCCTGCCTGACTAGCTGGGACAGGAGCTGGAGATTCAGGAGGGGAAGGCAGGGGAGGGAGAGAGAGGAAGGGAGGACCGTCCTGCTCGTCAGCACCCCACAGATGCTCTAAGATGCCCACGAGCCCTCGGGGAGCCCCCTGGCTTCATTCCTCCTGGAGGCCTCTGTCCCCATGGGCCTGTCCTATTCCTGTCCCCCTCCCCTCTCCCACTGACACTTTCCGGACCCCAGACTCCCAAAGGCTTCAAGGTGTCCAACATCTGGTTCGATAAACTCATCCGTGCCAATGACAAAGGGTCCAGGGAAAGAAGGTCCTTTCTATTTCAAGTTTGCCAAAAATTATTCACAAGGCACTGATGTTGAATGTTGTCTATTGTTTCTGTGTATGTTAAGAAAATGATTTATTTTTCTACTTCCATCTATTAATAAAATAAATAATATAAATTCATTTTTATGAATATCAAAGTTACTTTCTTTTCCTTGGTCTCAAGTTATTTAAGAAAAAAGGAGGGGAGTGGGGGGATGGGGAAGGCCCAAGGCCAAAGCTCAGATCTTCAACCCTGGACAGTGGAGTTTCTACGCTCTGATAGCACGAAAGGCCAAGAGGAAGGCTGTAGGCATATTAAGAATGAATTTTTATACAGTTGGGACTAGTTAACAATTTTCCAAGATAGATCACCTGGGTCCAAGAGGTAGTTTCCTCAAGGGCAAGCAAAATCCTATCTGATAAGATTCTGTGCTGTCCCCTTTGTGTGAGAATTTGTTGTTTACCACGGGGGCTTTTGTGAACAAGAAACACATCGTTTACTGGGGTGAGACACAGGAGACTGTTCAGTTTACAAAAATAAAAAAAAGCCAAGGTCTTAGGTGATTGTTTTCTGGACAAGAGGGCACAACAAAATGCCCAGAGACCTGTGTCTCCAGAACACGAACAAGTCGGGAGACAATGCTTCTGGGCAAGGGCGGTCCGTAAATGTGTGCCTGTCTCTATCTGAGGATCTCTGCTCTTTTAATCAGAGGACTCCACGAAGCCTTGAAATAGAGGTCAGGGTCATCTGTTTGTATGTTTAAGTCAAGGGAGGGCGTGGGAGGGCGTCCAGAGAATGTGGTGTGGCCCAGCTGAAAGACACTCGTCACCGTGTCATCCCTCTTCCTGGCCGGAAGAGCCCAGGAGTGAGGAAGAGGAGGCTGGCTGGCCTTCACCCCCTCCCTGATGCCAATGCCTGGCCAGGCTGAGCCAAGAAGGGCAGGAGGCAGCAGAGCCGGGCCTCAGGGGCCCACATGAGCCCACGGGGGTGGGGAACAGCCAGGCGCAGTGAGAGCAGAAATAAGGCCGCCGTGGAGGCCGCGGCACGTCTGAAAACAGCTTTGGATGGACCGTGGGGAGAGGCGATACACAGAACATTCTGGGGTTCGGCTCTGCCTTTTTTGCTGCCACCCAAGCTACGCAGCATATGGAAGAAATTTTATTTCTTCTCAAATGTTGATGCTAATTTTGAAATCTTTCTATTCTAACAAGACATCAAACTATATAATGGGAGAACACACAGATTGCTACCCATGTGACAGCTCTCCAAAGAAAAGCCCACATGCTCTGTGTTATGTTGTTCCAGACCCTGTGTGGGGTGGGATTACAGAGCTGCTCGGCTCGGTCTGCACCCTCCGCTCTGACAGTGAGGGAAGCTGCCCCACCTTGACCCTCCCCCGGCCCGACTTGTTCCCAAATGTTTTGTGTGGTGAAATGTCATTCTGCGGGGTGGGGTGGGGTGGGGGAGGGGTCGGGGGGGTGGGGAGGGGGGGGTGGAGCGGGGAAAACACCCACCAGCAGCGCCTTCTGAGAAGCAGGACCCTAATAAGGCTGTTCCTTGGCTGGCTCTCCAGAGAAATGCCCGTAAGAGTGCTGAGCCGCCGAACAGCAGTGCGAGAAGTGTATAGCAAATGGGTCTTTAGAAAGAGTAAACACGAATTGAACTAGTATTTATACGAAGCATGTCAAAAGTCTAGCAGTTGAGGAGCGGCTCCGGCCTCCTGATCTCCCTCCTTCTCGGCTCCCTTCTCTCTTCCTTCCTCCTCCTAAGCATTATCTTAGTGGTCCTGAACTGCCAAGTTCAGCAGACACGGCTTCCAAATTTTCACCCACAAAAATGAAGTTTGTCCTTCAGGTCCAAGGTAGCTGTCTCACGGATCATAAAAAGGTCCCCCTGGCCCCGGCCAGCCTGCACTTGCCGTGTGCCACGGGTGGCCCTGAATGTTCTGGCCCACGGCGTGACCACAGAGCAGACAGCACTTCTCCCTGTGGCCAGGCCTCCAGCCCCACACTTCCCTTTCCAGTCAAACGTTCCCGCTGGGGCGTCCCCCACATGCCTGGTGCTCTGTGCCCAACTTGGGTAACTTCCTGTTGAGTTATTGGACAGGAGCGGCTTGATAGCAGCGGACATCCTCAAGAGAGTCATTCCGGAGGCGCCTGGGTTGGCATCCGACTCTTGATCTCAGCTCGGGTCTTGATCTCAGGGTCTGGGGTTCAAGCCCCGAGCTGGGCTCTACACTGGGCGTGGAGCCTCCTTAAAAAAGAAAAAAAGAGATAATCATCCTGGAAAAGGAGTTTTTGAAAGGATGGGAAACTTGCACGTCTGGACTCCAGAGGCTGAGCTAGGCGATCACTCTCCAGCCCCTGCCTCTTGGAGACACAGACTTACTCTGGGACGGACGCAAGCAGAGGAGACACCCTTCCCGGCTTCAGGCAGACGAAGCTTCTCTTGGTCTTGAGGGCGGGAGGTGGTTTCATGTTTTCCTCACCCGTATTTTGTGCAGGCAGAAACTCACATCTTTCCAGCTTCTACTGATTGTCTAAGTAAGAACAATAATGATTATTAGAACTAAGGTTTGCTGATCCCTTACCATGTGCCTTGCCCTGTCCTGAGCGTTTTACGTGCCTTACCTGATGAAATACTCACCGCCAATGCGATGACGTGGTTATGAATGTCCCCATCATATACAGGAGGAACTGAAGAACTTAAATAGAAGAAACTTCAAGAACTTGGATAAGACTGGGAAGGCCATAAGAAGTATTCCAAAGCCAAAGTCCTAGATCATTATACAATCCAGTTTCCTGAACTCTACATTGACAGCCACCCTCTAATGGAGAACCTATTAGCCTCCTGAGTTTCTGGGACTCCTGACCTCAAGGACATGTTCTTGGGTTTCCCTGGTGATGTTTTCGGCCACAAGGTGGGCCCTGGATGAAGAGCGTTCCAGAAGATCTTCCCTAAACCAGAGAGACTGTTGTCTTTGTCTTCAGCCTCCTTCTGCTTTCTTGTCTGCTTTCTTGCCCGGGTCTCCATCCTTGGCCATTTCTGCCACCTGGGCGCCCACCCAGTCGGTTCTGTAAATCTCTCTTCTGCACATCCCCGACCCAACCCTCTTCCTCGTCGCTCTTGACTCCAAGGCTTTGCATGGGGTTTCTCTAGGTCCTACCCCAGTCTCAGCCTCAGAACAGTGGCCCCCCCCCTCTGGTCTCATGTCTGCTCTGAGCCCAGCCTGGCCTTTGATGAACCGGGTTTGATGAAGCCTGACAGTCACTGGGTCGTGGGAAGTGCTTTCTAATTTAGAGCACATTCATATCCAGGATCATTGTCCTTTCCTCTTCCCAACGGTCCTTTACGATTCTCCTTTATGGTGAAGACACAAAAGCTCAGAGAAACTGAGTACCTTGCACTGGTCTTAGAGCTCCCAGATGTCAGAGTTTGTCCTTGAGGCCAGGTCCTCTGGTTCAGTTGGGTTGTCCCCTTTGTCTAAACACTGGCCTCTTCGCTAGGAGTCAGGGTGAGGACAGGTGGAAGAACCCACCGAGGCAGATTCAGAGAGATGCACCCTCAGTAATGACACTGCCATATGCTCTGGGGTCCAAGAGATCAGACAGAGAAGCTCCTCATAGAGGTAAGTTGTACGCCAAGTGCTAGCACAACGGGGGACAAGGTGCATCAGAAAGAGGGGCGGGGGGAGCATGCATGCTGAAGAGGGGAGATGGGCAGGGAGGAGAGCCAGCCTCCAGGAAGCAGAAAGCACAGTAGCCTGGCTGAAGGGGGCAATTCCATGGGGTAGGGAGGAGTGAAGGGAGCACACGGCCCCCAAAGATCTGGAGATCAGGGAGGCCACCATTTGGGGCTGACCTTAAAGGCAGGAGGGAGGCAGGGGAAGGCTTTTGAGGAAGGAGACGGAGGAATGAGAATGTGTCAGAGGAACATTATGTGGCCGGTTGTATAAATAAACGCTGCAGAGGAGAAAAGCCTGGAGAAGGGAGAGCAGCCAGGAGGGAATTCATTCTAATAATTCAGCCTCCGCCTACGCCAAAGCTTTGGCCAGGTAGGTAAACACTCGCAAATCTTCTCTCTAGTTTGCCAACCCAAAGGGCAGGGCCCTAGGGGTGGGAGAAGCCAAAACCTCTTGCGTTGCCCCCCAGGCCAGTGTACTTAGCCCACTCCAGCTGCCGGGGTGGGGGTGGGGGTGGCTATTGCCTGCGGAGGGAACCTCAAGCTGCCGAGCTCTGTCTGCCTCTGCCAGCTGTTGCCAGGCGCTGGGAGGTTTTGCTCCTCTGAGGCTGACCCACAGATCAGTGACGTCAGGGTGTGGGGAACAGTTTTCTATTTTTAATTTTTATTACTTTCTTATATTAAATATAATTTATTGTCAACTGCGTTTCTACAACACCCAGTGCTCATCCCCACAGGTGCCCCCCTCAATGCCCACCACCCACTTTCCCCTCTCCCCCACCCCCCATCAACCCTCAGTTTGTTCTCAGTATTTAAGAGTCTCTTATGGTTTGCCTCCTTCCCTCTCTCTAACTTTATTTTTTCCCCTTCCCCTCCCCCTGGTCTTCTGTTGAGTTTCTCAGGATCCACATATGAATGAAAACATATGGTATCTGTCTTTCTCTGCCTGACTTACTTCACTTGGCAGAACACCCTCCAGTTCCATCCACGTGGCTACAAATGGCCAGATTTCATTCTTTCTCATTGCCAAGTAGTATTCCATTGTATATAGAAACCTCATTATCTTTATCCATTTGTCCGTTGATGGGCATTTAGGCTCTTTCCATCATTTAGCTATTGTTGAAAATGCTGCTATAAACATCGGGGTACGAGTCCCCTGTGCATCAGCACTCCTGTATCCCTTGGGTAAATTTCTAGCAGTGCTGTTGCTGGGTCATAGGGTGCATGTGGATTCCCAGGCCCAGCTCCAGCACTGCTGAATCAGAATCCCTTCGGGTGGGTAAGTGAATGAGCTGTTTTGTTTATAGACTCCATTTTTCTAGAGCTGTTTGAGGTTCACAGCAAAACTGAGTGGAAAGTCAGAGCTCCCATTTGACCTCTTTCCCCCCTACATGCCCAGCCTCCCCTCCTCCATCAACATCCCCACCAACAGGGGACAGTTGTTAGAGTTGCCAGCTTTTGAATCTCACCATTCTCATAGATATGTGTAATCTGAACTTTTTTTTAAAGTTTATTTATTTTGAGAGAGAAAGAGAGCAAGCATGAGTGGGGGAGGGGCAGAGAGAGAGGGCGAGAGAGAATCCCAAGCAGACCCTGCACTGTTGATGCGGGGCTCAAACTCACAGACCAGGAGATCATGACCTGAGCTGAAATCAAGAGTCAGACGCTTACCTGACTTAGCCACCCAGGAGCCCCTAAGATAATCTGAACTTTTAACAAGCTCCCCCAGGTATGTCTCATGCTTTCTGAGACTGACAGTGACTCTCCAGAGGTATGTCCACTGCCTGAGAAGTTGGGGGTGGCCATACTGCAGAAGGAGATAGAACTTCAGAAAAGCACCCCCAGGATCTCTGGGATGTCAGCTGAGACCCCAAGTACCCAGAAAGAACTGACGGGTCTGCACTCAGCGTTCCTGCACAGGATTAACAACCGCTGAGTCATGCATCAGCCTGGGAGTTTTAGAAGCTCCTAGAACCTACCAGAAGTTTTGTGAAGAATCCTCAGGTAATGGTGCGGTTTTGCTGTTTTTGATTGGCTTTGTTTTTGAAGGGGCCAGATTCAAGCCTCCAGATGTATATTCCAAGTGCTCCGATCCCCCAGTAGGCTGATTCTGGCTTGAGTCCCTGTTAGTCATTGCTGGTACACAGAGAAGCGATCATCCATGACAGTAGCATCCTCCAGCGCTCTGAGCTGGCCAGGACCAGGATCCCTGGACCACCCCCAGGGCTCAATGACGCACCAGGCTCATGTCAACAGTCTCCAGCACTGATGAGGCATCAGCCCTTGAGTTAACCCAGGGACGCCTGGTGGTCAGGCTACCCCCTGGGACACACCCCTCAGGGCCTCCTGCTTATCGTCCCAGGCTTTCCTGCCACCAGGATTTGTTTTATGAACCTTGCTGAGCGTGCTGAGCGCCCAGCTTCCTCAGCGAGGACAGAGGAAGTTGAAGCAACTTCAAGTCAGCAGCCCCAGGATGTCTCGATGTTCACATCAACTGCTCTCCATGACAAGGGCCCTTTGTTGGGTGGGTTTAGGAAACGGGGCATCTAGGGCAAGGTGGCTTCGTTTCAGAATGAATCCCTGCAGCCCCAGCCTGCATCCGCTTTCTGCTGGGGAGGTAGATCACCCCTGGGTACTCTGGAGAACAAGGTCAAACCAATCCCTCTCCTTTGGGTTCAACTTTCTTATTCTCGGGGACTCAGCACACCTCTATGGATTTGTAGGGTCACCTTTGCCACAAATCTTTGCTCATCAGATTTAATCCAAGGCAAAGCCTTAATGGGGAACGAGGTTTGAAGGAGAGCCACTAAACTACCCCTGAAGCATGGGGAAGAAGAAGCTTTTTCAAAGAATAGACTGCAAAATAGCATCGATAAGACTCATAGACCATCCCCAGATGTGAGCAGCAGAGTTGGAGGCTGGGCTTTGCCGAGGGTAGGGCATGCTTTGGTGAATTCATTACCTTGAATTCATCCTTCTGCCTTCTGCAAAGAATAATTGGGGCAGCCAAAATCCAACCAGGAGGTGTATACTCCTCTATAAAATGTGAGAGAACCTCTTAGGATCATGGCCATGGGGCTGTTGCTTTCATGGCTTAGGTCAGCTGGATGCGAAAAGAGCAGGGCCTTTGTAACGCAATCATGAGGTAACTTCAAGGTTTGTCTCGCCCTCTCCTGCAAACCCACCAATGGGGCTGGCTCTTCCAGGGCCTGGGCAAAGGGGAAAGGCCATAGCTCATGTCTTCACCCATGAACAAGGAGTTTGCTGATAATCTGAGTTCCATGAATGACCGTAGTTCAGTTATTAACACATCCTTTGTGAATCTCATTCAAAGTGAAAACTCAGGCCTGTTGTAGGCAGGAAGCCTGCAGAGAGAGCAAGGACATGGTTTACTAGTCAGCTTGGGTGGCCATAACAAAGAACCATAGACTGAGTGGCTTAAATAATGGAAGTCTATTGTTTCATGGTTCTGGAAGCTGGAAGTCCACAATCAAGGTGCTGGCAGGGTTGGTTCTTTCTGAGGCCTCTCTCCTTGGCTTGTGGTCAGCTGCTGTCCCTGGTCTTCCCTTAATCTAATGCCTTTTTATCAGCATACCAGGTTGGATTAGAGCCCACCCTAATGGACCCATTTTAACTCCATTGCCTCTTTAAAGACCCTATCCCCATCGATCTATGTGTCTATTTTTATGCCAGTACAATACTGTTTTGATGACTACAGCTTTGCAACTGTGATTCCTCCAGCTTTGTTTCTCCTTTTCAAGATTGCTTTGGCTATTCGGGGCCTTTTGTGGTTCCATACAAATTTTAGGATTGTTTGTTCTAGCTCCGTAAAAAATGCTGGTGGTATGTTGATAGGGGTTTCATTAAATGTTGTAGATTGCTTTGGGTAGTATAGAAATTTTAGCAATGTTTGTTTTTCCAATCCATGAGCATGGGATGTCTTTCCATTTCTTTACGTTGCCTTCAACTTCTTTCATCAGTGTTTTATAGTTTTCAAAGTACAGATCTTTTACCTCCTTGGTTATGTTTATTCCCAGATATTTTGTTGTTTTTGGTGCAATTATAAACGGGATTGTTTTCTTAATTTCTCTTTCTGAGGCTTCATTATTAGTGATAGGAATGTAACAGATTTCTGTATGTTGATTTTGTATCTTGTGACTTCAATGAACTCATTAATCAGCTCTAGTAGTTTTTTGGTGGAGTTGTTAGGGCTTTCTATATACAGTATCAGGTCATCTGCAAATAGTGAAAGTTTTACTTCTTCCTTACCAATTTAGATGCCTTTTATTTCTTTTCATCTGATATCAGCCATAGCAATATTTTTCTAGATATGTCTCTTGAGGCAAGGGAAATAAACGCAAAAATAAACTATTGGGACTACATCAAAATAAAAAGTTTCTGCATAGCAAAGAAAACAATCAACAAAACTAAAAGGCAACCCATGGAAAGGGAAGAGATATTTGCAAATGACATACCTAATAAAGCATTAGTATCAAAAATATATAAAGAACGGATACAACTCAACATCCAAAAAACACAATGCAATTTAAAAATGGGCAGAAGACATGAACAGACATTTCTCCAAAGAAGACATACAGATGGTCAACAGACACATGATAATGTGCTCGACATCACTCGTTGTGAGGGAAAGGCAAATCAAAACTTATAGAAGTGAGATATTACCTCACACCTGTCAGAATGGCTAACATCAAAAATACAAGAAACAGCAAGTATTGGCAAGGAATGCAAACCGGAACAACAGCATGGAGGTTCCTCGAAAAGTTAGAACTTCCTTATGATCCAGTAATTGCACTACTGAGTATATACCCCCAAAAAACAGAATCACTAATTCAAAAACGATACATGCACCCCTATGTTTATCACAGTATAATTTACAATAGCCAAATTATGGAAGCAGCCCACGTGTCCACTGATAGACAAATGGATAAAGAAGATGTGTATACACAAAGGAATATTATTCCACCACAGAAAAAGAATGAAATCTTGCTACTTGCAACAATAAGGATGGAGAAAAATAAGTTAGAGAAAGACAAATACCGTATGATTTCACTCATAGGTGGAATTTAAGAAACAAAACAAATGAGCAAAAGGGAAAAAAAGAGAGAGATAACCAAGAAACAGACTCTTAGATATAGAGAACAAATTGATGGTCACCAGAGGGGAGGTGGGTGGGAGGGGTTGGGTGAAGTAGGTGAGGTGATAAGAGGGCCCTTATCATGATGAGCACAGTAATGTATAGAATTGTTGAATCACTATATTGTACAGCTGAAACTAATAGAACACTGTATGTTCAGTGTTCTGGAATTAAAATTAAAAATTTAATTAAAGGGCACCTGGATGGCTCAGTCGGTTAGGCGTCCGACTTCAGCTCAGGTCATGATCTCACAGTTCATGAGTTCGAGCCCCGCGTCGGGCTCTGTGCTGACAGCCCGGAGCCTGGAGTCTGCTTCGGATTCTGTGTCTCCTTCTCTCTCTGCCCCTTCCCTACTC
>NC_064818.1:18225067-18387043 GCF_023721935.1 Panthera uncia | reverse complement strand
GTTTTGACCTCTCCAGAGCTGAAGCTCTGAGAGGAGAGACAGAGCCTTAGCAGGGGGAGAAGGACTCTGTCTGTCTGGATGTGGAGCCCTGTGGCCACAACAGATATAAAAACCAGGCTTTCTCTTGGGAATGTCTTTTTGGGTCCTCTGGGGACCCAGTCCTGAGATTTCTGAGGACCTTTCACCTCCAGTTCTCTGGACGAGGGTGATACACTGCCCAGTTGGCCACGACAACTCCCTTCCAGTCCCCGGTTTTTGGAGGTTCATCTTCACAGACAGAGGCATTTTATTCTGGGGTATCAAGGGCAAAGAAGCCCAGGGCCTGGTCTCTCAGGTGAGAGACCCCTTCCATTGCACCCCTTGTCAGGACTAGCAACTTCCCACCTGCAGTCCTGGTCTCACCTCCTCCAGCCAGTTCGGCTAAGTGTCCCCCCTACATTCTCAGGCCGTTGTCAGACCTGGATCCCCTGGCCTGTGCCCAAATGTATCTACTCAAAGCCCCTCTCCCTAAACTGGGGGTGAGGGGGCACACCCCTACTCTTTCCCCACAGGAGGGGGAGGACTCACTGTATGCCCACAACGTAAGTTCTGTCTTTTGGACCCCTCACCTCTCTCCAACCTCTTTTATAGGCAGCAAGACACCATGTGCAGAGGCCTCCTTTGAAAGCCCTGCTGGGTGGGCTGGCTCCCATCTTTGGAATGTGAGCGTCCTGGCCACAGGAGAAACTGAGGCAGAGTCCAGTCTTAACGCTGCTTTGCAAAGTATAACACTAATTGGGGTGGCAGTTGGGTGGTTATGGAAAAGAAAGTAAGAGGAACATCCACCATCAGCTAAAAGTAGAATGAGCAGCTGGCAGGCCAGAGGCAGGGCTCTAGATCCAAGCAAGCCAACCCCTGGGGGCATAGGGCTTCGTAGTCTAAATAACTTACTTCCAATAGGCAGTTAAACTGAGTTGTGCTTTTCTATGACATGTGCTCACCCTATTCAAAGACAGATCGATAAGACAGCAAAACATAATCATAACATGAATATAAAAATATTTTTAAAAATATGACAATTTAGGTACAGTTCAAAGAAACACAAACAGGTCTGAAGGCAGGAGAGAGCAGGGTGGAGGGAGGCATAGGAAGACGGTGGCATCCCGGCCCCCGGGTCGGTGGGAGCTGGGTGCCCCTGTGCCCTGGTAAGGGCTCCACAGTCAGGAGTTGGGGATTTAGCCTTAGGGGTCAATGGTTGGATATTTATATCACCGACCTCAAAGGGCCATGAATCTTTTTTGACCTTGCCTTCACAATACCAAATCTAAGTCTCACACAGCCGTGACGTTAAACGCTACTCAGTTTATGTAAACATTCCTGATGTTTGGAGCTAAAGATCCCTTGTAGGCTTGTTTGTTCTATTATAGGGGACACGTCTGTATATCTTTTCTAGTGCCAGAAAAAAATATCTTAGACTCTTTTCCCTGCACCACGGCTCAGAGTTTCTGGTTTCTTTTTTCTTTCCCTCTGAGGACAGAGGTACCACGGAACAGAAGTTCCAGGGAGCACATGCGCACATCGCTCACACCTGGGTGCCTGCCCCTGGACTTTCTCTTGGCCATCTTCTCTTTTCCCTTGACTCTGCGCCCTGTCCACCTCAAAGCTGCCTCTATGTGTAATGCATCTTGAATTGTGTGCTTTTCCTTTGGGGGGCTGAATTTGAATAAATTCAAGTTACTATGTCCTTAGTTGATGGCACAGTACTGCAGGCTGGCTGATACATGCAGACATCCATTTCTTCTGTGGGTCCCTTTATCTCTGCTCCTGGCCCCACCCTCCCATAACACAATCTCATATAATTACTGCATCCTCCCAGCCCTCCTCCCACACTTGATTTGTGAGTGTGTGTGTGTGTTACATTCATAAAAGGTATAGTATTGTTTTATATAATATTTGATTTACATAACTCATGTACTGTATGCTCAAACTTTCTTCATTCAGCATCATGGTTTGGAGTCCAATCCGTGTTGACAAATGGAAATCTAATTCATTCCTTTTATCACCCCCAAGACAAGTTAGACCTGAGACGTCCTTGGACCACACTCTGGGGGAGCTGGTGTGCAGGGACCACAACATTTTGGTAGAGCCAATGAGAGAGAGGGAGGCACTCCAGGCAGAGAATGACAAAAACAAGTGATCGGCTGGGGGGGGGGGGTCATAGCAGGGTACAGAGAAGAAATGAGCTCAGATTGTAGCACGAGAGACCAAGATCACCTATAAGAAAAAACTTCTTGGCATCAGGGTTGTGAAATTCTAGACTGTTGCTGAAAGCAGCTATGGAATTTTGTCTGAATGCATTTAAACAAAGAGCAGTCTTTCCTGAAGGTAGGAGACTAATTAGATGACTTTCGAGTTTCTCTACATCCCATGATTTTCTGACTAATTTTCTTTTCTTTTCTTTTCTTTTCTTTTCTTTCTTTCTTCCTTCCTTCCTTCCTTCCTTCCTTCCTTTCTTCCTTCCTTCCTTCCTTCCTTTCTTTTTCTCTTTCTTTCTTTCTTCCTTCCTTTCTTTCTTCTTTCTTTCTAATTTTCCATCACAGACAGTGAGAGAAAAAATTCAATGGGTCCAGCGTGAAGGAACAAATTCTGTGAGTGAAATAGTAGGAGAAATAGAAAGCACCTAGGTCTCCTTTGGCTGTCCCTGGGAGCCCAGCAGAGCAGGGTCTCCCTTGCAGATGCCAGTGGGTGGGTTTCCACAGTCTCAGGGTACTCACCACCCCATGTGTTTTGACAGTTTCTCTCTGTGTCCATCTCTATGACATGGTCTGTGCTTCAGAACCTGCCACAGAGCATGTCCTCAATGCATGTGCACTGAATAAACCTTGGATGGACTCTGTCTCCCATCCCATTTTTAGAGCCTAGACGTATTATCAGCCAGTATTTTTTTTTTTGCCTTTTGGTTATTCATTTACCTATTCATTCCCTCAACAAGGATTGACTGGGTCTGCCCAAGCTAGGAGCTGTGATAAGCCCACTGGATAAGACAGGTGCCTGCTCTTAGATGATTTATATATTATAAAGAAGACAGGCAATTAAATATGCAAGTAAAATATGGTCAGATGAGTAAAGTGACAGAGGAAATACACTGGTGTGCAGGGCACTAATCTGATGGAGGGGGTCAGGGAAAACATCTCAGCAAGGGTGACATCCAAGCTGAAATAAGGAATGATAATGAGCAGGTCAAACAAAGGGGATTGAAGAGAAAGTATCCAGGCAGAGGGAACAACAAAGTGGAGGCTTGAAAAGAGCTGGGGGAAGGATCTAAATGAAGGTGAGAATTACTCCCAGCTCTTAGTGGCCATGGTGGAGGGTAATGTAAGAAGAGACCAAGGCCTGTCAGAAGCCTTGTCAAGCACTGGATTTTATGTCAAGCACGATGAGAAGCTATTGCAAAGTTTTCAGCAGGAAAGTGACATCATGATCAGATATGTGTTCTTACTGTAGCAAGGAGAAGGGTTGGAGAATGGCAAAAGCAGGAGACCATTAGGGAGCTGATCCAACAATCTGTTAAATCTGCAAATGTTTATGAAGGGTCTCGTATATGCCAGGCTCTCTAGAGATACTGGAAATAAAATGGGGAGCAGAATGCAAGTCTTGCTTTCATGGAGCTTAAGGTCAAAAAGAGGGAATCAGAAAACCATCCATGGGTGTGTAATTACAGAGATGTTTTCTAATGGAAAAGAATAGGGCTCTTTGCAAACAAGCAACAAGGGAAATTGTCCTCCAAATGACAAGTAAGGGTGGTCTGTACTGAGGAAGTTACAGAAGGGGAAAGAGGAGTGGCGGGTCTACAGCATACGTGGATGTGGAAGGGGGAAGAAGAGTGAAGAAAGAGACACCTAGCTTATGCACCCGGGGACAGTGGTGCCATTCTCAGAGGAGATCACAGATCACAGGAGGAAAAGCCAGCTTCGGTGCTGGACACATTTGTGTAAGCCCCTGTGGACATCCAAAAGGAGCTGTCCCATTGGCAGGTAGATATGGTTCCAAAGTTCAGGTGTTGTGGGCTCACAGGCGGTCTTTATTTGAGTTCATTATGAGATCCTTAAAGGGGTGTTAAGCCCTATGGATATAAGGTTTTAGCAGCAAACACAGAAGTGGACCATTAAGCCCCGGTGTATTGGCTGAACAGTTGACTTGTTTTCATTCGAGTGTGGCAGAGACTGGTCAATGCTATTCCCTCTTAGTATTGCACAGTGAGGTAGGAGGTGGGGTTTCAAGATCGATGGGAAGCAATGTCAGCTTGTCTCTAAAAAAATTCCACATTGATACCCATGACTGGTGGAGCTTGTATTTGTTCTTCTAGTATCCTCCACAATACCCAGAAACATGAAACCACTTCATCACTACAGAAACAATTTGGGGGGGGGGGGGCTCCTGGGTGGCTCAGTCGATTGAGTGTCCGACTTCAGCTCGGGTCATGATCTCGCAGTTCGTGGGCTTGAGCCCCGGGTCAGGCTCTGTGCTGACAGCTCAGAGCCTGGAGCCTGCTTTAGATTCTGTGTCTCCCTCTCTCTCTCTCACTGCCCTTCCCCTGCTCATGCTCTGTCTCTCAAAATGAATAAACATTAGGGGCGCCTGGGTGGCTTAGTCGGTTAAGCGTCCGACTTCAGCTCAGGTCACGATCTCGAGGTCCATGAGTCCGAGCCCCGCGTCGGGCTCTGGGCTGATGGCTCAGAGCCTGGAGCCTGCTTCCGATTCTGTGTCTCCCTCTCTCTCTGTCCCTCCCCCATTCATGCTCTGTCTCTCTCTGTCTCAAAAACAAATAAACGTTAAAAAAAATGAATAAACATTAAAATTTTTTTTTTTAAAAAAGAAAAAAGAAACAGACAATTTGGAGTAGAGTAATATAGGAAAATCTCACTCACCTGGACCCCAGGCTAGGCTCCCCAAGGAGCTTGGAATTTGCATTTGAATTGTCTATGAAAGAAAAGTTTTGCTAAAGATGTAGTAGGTCAAATTACACCACAAGGCTAAGGTTTACCTGATTAAAAGATTCAAGATTCAAAAAAAAAAATAAAAAAAATAAAAAAAATAAAAGATTCAAGATTCTCTCTCTGCCCATCCATCATTTATGTGCACATGCACGTGCTCTCAATAAACTTAAAACTTTTTATGGGTTCTTCAGCTTTCTTCTCTGCATGGTTTATGGTTTTGTGGTCCAGTGGTTTGCCATTGAAAGGTTCTTCTCTGATCAGGCAGAGTGTAGATAAATACCTTTAGGAACAGCCCATATTGTCAAAATGAGTTACTGACTCCTTGGCCAATCAACATGGCCATTCCTCAGGCCCTCCCTGTGTGCCATTTCTTCATCCTATCTCCCTCACCATTCTGATTTAGGCATCTGTTCAATTTGCTTGACTTCAAGCCACCTGCTTTCCTTACTATTTTTTTAAATTAGCACACTTTAATTTTTAGGGTAGGTTAAGTTCACAGAAAAATTCATCAGAAAATAGAGTTCCCATATACTTCCTCAGCCTTGCCCCCTCCCTGCCAAGTTTCCTTTATTGTTAATGTGGTGCATTTGTGTGATGCATTTGTTATAATTGATGAGCCAATATTGGTACATTTTTGACAATCACTCTGCATTTTACATTCTCTGGGTTTCGTGGAGTCTGTACCACCTCCTAGGAGTGTCACAATGGAATTGTAAGACATCTAGTTGGTGTCCAGAGATTGGAATTGGTTAGTGTGGGAAAACCCCCATACTTTGGGGTCAGAAGCATTGTGAGTAGAGGGAAAAAAGAGTATAATGACATGTGTCCACCATTAGAGTATCACACAAAGTTCTTTGCTGCCCTAAAGACCCTCTGTGCTCCACCAATCCATCCCTCTCCACTTCACCAGCCCCTGGCAACTACTGACCTTCTTACTGTCTCCATAGTTTTGCCTTTTCCAGAATGCGATACAGCTGGAATCATACAATATGAGTAAAGCCTTTTCAGGTTGGCTTCTTTCACTTAGTAAGATGAATTGCAGTTTCCTCCATGTCTTTTCATGGCGGATAAGCTCACTGATACCCCATTTCTTTTCAGGACCGAATAATATTCCCTTGTCTGTGTGCCAAAGTTTATTTATCCATTCATCTACCAAAAGACATGTTGGTTGCTTCCCAATGTTGGCAATTATGAATAAAAGTGCTATATATATCTGTGTGCAGGCTTTTGTGTGGACATAAGTCTTCAGCTCCTTTGGGTAGATACCAAGGAGGAGGACTGCTTGGATCATAGAGTGAAAGTATATGTAGTTTTGTGAGAAACTACCAAAGTGTCTTCTGAAATGGCTGTATCATTTTTCATTCCTACCAGCAATGAATAAGAGTTCCTGTTCTCCACATCCTTGTTACCATTAGATGTTGTTGTTCTGGATTTTGGCCACTCTGATAGATGTGTGGTGGTATCTCATCATTGTTTTAATTTTCTTTTCCCTGATGACATATGATGGGTTGCATCTTTTCATATGCTGATTTCCCTCTGTATATCTTTAGTGAGATGTCTGTTCAGGTATTTTGTCCATGTTTAAATCAGGTTGTCTGTTTACTTATGTTGACTTTTAGGAGTCCTTTGGGTTTTGTTTTTGTTTTTGTTTTTGTTTTTTTTGCATATTTTGAATGCCAGATCTTTATCAGATGTGTGTTTTGCAAAGATTTTTTTCCCCAGTCTGTGGCTTAGCTTTTCATTCTCTTCATAGTGTTTCTTACAGAGAAGAAGTTTTTAATTTTAACAAACTTCAGCTACCAATTTTTTCTCGTGGAGTGTACTTTCGGTTTTAAATTTTAAAAGTCATCACCAAATCCAAAGTCATCTAGATTTTCTCCTATGTTATCTTCCAGGAGTTTTATTGCATTTTACATCTAGATTTATAATCCAGTTTGAGTTTCTTTTTGTGAAAGACGTAAGATCTGTATTTAGATTCGTATTCTTGCATTTGGATGCCCAATTGTTCTAGCACTATTATGTGAAGGACTAGTATCCTTTCTCCACTCAATTGCCTTTGATCTTTTGCCAAAGATGGATTGACTACATTTGTGTGGATCTATTTCTGGGCTCTCTTTTCTGTTCCATTGATCTATTTGTCTATTCCTTCACCAATATCACACTGTCTTGATTATTATAGTTTATAGTAAGTCTTGAAGCTGGGTAGTGTCAGTCCTCTGACTTTGTTCTTCTCCTTCAATACTACGTTAGCTATTCTGGATTTTTTTACCTTTCCACATAAACTTTAGAGTCAGTTTTTCTATATCCACAAAGTAACTTGCTGAGATTTTGAGTGACTGCATTGAATATATAGACAAAATTGAGAAGAACTGACATCCTGAGAACATTGACTCTCTCTTTTTTGTGTCCTTTCTAAAATGCACACGTTGAAGCCCTAACCCCCAGTATCTTAGAATGTCTTGCATACCTGGAATAAATCCCATTTTGTCAGGGTGTGTAATTCTATTTATTCATTGTTAGATACAATTTGCTAGTAATTTGTTGAGGATTTTTGCATCTGTGTTCATAAGAGATGTTGATCTGTGGTTTTCCTTTCTCGTAATGTTTTTTCTCTGGTTTTGGTATTAGGTAATGTTGACCTCATAAAATAAGTTAAGAAGTATTCCTATTGCTTCTGTTTTCTGGAAAAGATTATAAAGAACTGGTATAGTTTCTTCCTGTAATATTTGGTAAAATTCATCAGTGAACCCAACTGGACTGGTGTTTTCTATTTTGGAAGGTTATTCATTATTAGTTCAATTTCTTTAATAAATATGGGTCTGTTCGGGATACATATTTTTCCTTCTGTGAGTTTTGTACGCATTTCAGTAAGTTGCAACTTTCAAGGAATGAATCCATTTAATCTAGGTTATCAAATTTGTGGGCATAGACTTGTGCACAGAATTCCCTTGTGATCCTTTTCATGCCCATAGGATCAGTAGCGTTGACCCCGCTTTCACTTCTGAGATTAGCGATTTGTGTCTTCGCCCTTCTTTTTCTTAGTTAACCTGGCTAGATGTTTATCAATTATATTGATCTTCTCAGAGAACCAGCTTTTGTTTCATTGCTTTTCTCTATTAATTCCCTGGTTTAAATTTCATTGATTTTTGCTCTAATTTGTATTATTTCTTTTCTTCTGCTTACCTGGGATTTGCTCTTCTTTCTCTAGTTTCCCAGGGTGGAGGCTTGGAAAATTGATTTGGGTCTTTTTTTCTTTTCTAATGCATGCACTCAATGCTATAGATTTCCCTGTAAGCACTGCTTTCACTGCATTCCACAAACTTTGTGGGTTATATTTTCTTTTTCATTTAGTTTAAGACACAAAATTTCTCCTGAGACTCTTTTGGTGACTCCTGTGTTATTTGGAAGTCTGTTGCTTAATCTCCAAGTCTTTGGGGATTTTCCCGTGATCTTTCTGACAGGATTTTCTAGTTTAATTCTATTAATATCTGAAAGCAAATCTCATATGATTTCTATTCTTTTAAATTTGTTAAGGTATACTTTATGACCCAAAATGTGGTCTATCTTGGTGAATGTCCTGTGTGAGCTTGCAAAGAATGTGTATTCTGCTGTTTTTGGCTCAAGTAGTCTGTAAATGACAATTACATACAGTTGGTGGTGGTTAATGGTGGTGTTTAGTTCAACTATATCCAACTGATGTTCTGCCTGTTGTATCTGTCCATTTCTGATAGAGGGGTGTTGAAGTTTCCAACTTTAATACTGCATTTATCTATTTTTCCTTGCATTTCTATCAATTTTTTAAGTTTATTGATTTATGTTGAGAGAGAGAGAGAGCACACGCAGGGGAGTAACAGAGAGAGAATTCCAAGCAGGCTCCATAGTCAGTGTGGAGCCCAATACAGGGCTTGAACTCATGAACTGTGAGATCATGACCTTAGCTGAAATCAAGAGTTGGAGGCTAAACTGGCTGAGATTAACAGGCACCCCATTTCTATCCATTTTTGTCTTGTATTTTGATGCTCTGTTCTTAGGTGCATACACGTTAAGGATTGGTATGTTTTCTTGGAGAATTAACCCCTTTTTCATTATCTACACTTCTCTTTATCTCTGATAACTTTCCTTGCTCTGAATTTTGCTTTGTTTGAAATTAACATAGCTCTTTCAGCCTCATTTGATTAGTGTTAGTATGGTAAATCTTTCTGCACCCATTTACTTTTAATCTGTGCCTTTTATTGAAAGTGGGTTTCTTATAAACAACACACGGTTGGGTCTTTGGTTTTTTAAACCTACTCTGATCGCCTGTCTTTTAATTGGCCCATTTAGACAATTGACATTTAAAGTGATTATTGATATAGTCAGATTAATGTCCACCATACTTGTTACATTTTCTAGCTATTGCTTTTGTTTTTTGTTTGATTGTTTTTGTCTTATATTCTTTTTTTTTCCACCTCTGGCTTTGAGAATTTTATATGATACCATTTTCTCTTCTCTCTTAGCATATCAATTGTGACGGTTGATTTTATGTGTCAACTTGATTGGGTCTTGGGGAGCTCAGATATTTTCTTAAAGAATATTCTGAGTCTGTCTGTGAGAGCGTTTCTGGATGAAATTAACAGTTAAATCAGTGGGTTGAGTAAAGCAGATTGTCCTCCACAACGTGGGCAGGCTTCATCCAATCTGGCCTGAATAGAACAAAAGGCCAAACCAGAGAGAATTCTCTCTGTTGGATTGATGATGTTGACCTGGGACATTGGTCTTCTCCTGCCTTTGGAGGAGACCTGGACTGAAACTTACACCATTGGCTCTCCTGGGTCTCCAGATTGCAGACCTTGGGACTTCTCAGGTGTTGCATGAGCCACACATGTGTGTTTCTTACACACACACACACACACACACACACACCAATCACCCTATTTCTTGGAGAATCCTGATTAACACATCAATTACAATCTATAAAACTTTTTTAGTGGTTGCCCTAGAGTTTGCAGTATACATTTATAACGAATCCACTTCCAATAACACTATACTGTTTCGTGAGTATTACAAGTACCTTATAACAGAGTATTCCAAGTTTCTCTCTCCTGTTTCTTATAACATTGATGTCATTGACCTCAGTTATCTGTAAACTATAATCACTGAGGGCATTGTCATTGTTTTGAGCAAACTGTTTCTGTTAAATCAAGTAAGAATAAGAAAATAAAATGTTTTATTTATACTTTCTTTCATGCTCTTCTTTTCTTTATGTAGATCCAGGTTTCTGGCTTACATCATTTTCCTTCTCTCTAAAGACCTTTTAATACTTCTTGCAAGGCAGATCTAATGATGACAAATTCCCTTAATTTTTGCTTGTTTGAGAAACTCTTTATTTCTCCTTCACTATTAAAGGATTTCACTGGATACAAAACTCTAGGTTGGTGGTTTTTCTCTTTCAACACTAAATAATTTCTTTCCTTATTGCCCAGTTTTTGAAGAGAAGCCCTATGTGATTCTTATTCTTGTTCTTCTATAGGTAAGGTGTTTTCTGCTCTGGCCACTTTCAAGATTTTCTCCCATCTTTGATGTTCTGCAGTTTGAATATGATATGCATAGGTATAGATTTTTCAGTATTTATCATTCCTAGTGTTCTCTGAGCCTCCTGGATCTATGGTTTGGTGTCTGTCATTCATTTTGGAAAATTCTCAGCCATGATTACTTCCAATATTTCTTCTGTTCTTTATCTCTTTTTTCTCCTCCGCTATTCCCGATACACGTATATGACGCACTTTATGATTGTCCTGCAGTGCTTGGACTATTCCATCTTTTTAAATCTTTTATCTTCGTGTTTCAGTTTAGGAAGTTTCTACTGACACTTCTTCAAGCTCACTGATTCTTTTCTTGGCCATGTCCAGCCTTCTGATGAGCCCCTCACAGGCATTCCTCATCCACTTCTGTTAGAGTGGTTTTAGAATTTGTTTTTATTATTCTTAGCATTTCCATCTCTCTGCTTACATAACCTATCTGTCCTTGCATATTGTCTACTTTTTCTATTAGAGGCCTTAGCACATTAACCACAGTTGCTTTCGATTTCTGGTCTGCTAATTCCAACATCTCTGCCATATCTGATTGTGGTTCCAATGCTTGCTCCGTCTTTTCAAACTGTGCTTTCAGTCTTTCAGTAAGGCTTCTAAGTTTTTGGTGAAAAACAAACCCGATGTACTAAATAAAAGGAACCCGATGTGCTACAGCTTTAGTGTGAGGTTTTAGGTTTGCGTGGCTAGGAGTTAGGCTGTGCTTACTGTTTATTATCACTTAGGTGTCATAGGCTAAACTTGCCTCGGGTGTCTTGGCTTTTGCTTCCACTGTATGTTTATGCTTGAGTTTCCCTAAAGTTTATGCTTGAGTTTTCCCTTATTTCTCAAATAAGATCTGTCACGTGTCAGTCCTACAGCTGTTTTCCCCTGATATTATACAGGAGCACTACTGATGTGGTGGTGTGGTATAGGGAGGGAGAGGTCTATAGTTTTATGATGAGGTCTCAGTCTTTTAATGAGCCCGAGCCATGGACCGTGATCTTTACAAGTGCTTCTCAGTATCCCTCAGCACCTACTTGCATGGAATAAGGCGGCCAGAGGGAGCTGGAGTTGGGTGTTTTCTTTCCTCCAAATTGGTTAGGCTCTGATGAAACCCCAGTAGGCTAGCTGTTTCTCTTGAAGGCAAGCCCTGTTAAGAAGAACAGAATGCTCTGGCACGTTTCAGAATAGTTCCTTCTCCCCTCCCCCTACCAGCAGTCTGAAAGTATTTCTCTCCAATCTGCATTGGGAGAACCTGATAGGGCTCATGGAAGTAAAACTCAAAAAATAATGGGGGGGGCCTTCCAAACCTTGAGTCCCCTCAGGAGTTTTTAGCTTTCAGACTTGGCCAAGTCTCAGACTGGAGCTTCTAGCGACCCGTCCATTAAAGTTTGGCTTTTCCTACACCACTACTGGTTCCCAACAAGATTTCTGTTCCTAAGCTCCTTCTCCGGTAAGTCGTGATCCTCTCTGCCAATAAGCTGTGATTCTCTCTGCCTGCTCATCTCTCCAATTTGGGGGGCAGCCGATTGCCCTGTGATGTCAGTACTGTCATGGATCTAGGAAGAGTGGCCGATTTTCATTTTGTTCAGCTTTCTCTTTGTCATGAGCACAGGAGTGACGACATCCAAACATACTGGATCAGCGTCTTTTCTTACCATTTTATTACCTAAATCCCGTCCTCAGGCAGAGCCTTTTCTCAGGGGGTAGTTCTAACATTGGAGCCTACCTGGCGCTTTTTCTGCAACCCCAAATAGATGAACTGCTTTTACATTTATAGTGTGGCTTTGCACCTTGGGTGCCAGCCTCTTCCTGCTCTCCACCCTAAAGGGCTTGACCAGGCCATGGGGTTGCCAAAGCAAGCCCACTTCCCCTCGTTTCGTATGCCCTTGAAAACTAAGTAACTTGCATGTTCGATCCCTTGCAACTCAGTCATCACTAATTCAGCCTGGCCCGTCTCATTCTTAGTCTGAATTTGAGAAATGTCACTCGCCTCCCATTTCTAGCATGCCTTTACTCAGGGAGCTCCAGGAACAAAGTGAAGGCAGTGTGGCCCACATATCTAAGTATAGGGAAGTTCTTGCCATGTTTGCGACCCATTATTCTCAATGGGTTTATCTGAGAAATAAATCTCAATGGGATTTATTTCTTCTTTAGTTTATCTCTTTAAGAGAGGCATAAATTTTGCTAACTGGTTTTATCCCCAGTTTGCCCCAAACTACCATCATAGGTTATTATCGTTGAGTTGACACCATGGGGGTAAGAGGCAAAAGCGTGTTCCGCGGAGTAACTTACTGTTACTTCTTGAGTTTTAACCTTGTAATAATCCCCTGTTCTAACTGCTCAGGGGAGTGGAAAAATACGAAACAGGTTAGTAAACTACATACGTCAATTTGTACTTGGTCATCAGGAAAATGGAAGTTAACATCATGAGGCACTAGCTTACATCATCAGCGACAGAGGGTGTAGGTGCCTGCGGGGAAGAGAAGCAGTAGGGTTAGTTCATACAATGCCTTCGGGTGACACTTGGGGGGAGTATCTATTAATATGGGACAGGAGTACAAGCACAACCCCAGGGCCAGCGATTCTGCTTGTTACACATGAGCATGGAGACTTAGAACATCACAACACTGTGTGTGACACGTTGAGTGATGGGTGAATAACTTGTGGAGAACATTACAAGGAGTTTCCATCCACAGTGGCAGTAGGTGAGCTAGAACCCCTTGTACTGACATGGATAATTTTAAAGACAAAGTAAGTTCGAAAAGCAAGGCATATGCATCCACATACAAAAATTGATTCAAAATTAATTAAGGACCTAAACATAAGACCTGAAACTATAAAACTCCTAGAAGAAAACAGGGAGGAAGGTTACATGACGTTGGAGTCAATAAAGATTTCTTGGAAACGACACCACAAACACAGGCAACAAAGGCAAACATAGGCAAACGGAACCCCATTGAGCTTAAAATTTTCTGTGAACAACAACAAAATCAACAGAGTGAGAATGCAATCCTATAGAGAAAAGATGTGCAAACCATTTATCTGGTAAAGAGTTAATATCCAGAATGTAAAAAGAACTCCTATAACTCAATAACAACAAAAACAACAACAAAAGCAAATAACCCAATGAAGAAATGGGCAAACAATTTGAAGAGACAGTTCTGCAAAGGTACACAAATGTCCAACAAGCACACGAAAAGATGCTCAGCATCACTAATCATCAGGGAAATGCAAACCACAACCCCAATGAGATATCACCTCACACCCATTAGTGTGGTCACTGCCAAAAACAGAGAAAATAACAACCGTTAGCTAGGAAGAGGAGAAACTGGAACCTTGATGCACTGTTGGTGGTAACGTAAAATGGTGCGGCCACTAGGGGAAATAGCGTGGCGCTTTCTCAAAAACTTAAAAAAAAAGATAGAATTATCGTATGATCCAACAATCCCACTTCTGGGTGTATTTCCAAAGGAACACACAAAAAAATTCAACCGAGACCTCAGAAAGATGTTCGCATACCCGTGTTCACGGCAGCATCGTTCATAATAGTCAGCAACTTAAAGGCCCATGAATGGATTAGTGGGCAAGCAAAGTGCAGCATATACATGCTATGAAATATTATTCAGCCATAAAAGGAAACAATTTCACATATGCTACAACATGGATGAACCTTGAGGACGTTATGCAAGTGAAATAAGGCAGTCACAAAAAGGCAAATACTCTATGACTCCACTTATATAAGGTATCTAAAGTAGTTCAATTTGTAGAAAGCAGAATGGTAACTTCCAGGGACTGGGAAAGGGGAAGGTGGGGAGTTGTGGGCGGGTGTAGATTCATCATACAGGATGGGTTCGTGTGGTTGACGAATACTACAGCATACATCGGAAATTGTTGGGAGGGTGGATTTTCATGTGTTTTTTTTTTCTTTTTGCTATAATTTTTCTAAACAAGCAAGTGGCAGAATCGTATGTAGAGTAGAAAATCATTTAAAGGAAGTTTAAAAACAAAAGCAAATCACATCCAGTTGTGTGTGTGTGTGTGTGTGTGTGTGTGTGTGTATCATGAAACTATTAAAGCAAGCATGGGAAAGGTAAACACAGATTGAGGGTAGCAATGACCTCTGGGGAGAGAATTGTAGAGTATGGTCAGGTTTCTAGTGGAACATAATGTTTTATTTTTATTTCTTAAGATCTGAAATAAACTGGGCAACATTACTTAAAATTTGTTTTTTAAATTGCTCCATCTTTCCATTTGTTTGAAAACTTGAACATTTCAAATAAAAATCTAGCCCTTCCTTCCCGCTTCCTTTCTCTAGAATCCCAGTCTGGCAATCCCTGACAATCCGGTTGGCTTCCCTACGGCCAGTGGCCTTTCTGGGCAGGCTGTACTGATTTCTTTCTGCTTTTGTCGAGAGTGCACTCGAGAGCTGGCACGCACTTGTGATTACTGGAACGAGTTCCTGGATTTATTTATGCCATGGGCAAAAATAATTCTTCCTTTCTGAGAGACATGTCATGGTTCTGGAATGTACTGGGACGAACAAGCCGGAGGATAAGGCTTTTGGAAGCTGAGGCCCGCACATATGTCCCTGCTCCCTTGGGTGGTACCTGGGCACCCAGCCCTCTTTGAGGAGGACAAGGCACCGCGGAATGCTTCATCCCTGGGGGCCACTTCTCCTATCAGCCTGCTTGTTACTATGGCCAGGAGGGTGACAGAGAAAGGCAACACCCCTTTCCTTGAGAGCCAGCTCTAAGCTGGGATATATTTTGGTCAGAGTCCAAATAAAGCCCAAATATACGTCAATCCTATCCATCTGTTTCCCCCAAGGACCCAAGTGAGTTGAGGTAACTCCAGGGAAAGCCCAGGATTTTGATTTTTTTTTCCAGGAGAGCCCAGGATTTGGATTTTTTCCCCATTATTTCTTTATTTATTTTTGAGAGACAGAGAGAGAGAGAGAAAGAGAGAGAGAGAGAACACAGGAGAGGCAGAGAGAAAGGGAAAGAGAGAAAATCCTAAGCAGGCTCTGCACTGTCAGCGCAGAGCCCGATGTGGGGCTCTTACGAACCTTGAGATCATGACCTGAGCCAAAACCAAGAGCTGGACGCTTAACCAACTGAACCAAGAGTTGGACGCTTAACCAACTGAACCAAGAGTTGGACACTTAACCAGCTGAACCACCCCCCGCGCCCCCAGGACTTGGAGTTTAATTTAAGGGAAAAACATCTTCAGTGCTGGAACCAACCCCCCTCATGTTTCATTTCTTCTCAGCATTCCCCAAAGCAGAGCCTCAGTTAGGGAGTGATCTGCCTAGAGGCTCAATGATTCAATCAACTATGCCATGCAATGAAGCCTCCATGAAAACCCAAAGTGATTGGTTTGGAGAGCTTCCCTGTTGGTGACCTCGTGAAGATTCGGGGAGGGTGGCATGCTCAGAGAGGGCATGGAAGCTCCACCTTCTTTCCCCAGACCTTGCCCGGGCTGCTCCTGAGTTATACCTGTTTATTATAAACCAGTGCTCTGGTAAATAAGGTGTTTCTCTGAGTTCTGTGAACCGCTCTAGCGAATTACTTGAACCCACCGAGGGATTAGTTGGAAACTCCAATCAGTAGCTGGCAGAGCAGAAGCACAGGTGATGACAACTTGGACTTGGGATTTGTGTCGGGGGGGGGGGGGGGAGAGGGGACTTGTGGGACTGAGCCCTTAACCTCTGGGATCCGATGCTGTCTCCAGGTAGACAGTGTCCGAATTGAGGTGGTTCTGGAGAATTGCTCGCAGTGCAGGAAACCTCCAGCCATACATACTTAGAATTGTGCGTGCATAAACTTATTGCATAAACTATTACTTAAGCAAACTTAAAACAATCTTTATAATATGTTGTGTATATGTTGTAATTCCCACAAATCATGTATTAAAAATATTTAAGACACGGGATAAAGCGATATACGCCAAATTCATGATAGTGGTTGCTTCTGAGGAGGAGAGAAGAGAGGAATCAAATTAAGGAATGGGTAACAGGGGACTTGAACGCTCTTTGCTCTGTGTCTTTGTTTTGAAGGCTCAGGAGACACCTTGACCTGCCGGAGGAAGACGCTGCTTCTTGCAAGGCTTCGGAGGAGTCCACGAGGAGGGATACTCACATCTCCTTGTGAGCCTGCCATGCCCAGCAAGTGGAGAATTCCAGAGTGCATCCCATGAGTACTTGATGAATCCATTTACTCACTCGACAAGTATCTAGCCAACTTCGACCATGACCCAGGCCCCTTCTAAGACACTTGAGACATAACCAATAAACCAAACAGACGGACAAAACTCCCTTGCATTCCAGAGATAAATGTGGGATTCCCTTGTGTTCCCCTTGGTGGGAAGACGGAGATCCTCCCCAGGGGAGGGCACGCGGGCCTCTCTAGAGCACAGTTCCCTCTCGGCTCTCTGACCAGGGCCTTCCGCAAGCCCAGCCACAGAGGTCATCCCTGGGCGGCTCCAGCCTGGGTCCCACCCAGCGGGAAGGCACCGAACACTCTGCAGGTCCTGGCACACAGACATCTCCTCTCCACCCTCCCCCTTCCTTCCCCTTGGCCTCTGGGCAGAGCTCCTTTCTGTCATCTACGTCCAGTTCATTATCTTCAGTTAACCCTTCTACCCATCTGTAGGGTTTGCTTCAGAGTTTGCGCAAACAATATCTGAAAATCCAATGGTTGAATTTCCCCCCAGAAGCCCTGGCCCCTAGACTGCTGGTTCCTCCTTCTCCCTCCTGGTGCAGATAACTGAGTCTGACCAGTTCCTGCACAGCCAATGCCTGCCTTTCCTTTGGAGCCCACAGCTGTCCTCCTGTGAGTGCCATGGGCTCTCCCTTCTATTGAAGGCTTGTCCCAACCACCCCTTTCTGGTCCCCATCCCTCCCCACACATGCCAGACTCTCCATATCCAAAGCACATTACTTTCTAACACAATATTTACTTACTGATCGTGTTTGTCATCACCTGCCCCTCCGCACTAGAATGTAAGCTCCATAAAGGCAGGGTTTTATCTAGTTTGTCCCTGTTGCATCCACAAGCACGTAGAGAAATGCCTGGCACATAGTGGTCCCTCAAGGACCACATGTTGAGTAGACAAATGGGAAAGAACCGTGTTCATCAGAAGCGATCAGAATCTGAACGTGTGGACATAGAGGTCTGGGCAGTGGGCGGATGGGGCCAGGACAGAGATGCACACGGGTGTATAAAGATGAAGGGTGCCCCAAAAGCCTCACACATCCTGTAGGCGAGTTGCATAAAGCAGAGCACGGCCCCCACCGTGGGGCCTCTGAGGGGTAAAGAGTCCGTGCTATACCTGGACAGCCTGGGGAGGGCAAGCCAGGCTTTTGTAAGTCCTCACAGCTAAAACCAAGGCTGATCCTGCCAAGCTCACAAGTCCCAAACTCCCAAGCACTGTTTCTGCAGCTCTGGGGATTATTCAGGCCTGTTTTTCTAAAGGTGGGGCGTGGGCGGGCCATAAAACTAAAATGAATGCAAGGAAGGCTTTGGGATGAAAACTACCTCTTCCTAAGGTCTCGCTGCACCGATTATACAGAATTCAAGATATACATAAGAAGACATCTGAGCACAGCCTTTGGAGAGGGGATCACTCAAGAAACCAACCTTTTTTGTTTTTTAACGTTTATTTATTTTTGAGAGAGAGCGCACGCGTGCACAAGTGGGGTAGGGCAGAAAGAAGGGGAAACAGAATCCAAAGTAGGCTCCAGGCTCTGAGCTGTCAGCACGGAGTCCGATGCGGGTCTCAAACCCACGAACGGTGGGATCATGACCTGGGCTGAAGTCAGATGCTGAACCGACTGAGCCACCCAGGCGCCCCCAGAAACTAGCTTTTAAAGGCAATTCTATACAAATATTTTATTGAGCACCTCTGGTGGACCAGGGTCTCTCTGGGGCTGTGGGCTCTGAACCAGAGTAAGGTGGGGGCATGGAACCATCAGAGGGTTAGAGCTGCCTCTGACAGCCCTCCCCAAGGGGAGCCTAGGGGAGGCCTCAATCCATTTAACATGCAAATGGGAACAGTATTGCTCTCCAGGCAAAACTTCATTGCTCGTGTTTTCTTCTTTCCCGGGGAACGAAGCTTCCCAAGAGCAAATCTACATGTTCAATCTGCGCTGTGGATTTTTCATGGTCTCCCCACCCCCACTGTGCCCCTCCTTCACCAGACTCAATGGTAAGAGCGAATGATTTCTCCCTCGATCCGCAGGATTTCATATGGTTCACCTCCCAGCTTCATTTCGTTTTATAGTCACGATTTTTTCAGCATTCCCTAGCAGCAGATGTGGCTGAAGCAGAGATTTCTCAGGTTGCGTTATCAGGAAGGATCTTGGGCAATAACAAAGGGCTATTTGTTCCCTTCAACCCTGCACATTCGGGGTTCGCTCTAAGCCCTTATATTTTATTCATCAAGTCGGTCCTTAAAAAATCCTGATGACAGTTCCGACAGTATGTCAGAGAAGGTACGACTGTGTTTTCCACCTGGGAGCTGGAGTTTCACACGCTCGGCTTTAAACTAGACAGATGGCACTGTTAGGACCGAGGGGGAAAATTCTGCCAATTCCAGAGCCTAATATTAAATTGTTCCTAAAGGCCATAGCCAATATTTCATTAAAAAGACCCTCGGAAAATGGACAATGTCTGTAGCCAGTTTGAAATTTTTGGTTTTAGCATTTGAAAAACTTACAGTTTTATCTATAATGCCTCATTTATTATACTTAGATTAAAACAAACAAACAAACAAAAACAACAATACAAGCATCGCATGTGAAGCTAAAAGAAAGAATCCAGGTGGGAGGATTCGAAGCCAGCTGTGGGAGTAATTCCCTTCTGAGCTCCCTCCCCTTTTAAACTATTTCAATCACTTGAAACAAAACAAAACCAAGCAACACGGTTGGCTCATTATTCGGGCTCTGGAACTGCCCGACTCCCGAGCCTGAGTCCCTTCCCTTTGCTCTGCCGATGCCCCCCTGCAGATTTTGCCCCAGCCGGGTGGGCATGGCAGCAAAAGCCCAGGACGATTGCGGACCACTGGGGGTGCTAGAAGCCGGGCACTGGAAGCAGCTCGCGCCTGAACTCAGACCTGAGATCTGGCCCAACGCGTGTCCTCGGGGCCCCCCTGCAAGCTGTTCCTCACCCTCCTGGCCTGGCCTCCCCAGCGGCGTCCCCCTTCAGCCCCGCAAGCAGGGGTTCTAGATTCCCTTCCAGACATCAGCCCTTGACTCCCCTCCTCTGTCGTAACCCCTGTGACAGGGCGCCCAGGGGAACAAGTGCAGCCGTCAGAGGCTCTGCCTGCTGGGGGTTGACCGTGCCTGGTGCTGTCACAGGCGTGGGCGAGTGCATGGATGCTGTGCACAGTTGCACCTAAGAGCTAAGTGTGCCTGGTGACAGAGCAAGGAGGCCTCCCTCTCTTCCAGGAAATCTAGTATACCCACAAGGGAAACTTCAGGAGCAGAGAGAGTGGGTAGTGGGAGTGGGTGCAAAGAAGGATAATAATCCACCTCCCAAAAACGTCCAAGTGAGCTTCGTGTACTCGGCCAGTCTGCCGCTTTTCCGGCACAATTCAATTTGTCAAAACTTCACTTACTCACGACCTTACTAGAATAGATCTATTCACGTGAGGCATAGCTGCACACACATGTAGATAAGACCTAGATGAAAGCAATTAATCGGTGGACTTTGTGATCCTCAAGAGGAGCCCGTGGGCCTCATTTCGTAGAGACTGTGGCCAGAACTGCCAGAAGACTGGAGCTTTTTCCGGAACCCTGCTTCCCGGGGGGTTTTACAAGAAGTTCCATGTTATCACCCTGCTACGTCACCAGTCAGGTGAATAGGCACGTCTGAGTCCGCCGAACCTCCTGTTCGTGATATATATATAATATATAAGTGTATAAATATAAATATATAGAAGTTATATATATATATATATATATATGGGGCCTGTTTCTCTCATTTGAAAGTATCCTAGTACTTTTTGGATGTCACTGATTCTTTTTCTATAACGACAGCTTTAACTTTTTTAATTTTTAAAGGCTTATTTATTTTTGAGAGAGAGAGAGAGACAGAGCACGATCGGGACAGGGGCAGAGAGCGAGAGGGAGACACAGAATCCGAAGCAGGCCCCAGGCTCTGAGCCGTCAGCACAGAACCCAACTAGGGCTAAAACTCACAGACCATGAGATCGTGACCTGAGCTGAAGTCGGACGTTTAACCAGCTGAGCCACCCAGGCGCCCCAACACCTTTAACTTTTATAGCTTACTCCATCATTTAAGAGCTATGGGACCATATTAGAGTCCTAGGGCCGCTATAACAATTACAAACTGGGTGGCTTAAAACAACAGAATGCATTCTCTCAGTTGTGGAGATCAGAAGTTCAAATTCAAGGTGTCGGTAGGGCCCGCGCTCCTTCTGAGCCTTGAGGGGAGGATCCTTCTTGGCCTCTTCCAGTATCTGGTGGTTCCAGGGGTTCCTTGGCTCTGGGCCGCATTATTCCTGTCTGTGCCTCCACCTTGACCTTCTCCTGTTCTGTGTCTTCTCTTCTGTTATACGAACAACTGTCATTGAATTTGGGGTCTACCCTGACAATCCAGGATGCTCTCATCTCAGAGTCCTTAATTATGTCTGCAAAAACGTAATTTTAAAATCAGATCACATCGGGGCCTCTGGGTGGCTCAGTCGGTTGAGCGTCCAAATTCGGCTCAGGTCATGATCTCACAATTTTTGAGTTCGAGCCCCACGTCGGGCTCTGTACTGACAGCTCAGAGCCTGGAGCCTGCTTCAGATTCTGTGTCTCCTTTTCTCTCTTCCCCTCCCCCACTTGTGCTCTGTCTCTCTCTGTCTATCAAAAATAAATAAAAAATAAAAAATAAAAAATAAAATAAAATAAAATAAAATAAAATCTGAGCACATCTTTTCAAAAATAAGATCACATTCAGGGCCCTTGCGTGGCTCAGTTGGTTAAGCATCCAACTCTTGAATTTCGGTCCAGGTCATGATCTCACGGTTGTGAGTTTCAGCCCTGTGCCAGGCTCGGTGCTGGGCATGAGGCCTGCTTAAGATTCTCTCTCCATCTCCCTCTACACTTCCCCCATGCATTTGTGCATGTTCCCTCACTTTCTCTCTTTCAAAAAAAAAAAAAAAATTTAATAAGATCACATTGACAGGTCTCAGGGATTCAGTCATGGGCGGGGGGTTGGGGGAACCATTCAAACCACTACAGCGATTTTGGGGCAAGTCATTGAACCTAAATCTCAATGTCCTCGTCTGCAAAATGGGAGCTCAGTAACCGCCCTCTCAGAGAACTGTGACAACTGAGTGGATTGCTCTACATGAAGTCCCTGGCACATGCCTCCTACGTGGTAAGCACTTCGTGATGGTTAACTGTATTCGTAATGGCTGTTACTGTTCACGAATAACTTCCACTCCTCATAGTAGTGCTGCGAGTAGGGAGAGTTCAAGGCCTTGAGAGAAAATTACTGGCACCAGTTGTTAATAGACACCCACAGGAGAGATCTGGCCTGAGCTTGGGTCCCCGAATGTCCGCGCTTGCCTGAGTGATAATTGTTCAAAGTTTTCCCACTCCATCCTGGAAACCCGGCTTGGGAGAGAGAGGGCGGGCTGGGGGTGGGTAGGTGGGGTGACCAGGCTGTTCCCAAGCCTATCTATTTGTTCCACTCTATTTTCTGCAAACTTTTAACCGCCTACCCCGGGAAGCAATAGCTAGTGCATTGCACAGCTCATGAGTTTTGATCAGAGAAAGTGTAGCCTCCAACTGAGAAGGAGCCAGACTTGGGAAATGAGTCTCAGAGAGGGAAAGCAGGGGGCAAGAATGCCAGATCCTGCCAGAAAGGGAAAGCAGGAGGAAGAACCAAAAGTCAAGAAGGGGTCCTGATAGAGCCCAAAGCTCTGTCCCCTCTGGTCAAGTGATCTACGGGGCAACTCCCTGTTCCATCCATTTCTTTATGAAAATGATCCTTCACACTGGCCCCTTTCAGAGGCCATTGCAACAGACCCTGGTTTTATCTCACAAGAGACGAGAATCAGTGAGCCCGCCCTGGGAGTGTTTGAGCCTCCGAGCCTTCCTGCGTGCTCCAGCGTCATTTCTGTGAGCTTGTCTTCTTGGCAAAGCCCAGGCTGCCATTCACATTGGCCTGACTCTGAATTCCACCCCCACCCCCATCCCCACATATATCTGAGAGGAAATGTAATCCATGTGTCTGGGACAGATTTCCTCCTGACTCATCACAATGTGGCTTTGTCACGGGGGACCAAGTTGGCTTCTCTTCACACCCCCTCTGACTTGGGAAGTCCTGGGCCAGCCCCAGGGCTCAGAGGAGTTGGGGGGAGCCCGTCGATTCTGACCTTGCAAAAGCCCCAGCTCTGGGTCCACCCACTTTTTGGTGCTACTCTCTGGTTTTAACTCATCTCCCTCCCTCTGGGCCCTCGGCGTTGCAACACCTTCTCCATACCATTCCCCTGCTTCAAAATCTTCAACGACTCCCTCATGGCCAGAGTTTTAAATTCTAAACACCCTTCGCATATATATCAATGCTACCCATTGACCAGGAAATATAGGAGTGGCTTTCCGCCACTTTGTTACTGTTGATTTTTTAAATGTTTATCTATTTTTGAGAGAGAGAGAGGAAGTGAAGGCAAGTGGGAGAGGGGCAGAGAGAGAGGGAGACAGAGGTTCTAAAGTGGGCTCCGCACTGATAGCAGAGAGCCCAATGCAGGGCTCGAACCCACAAACCATGAAATCATGACCTGAGCCAAAGTCGGACACTTAACCAACTGAGCCACCCAGGTGCCCCTTTTATTATTTTTATTTTTTTTAATTTTTTTTTTAATGTCTGCCACTTTGAATGTTACAGTAAGCACAACACGCAGATGAGATGGTTATCCACAGGCATAAAAACAGTCCTTCTACCTGGTCCTGTTAACCTTGGTCTCTGTCACTGTAGGCTCCAGCAAGCATCCTGCAGGCAAGGGCCACTCTGGGGCAGATACTGTAAGAGTTCTACCACCCAGCCTTCTACTGGATCAGGTGAGATGCTCCCCCCCCCACCCCAGGAAGGGTAGGTAAGGCCCGAGGACCCATCAGAATTCGCTACAGAAAGCTCTACTGGAAGGGAGGGAAACTGAGCACGCTGTGTCCTCACATCTCATCATGCAGGTGCTCGTGTAAACTTTCCAGCTAAGCACACATCCTGAGTGCTACTTGTTTCACCAATGAAAAGTTATTTCTAATATCTTATATGCTAAATAATGGGCTCTCTGTGCACATTTATACGATGACATTCGAAGCACTTGCTAAAGCCCTTGTCAAGTTCTTGACTGCTTACGAACCACTCCTAAGGGATAAAGTTAACTTCACACATTTATAAACTTTACAGGGCTCATACTGAAGTATTCTGAAGTATATGGCAAAAATATTATGCAGTGATCTGGTTCCAACCAAGTTCTTCCCACTTCTCTCTGATTTCTCCTCTACATAGACCTCCAAACTCAATTTAAATTGCCCATAGTACCCTTCAAAGAATCAGCGTCCACCGAAGAGACAGAAAAACACATACAAAAAGTTTAATACAAACGTAATTACAAATACAAATAGATAATACAAGTAAAGCCCAGATAATAGAAGAGATGTCACTGCCCCCATACAGTGAACTTGAATATATAGCTCAACTCACATCTCCCATGGGAAGGAGGGACGCTCAGTGCCTTTCAGAAATTCCTGGTACTGCCACACGACCACCTTCCCACTCCCATTCACTCCAAATTTTGGCTCTTACCTAACTCCCAACTCCTCCCCCTTTCATCCGCAGACCTGCCCTTCCCTCTCTATTCCTTTCTTCCCCTTCATTCTCCAAACATAACAAGTTATTGGGTCCAACGGTCTGTTACTGATGATTTGGGAGTAGGAATATCTGAGATTGAATGTTGGATTCACTATTCCTTGAGTTCATCGGTTATTTTCTCTCCCAGGGAACCCTCGCCTCCTTTCCTTGGTGTCAGCCTGTGGCCATATTGCTGGAGCTCATTCTTGCCCTCTGTAGGGAACACGTTCCCCTTCACAGTTCACAGGTCCCAGAGCCAGACCCTCTGTCTTCCCAGCCAAAGAAAGCAGAACGTAGGCAAAGAAATGTCTGCTTTAACCTCACCCTGTAACTCAGACAACACCCTATAACCAACAAGCCATTAAGGTGTTTCACAGACCCAAGAGAGATTTCCTCCCCTAGAGGTATTTTGCTATTGTCCTTGACCAGAATATCTCCATTACCCCATATGTTTCTAGGGCTCTGTGTGCATATTCTCATGGATTTGCTAGGTAAAGACACTTTTTTTTTTTTTTTTTTTTTAGTTATTTATTTGGGGAGGGAAAGAGAGTGTGTCCTTGTGTGAGTGGGGGAGGGGCAGAGAGAGAGGGAGAGAGAATCCCAAGCAGGCTCTGTGCTGTCAGGGCTCGATCCCACAAACCGCAAGATCATGACCTGAGCCAATATCTAGAGTCAGACGCTTCACTGACTGAGCCACCCAGGCACCCCATTTCCTAATTATTTTGTTTTCATTGCAATAATCTAAAAATTCAATATAAATGTATTCTGGATCATTTGGGTGATCTAGAAAATTTTAGTAGCTGTGTTCATGTTTTATATTTATATTGTATTTATATTTATTTACTTGTGACCAGGTTGGCACAAGTGATTGCCTAATTCCCTTAAATAACAATTCAGTGTTCCATACACTTGACCTGAAGCCTCCTGAAGGTTTGAGGGACTAGTCCCAGGATCTAAAAGAATTTGTCTTCTTGAAAGGCTCTGTGCCTTTCAAGCTAATAGGCTATACCTATTAGCAAACAAAATCCAACAATACATTAAAAAAATCTTTCACTATCATCAAATGGCATTTATTCCAGGGGTGCAAGGATGGTTCAATATTTGCAAATAAATCAATGTGATACATCACATTCATAAGAGAAGGGATAAAAACCCTTATGATCATTTCAATAGATGCAGAAAAAAACATTTGACAAAGTACAACATCCATTCATGATAAAAACTGTTAACAAAATAGGTTTAGAAGGAACATACCTCAACATAATAAAGGCCTTCTATGAAAAACCCACAGCTAACATCATTTTCAGCGTGAAAAACTGAAGAGTTTTCCTCTAAGATCAGGAACAAGACAAGAACATCCACTCTTACCACTTTTATTCAACATAGTACAGGAAGCCTTAGCCAGGGCAATCAGACAACAGAAATGAAGAAAAGGCATCCAAATTGGTAAGAAAGAAGTAACACTTTCACTCTCTGCAGATGATGTGATACCATATACAGAAAACCCTAAAGACCCCATAAAAAAACCCGTTGGAACTGACACATGAATTCAGCAAAGTCACAGGATACAAAATTAATATACAGAAAGCTGCACTATTTCTATACAGTAATAATGAAGCAGCAGAAAGAGAAATTAAGAAAACAATCCCATTTACAATTGCACCCAATAGAATAAAATACCTAGGAATAAACTTCACCAAGGAGGTGAAAGGACTGCACTCTGAAAACTATAAAAGATTGATGAAAGAAATTAGAGGTGACCCAAATGCTCACGGAGTAGAAGAACCAATATCATTAAAGTGTCCATGCTACCCAAAGCAATCTACAGATTTAATGCACTCTCTATTAAAATATCAATAGTATTTTTCACATAACTAGAACAAATAATACTAAAATTTGTATGAACAACCAAAGCAATCTCGAGAAAGAACAAAACCAGAGGTATCGCCATCCCAGACATCAAAATCTACTACAAAGTTGTAATAATCAAAACAGCATGGTGCTGACATAAAAATGGACATGTAGATCAATGGAACAGAATCGCGAGTCCAGAAATAAACTCACAATGTTATGGTCAATTAATCCACAACAAAGGAAGCAAGAATGTGTAATGGGGAAAAGACAGTTTCTTCAACGAATGGTTTTGGGAAAACTGGACAGCTACATGCAAAAGAATGAAACTGGACCGCTTTCTTACACCATACAAAAAAAAAAAAATAAACTCAAAATAGACGAAGACCTAAATGTGAGAACTGAAACCATAAAAGTACTAGAAGAAAACATCGGTAGTAATTTCTGTGACATCAGATCGACTCTAGCAACATTTTTTTAGACATGTCTCCTAAGGCAAGGAAGACAAAAGCAAACATAAGCTTCTGTGACCACATCAAAATAAAAGGCTTTTGCACAGCAAAGGAAACCATCAACAAAACCACAAGGCAACCTACCGAACGGGAGAAGATATTTGCAAATGATATATCTGATAAGGGGCTAATATCCAAAATGTATAAAGGACTCCTATAACTCAAGACCAGAACCCCCCCCCCCCAAAAAAAAAACAGAATGCAAAAAGAAGAAACCCACACATAATCCAATTAAAAATGGACAGAAGTCACAAACACACATTTCTCCAAAGAAGACATCAGCTGGCCAACAGACAGATGAAAAGATGCTCAACATCATTCATCATCAGGAAAACGCAAATCAGAACCACAATGAGATACCACCTCACACCTGTCAGGATGGCTAAAATCAAAAAGACAAGAAATACCAGGTGCTGGAGGATGTAGAGAGAAGAGAACCTTCGTGCATGGTTTGTGGGTTGCAAATCGGCACAACCACTGTGGCAAACAGTATGGAGTTTCCTTTAAAAAGTTCAAAATAGAACCACCATATGATTTAAGAATCCTACTACCACTTGGTAGTTACCCAAAGAAAATGAAAACACTAATTCAAAAAGAGAACGTTTATTGCAGCGTTATTTACAACAGCCAAGACTCGGAAGGAAGTGTCCATCCATAGACAAATGGGTAAAGAACTGGTATATATCTTTGTAAGGGACTATCACTCAGCCAGAAAAAAGAATGAGATCTTGCCATTCGCAACAACATGACGCGACCTAGAGGCTACGATGTTAAGTGAAATAAGGCAGAGAAAGAGAAATACCAGAGGATTTTACTCAGATGTGGAATTTAAGAAACAAAACAAATGAACAAAGGAAAAAAGAGGACCCCCCCCCAATTTTTTTTTTAAACACCCAGACTCTTAAATACAGAGAATAAACCTGTGGTTACCAGAGGGGAGGTGGCTGGCAGGGGGCCGGTGGCGGGGGTGGGGATGGGTGAAATAGATAAGGGGAATTAAGAGTACACTAAATGTGATGAGCCCTGAGTAATGTATTGAACTGTCGACTCGTTATATTGTACACCTGAAACCAATAGAACTCTGTATGCTAATTATACTTCCGTAAAAATAATAAGTAAATAAAAGGATTGTACTTAATGGTAGAGTATATACGCTATTTAATAAAAGTCTACAAAGGGCATGTATCTGATTGTTTCTGGGCAGATAAAAAGTCCTCTATTTTCTACTTACACTTTGGATACTTTCACTCACCTCCGATGGGATGATGCTGGAGCAGGGCCGCTGAAGGTGAGTAGGCGTGTCAGTAGGCAGACAGCAGGCAGAAAGGGCTGGAACTTCGTAAAAGGAACAGCATGAAAGGCACACGGTCTGGAGATGGTGTGTTGGCTTTATGCCATGTGGCCAGATAAGGGGCAGCAGGTGGACAGGGTGAAGGAATAGAGCTGGGAGGGGAAGCAGGGCCTAGATTGTACAAGGATATTGACCAGGCAAAGTTCTGACTCTTACCACAGACAGAGCCTGTGAAGGATCTTAAGCAAGGGACTGTGTGTTCATCTTCTTTGGTGCCAGCAGAAACAGGGTTGGGAAGTGCACAGGAATGGAGACAGGGACCTGGACAGGAGACTCTGGTTCTTTGTCTGTCACCTGGGAACGCCTGTTCTACTCCGCATTGACCTGGATTTAACTGGTTTTGACATGTGTGGTTAGCTCACTTTCATGTGTGTGGGGGGCCCGTCCCCTGTACAAGAGTCCAAACCCCTTGAGGACAAGGACTGCTCCTTCAGCTTCCGTGGATCCCTTCTCTGGGCCCAACAGCTGGTGTTCAGTGAATGCTTTGGCTCTTTTTTTCATTGTTTTGTTTTTTAATGAATCACAAGTCTGCTGAAAGTAACTTTGACAAGGGTTTGGATTCTTATCTTAGATTTTCTACCCTCACTCTGTGCATTTCCACACAAACAGGATGACCAGTCATAAACCCAGTACCAGCATGGGTGTGCTAGGTGACCTTGGAACATCACTAATCTCTTCTGGTCACCATTTCCTCCCTTCAGTGCCATTGTGGAATCAGATGGACAGAAGTATGGATTAGAAGGACATGGCAATCCAGTTCTGAAACCATTGATTCCTTTCTCAAGAGAGGTATTTTCCCACTACCCCCACCCTGCCCACCATCCCTAGGCCCCCAGGAAGAGGCCAGCCCTTTCCAGAACTCTCGGCCCCTCTTCACCACATCCCAAGTGTCACCAGCTTCTTGACAGCCAAACAAAGCAGGGTGGAGGTTGTCATCCATCACGCAGGAATGTCATCCATCATGCAGGAATGTGTCATAAAGGTCCTTCTCCTACCTGGCCCCCCCATTCTCCAACCTTGGTTCCTTTTGCGTTGCCCACCCGGGCTCGGGGGGCCTTCCAACGCCTGCTGTATGATGTCAGCTCTTGCAGGTTGACCTGCAGCGAGTTCTGCAAGGTCAAGACTGCTGCCCATCGAGTTCCCATCTGCATGAAGAGCAGTGAGCTCACTGTGGGAACACAGCCAGGGGGCTGATCCAGAACCCCAAATAACCCCAGGCTCAGGCGCTGAGGAAGAGAGCTCGGGGTCTGCCCTGCCCAGCTGGGTTTCCGTATGCACCCAAGATTCCCACCTAATGCCCATGGCTTTGTGATAAATGAGAGGGACACACTGTATCCGCCTACCGCTCCCTCCCCAGCACCACCACCCCCCCCCCGGGCACCCATACCACCTGGCACTCACAGGTTGTTCAACAAATATTTCTGAAACCAGTGACTGCTGACCTATTGGCAGTCTTCCCCCCTCCCTCTTCGTGCTCAGTGTTGAGATCACCCACTAGGCTTGGCTTTGAGAGAGAATTGGTAATAAATAACAAACATGCTCCGTGTAAATGAAACTGGCAAACATGATTTCTCCACTGGAAGAGCTGGCTTTCTGTAATCACATTAGTGTTGTATTACCAATGAAGTGTTGCACTCTAGGTAGGACTGGAAAAACATTAAAATCACTGCTGGCCCAGAATTTTTCCATTTCTGTTGTCAGGCCTTCACTGTTAACCTCCGAACTTCCCCCAATCCTACGGAACTTTACGTTCTTAAGCAAAAAGTTCTTTCAACCAGCCAACTAGTGTTTGGAAAACTACCTAAGCTGATTGGGGAGTTAATCTCTTTTGCCCCTGTTTGAACAGCAGAACTATGAATTTGCTGACTGATTATTATTTAGACTAATAATGCATACATATTTTTGTTATCTTGGCTGGTTACGCATCCCGCAAAATTTACAGTAAGGCATGGAATTATGTTCTAAAGAAGGGACAGAGAAATAAAAAACATACTTTCAATACTTAATGGTCTCAAAAGAGTTAATTTTGGAAATCAGTCAACAAATAACTATTTTAAATTTTTTTTTAGCGTTTGTTCATTTTTTTGAGAGACAGAGAGAGACAGAGCGTGGGGGGGCGGGGAGGGGCAGAGAGAGAAGGAGACATAGAATCTGAAGCAGGCTCCTGGCTCTGAACTGACAGCACAGAGCCCGATGCGGGGCTCGAACTCGCAAACTGTGAGATTGTGACCTGAGCCGAAGCCAGACGCTCAACGGACAGAGCCACCCAGGCACCCCATCAGTCAACAAATATCTATTAAGCATTTGTACCCAATACAAAAGAAGTACAAGATAAGGTCCCTGTCCTCAAATCTCCTGGCCTACAGATGATTCAGAACAATAATGCTCTGAGCCATCGGCATTATTTCAAGACTTAAAACCTGATCTCGTGGTTCTCCGGCCCCAAACACCATACACATTTGGTTGATGCTGGTGGATCAACGAGAGATCTAATCAAGTAGACAGAGGGGTGATTACCGAGAACAATCAGTGGTCAATGTCCACCCTCCCTAGCTCGTGATCAACTCAGAAATGTTCTGTATTGAGCGCTTGGGTTATCAACTGGTTCGTTATGAAAAAGTAGCTAATGGTGAGCATATGTGTGTATATTCCAGGTCGTGCTTCCTTCTCTGTAGCTATCGCAGCGCGACATGGCTTTAGCTGGGGCTGCCAGGTGTCCTGCAGGGCCAGGACGTGCCGTGTCCTGTGTCTAATGACGCCGTCAGCATCTGCCCTATTGACTCTGTCGGGATTTCTTAAATGTCCTGTATTCGGCTTGTTTCAATAAACTACAAAAAGCTGGCAGGCAGAGCCATGCTTCAAATTTACCTGGGCATCCGGTACCGTCCTTTGCCAAATCTGCCAACCCTTTAGTCTCCATGACCAAAACAGGCCACACCATGGCCTCCTTTGCTTGGCCTCCCCTCTCGGCACTGACACAGCCAGAACGCCGGCCACGGGAGCGTGAGGGTCAGCGAGCCATGAGCCCTGCTTCATACAGCTTCTTGAATGGACAGCACCCTAGTAACCTACCCTCTTCAGCCAGGCTTACTTTAAAACAAATCAGCTTTCATTCCTCCCCACTCTCTGTGTATGTCTGCTTTCTGAACACGTGAGTTGATTGATTTTCAGTAGTGACCATCAGGCTACATTTATGGAGCCCTTCGTGTTCACCATGGCAATCCCTAGACCCAGATGATCATGTTTGACTCTCAGAACAACTTAACGAGAAGCAACTATTGTTGTCCCCATTTTTCAGACCATGAAACTGAGGCTCTAATTGAAACCGAGGTACGGAACCTGCTCAAGCTAGCAAGTGGCAGACTGAGAAAATGCAATCAGAGGGTCTGTCTAGAAATCTGTGGCTTGCCTTCTGCATCTTCTAACATGGTTGCCTGATTGGTGGGCCCGGCTGAGCCTAAGTGACCACCCAATAAGGGATGAAGAGCCCCAGAAGAGTCTCTTTGCACTACTAATTCACTTGGGGACTTCTGGATTTTACCTGAAGCAGGAATGGCTCATGCCAATGGGGAATGGAGGGGACTTTGTGCCCGGCTCCCAACTTGGGTCTCTTGAGATAAGAGGTCAACCAAAGAGAGGGAGGCCTTGAGTCCAGCCATGGGGTTCTCAGGAGGGACTCCGTGAGGCAGCGCTCGTTCGAGCAGTGCTCATGCTGAGCCCACAGGACCACGTGAGCACGTGGTTGGAGGAGGGTCTACCCCACCATCGTCTGCCTGAGTCCCTGGCATGTAGGTGTCCGGAAGCTCCCTGTGGGAAAGCAGCAGTTCAGCGGGGGCGGGGTGGGCAGGGACCAACTTACCGATGAGCACAGCTGGGGCCCCTCTGGGGTCTCCAAGGAGTGACTGGAAGGATCTGAGGAGAGGCCAGACCCTCCACTTGACCATTACTGTAGAAGTGATTCTCTAGGCCTTCCCGCTGGTCAGAGCTGGTGACGCCTGGGAATATTCAGATTATGATCAGAAAACCGGTAGCTATAGTTGATAACACAGTCTAATTGAAATGTGCTAAGAGGGGGAAACTTAAATGTTCACACACACACACACACACACACACACACAAAGATAAATGAGCAAAAAAAAAAAAAAAATAGTGAGGTCAGTGGCCTGGTCCACCAACCTGCTGAGGTTATAGAAGAAAAAGTGGTCTTTCGATTGGTCAGTTTCGGAAGTGGTTTGGCTACAAAACAGGCCACGGTCCCACGCCGCCCGCCTTCTCCGTGTCGTAAGATGACTTTGCTGTGTCTGTATTTCGGCCTCTGTTGTCAGAGCCGGCCAGTCAAGGGCCAGGAAGCCCCTGGGGCTGAGCCAGTTGAGTTGATGGATGTTGGCAGTGAGGGGGGACATGCAGCAGGGACCCGCGGGTATCTGAGTACGGGGGTCAGAAAGGACCTGACGGTCTAGAGCCTTGCTGGGGGATGAGGGGACAGGCTTCAAGAAAGGGGCTTGTATTGGATGCTGCGAGGGAGCAGGGCAATTTTATGACTAGGCATCTTAGTAAATCTCCCATAGAAGGCAGGACGGCAAGGTCCAGGCCCAAGCCGGAACTGGGGAAATAACAGTGGCTGCTGGTGTCGTGGGGACAAGAGAGGGGAGCATGTTTGGTGTTTTGTGGCTGGACAGTGTGCATGCTGAGTTCAGACTGATCCCGATGCTGAGTTCAGACTGGTCTTTGTCCAGTTCCATCGCGGAGGGACAGTGGTTTCGTCCAATGTCGTTGTTCTGTGGAAACGTTTCTGCTGGACAGGAGGACAGCACTGGCCAGCAGTGAGTGCCTGGCCAAGAGGACCAGGCCAGCCACTGGCGCTTCAGATAGGCAGAGATCACGATCTGCATTGTTTGACCAACTCTCGAGCTTTCCGTGAGCCCTCAGGGTGTTTGCTGTTGGACAGGACTCTCCTCTCTTTCGCCAACGTTCTCACACCAAACGACAGCTTCAGACGGGGTTGCAGGAACTTATCTCTTATTTTTTTAATTATTTTTTTAATGCTTATTTATTTTTGAGACAGACAGAGCACCAGCGGGGAGGGGCAGAGAGAGAGAGAGAGAGAGAGAGAGGGAGACGCCCAGGATCCGAAGCAGGCTCCAGGCTCTGAGCTGTCAGCACAGAACCCGGCGCAGGACTCAAACTCACGAACCATGAGATCATGACCTGAGCTGAAATCGGACTTATCTTTTAATACCTGAGGGATTTGCAAGGGACTGGCTCAGAGGAGAGGGGCTGGGTAGCTGAGGGCGGGGCGGGGGAGGGGGGTGCACACGTATAGAAAAAGCCCTCAGCGGTACCAGGCACCTGAATCTGTTGCAATGAACGGGAGTGGCCTGGGCAGTGGAGGCCTGGTCCTTTTGCAGAGGGCTGTGGGCTCTCTTATTCCCCACGCTGTGAGCAGAGGGGATGTCGATTTTACATCACGTTTGCCCAGGCGCGGTGAACCGGATAGCCCTGGCCACCCTCCCCGGTCGAGTCTGTTTCCCATCAGATGGAGCACCCTTCACTTTGTGCTACAGGAATTGACTGGTAAGTGGCCCTCCTGGGATGGGGTGGTGAGGGCGGGGGATACAGGATGTCCCATGAAATTCTAAAGGGCTGGCCGAAAGGGGCATCCAAGCATCTCACAAACCCAGAGCCTCCTACTCCCCGGACCTCAACAGAGGGCTGGACGCTGCCCAGTGACCGCCCCCTCCCTACCCAGTGATGCCCCCAGGTGCTGAGTATGAAGATACCCCCCGGGACTTATTAAAATACTGATTCCTAGGTCCTGCCCCAGGGGCTCCAAATGAGTGGGTCTGAGGAGAGGCCCAGGAGTCTGAATTCTTAACCAGTCTAACGTGAAGAATTCTTATAAACAGCCAGGAGCTTAGGAATCACTAATCTGGTCCAGTGTTTCACAGCTAAGGGAGAGGATAGTCAGACTAGGGATCTTTTTTCTCTCCAAAAATAGAAAAAATACATGTGGGCACGCATGTGTCCGTGTCCGTGTGTGTGTGTGTGTGTGTGTGTGTGCCCTTTCTTCTTCCTCCTTACGTTGACATGCCCTCTAGAAAGAGGGACAACATGACAATTTTTTAAAAGCCCCAGTGATTCTGATACCTTCCCTCCACCCTCCCTGTTATGGAAACCAGCGAATGGGGAGAATACGACACCCCAAAATACGCCTCCTTGGCAGAGGGATTACCTTGAATTGATTAAAAACAACAGACACAGGAGGAAGTCTGAAAACCTAGCAGAACTTATTCTTTTGTAAGGGATATGCACATTTATAAAGGAAATCTCCATTTGTAAGGGTGTCTCCCCCTCTGTGCCAGGAAACTCTTACCAAGGCAGAAGGACTTCAATCTGCATAACAGCCTTCCCCGGTTTCCTGGGCTTTCCTGGTGATCTTCCAATAACAGGCTTTCCTACCTGTCTCCCCAACATCTTTTTTTGTCTTGAGCTGAAGACGGTACTTAAGGCAACAGCTTCAGCCGTTTCTGGGACTTATTCTGTTTTCCCGAATATCTCCCATGTATATAGGAGATACACACGTTATTAAACTTCTGTCACTTTGTTCCCGTTAATCCGCCTTTTTGCTATAGGATCTCAGCCAAGAACCTAGAAGGGTAGAGAGAAATTGTCTTTCCTCCCCTACACCACAGATCAAGAGCAAGTTTGCAGACACAGCCCTGAGGCCTGAGGAGAGTGGTTTCCTGCTCAGGGGCTCAGCTAAACGAGTGAGCCAGGCTGACCAGACCCCCCCCCCCCCCACCTGGTCCCTCACGGGCCCAGGGCCCTCACTCCGTGTTCTCATCACTGAAATTGGGCCTGAGCTTCTGGGGTGTTCATGGTCCAGCAGGCTGCAGTGCAGCCAGTGAGCTAGGGAGAGGCAGGCCCTGGGGCCTGGCGAGGCAGAGGGGCAAAGGCCAGCAGGGACGCGGCACCACAGTCATCTGGTCAAGGGCAGCAGCAGGGAACGGTGATGTGCATTCGGCGCCCGGCTGGTCCGGGAGGCTGGGATCTCCCAGAGCAATGACCGGAGACGGAGACGCGGAACGGTGCACGAGTCCTGGAAGAGGCCAAAGGGGCCCCTTCTTTACAGGAATGGGAGGGTATAAGGAGCCTGAAAGGGTTAAAAGCCAGCTGGGCTCTGCGGGAGCCCCGCCTCTGGGAGTGGAAATTCAAAGTGCTGCAAAGCTGCCTAGAAGACAGAGCCCTGGGAGGCTCACCGAGCTCATTAACTTTTAAAGCGGTTCCTACCCCTTATCTCTCCCCCAGCACCTTTCTAGAGGCAGCCTGGTGAGCAGGGATCTCTGCTTCCAGAAGCAGTTGCTACTGCTTCAGTGACTCAGGCCCCCTGAGAAGTGCCTCTCCACCCGCCCCCCCCCCCCACCGCCACAGACCGCCAATTGACCCATCAGAGCTTCCCAGCACTTACTGGTCCCCAAAGCCTGCAAGATGGAACGCAGCTCCAAAAGGTCCCAGGCCCACTGCCAGGGTAATAATGCTTCAGACGTTGAAGCCTGAAGTTAAACCCACGTAAAGAGAAAACTCAAGGGATCTAATTACACCTTCCAGGTAAACATGCTACAATGGATACTGTTAGAAAATCCGAGGGCTGTGGAGTGTGGTCCTCTGCGAGGCCCGAGGCCCAGACGCTAGACAGCGCGTTCCTGACCCCATGCCCGTCCACCGAGAGGTCAGGCTCTGCACATGCACAGCTGGCTGTGTTGAGAGCAGAGGAAATTTGTGCCGGCCCTCTTGGGATATAAGCCGTTTACAAGCAGGCAATTTGACGGTTACGCAGCTTCGTTGGGAGGCTGGTAGACAAGGTTTAAGTCCGGTTATCAGGCTTGCCTGTTCCACTTTGCTTCTCTGCTCAGCTGGCCTTGGGCAGCTTGGGTCAGTGGAAGCAACCCTGCTCTCCAGGGGTTGAGTCCCGCTTAGCCTCTAAGTGATGCGATTTGAGCATCTCGGTCTCTCTCCGTTACATGGGGACATTTCCACTGTGAAACTTGTTGTCCCTTCTAATTCTAACATTCGGTAACTGAGCACGAGAAAAACAGATTCGAGGGTACGCGTGGGTTTTAGGCAACTGGAATCGATGCCAGCTGGTTAAGACGGAAAGAGGTCTAGATGGTTCACAGAATTATCAGGAGGGCTAAAAGCAAACCCAGCTATGGGCAAAGCTTCCGGAAGATGGCTCCCCTCCCAGCATCACCAGGACGCCACCCCCCTGCAGTTACATTCAGGGGGTGGCACTTTCACAAGAACAGACGCATTTCTCTCACACAACATCATTCCTTGAGGCTTTATGTCCTTGCAGCTGAAGGCATTCCAACCCGATTAACAGCATATTTGACTTCATCTGAAACCCAAATAACTGATTTCTTCTCATTCTCCCTGGGAAGTCAGCTTCCTCACGCGTTCGGTGTACATCGACTGAATGCCTTCTCTGAGCGTTGCTCTATGCGCCTCGATCAGCAACACCCCACCGCACCCTCGAGCAGCAATCAGTCTAAGGAAAGCCCCAGGGAAGAATCAGGACACTCAGATCAGTTCTCAGATCCCCTGGGTGAGGGGTTATCCCTGGAAGTACATAGCCGAGCCCCTTGCCCAGCCGAGCAAGGGATACGAAGGGTTTCCCAAAGAAGTCCGCTCCAAATTCAGTCCTAAAAGAAAAGAGGGAGGGGCGCCTGGGTGGCTCAGTCGGTTGAGCGTCCGACTTCGGCTCAGGTCATGATCTCACGGTCCTTGAGTTTGAGCCCCGCATCAGGCTCTGTGCTGACAGCTTGGAGCTGGCGGTCACATCCCTGAGAGGACAGGCCGGTTGGTCAGCATGGGAGTCCACACTTTTATGAGTGAGAGCTTGGGGGTCCCTCTGATACATTCACTTCGCTGTCCGGAGTTGAGAGCAGCTGCCGGGGGTCCCCAGAGCCTTTAGCTTACTTATGGGTCTTGGTCGATTACAAGATCCCCGCCGTCTGGGTCAGAGATGTGCCCCGAGTTATGTTTTCGTGGTTTGAAAAACATTTGACGCGTTGCCTAAATAGCGATTCCCACCGAAGACAGGGTGAGATTAAAATCCTGGCCAACTGGAGTTGGCTGGCACGGCCCTTTTGCTCACCCCCCTGATCTCGGGTGGGGGCAGGGCAGGCCACCCAGACCCAACAGCCGCAGATCGGAGCAGGCTCCTGGTCCCACTTGATCTGCCTCCAGCCACATCCCCAGGGACAGGCATTCTCTTCCGGGAAGAGAAAATTCACTTGTGATATTGCCATGCTATTAGAAGTATGAGGATCCAGGGGCAGGGTTTGAAAGGACAATGGCACAGCTTAGAAGGTCTTTCAAGTTCTCTGGGCCAGGAGAACGTCGCAAATGTGGGGAACCACTCTCTCTGCTACGCTTTCCTGGCCTCTTTCTCTCCACCACTCTCACCAAGTCCAGGCTAAGGGCTCCTTCCTTACCCTCCCACAGCACCCTCCGGGAATCTTCTATCAAAACAGCTACTGATAGAGAAAAATTATGTTATAAGATGGCCAACAGGACTCATAGGGGAATTTCGGTCCCAGCCCAAAGACTCCCCTTCCAGGTTCTTCCTGCCCCGCTTGCCACACACTAAATTACTAATGCGGAAGTAATAGACTAAAATTGTCCCCGACGCTTACGCTTGGGACTCAGACCTCTGGAGGGTGATCTCTTCTGAGCCCGCCGGTGTGAAATAAACCTCCTGCCTTCCAAGATCTCCGAGCACTTCTTGGTTCTTCCATCGAGTGATCCAAACCAGGCTCCGTAACATTACCACACTGCCCTACATGAAGTCCTACCCGTCTGTCTTTCCCTGAGGGCTGAGACCTATTGCGGCTCACTTTTTATCCCCATTGCCTACCACGTACCTAGTACAAAAAAAATTATTAAATAAATGTTGTAGAATACATGCGTTGTAGAATAGCCCGGTCTCCATGTATGGTTGCACAGGTTGTGCACTGGGAGGCCTGCACAACCACGTACGACAGCACTGAGAAAAGACAGGACTTTATTGGCTAAATTTTACAAATGGCTCAGAGAAATCATTTGGCCAATCGTACACTTTGTACCCAGGCAAATCACCCGTTCCGACAAGTTGTGAAGCATTCCGCGCTGCTCTTACGAAGTAACATCCAAAGTTCCTCCAGCAAAGGTTGTAGTATTTAGGGGCTCCTGGGTGGCTCAGTCGGTTGAGCAACCGACTTCGGCTCAGGTCATGATCTCACGGTTTGTGAGTTCGAGCCCCGCGTCGGGCTCTGTGCTGACAGCTCAGAGCCTGGAGCCTGCTCCCGATTCTGTGTCTCCCTCTCTCTCTGCCCCTCCCCCACTCATGCTCTGTCTCTCTCTGTCTCAGAAATAAATAAACATAAAAAATTAAAAAGGTTGTAGTATTTACAGTGCCACTCCTTCCTTGCCCGTCACCAATCTATTCTTTTTTTTTTTTCTTTTAATGTTTATTTATTTTTGAGACCAATCTATTCTTAACTTGACCCAGGCAATCTCTCTTATTGCCTTCCAAAGATCCTTCAGCTCAGGGGATGCGGTTTCCGGAGGGTGATGTACTCCCTTCGGAAGGCAGGACCCGGCAAGCTCCCTCTCCTGAACCGTCAGGAATGGGGCCAGTTAAACCTGGGCCTGGCGAGAGCCCCAGACTTCAAGCATCCCACGGAATGCCTAACATTCATCCTCTGCCTTGTCTCAGAGTAACTGAGGCCAGCCAGGAGGAGGGAAGAGCCCCTGTCACGAGCACAGAGCAAGGCGTGCCCTGAATCACCCTGAACAATCTAGCAGGACAACGTTTATCGGAGACTAAGGGCTTTCTCTCGGGTAACTGGTTTTCCACCATTACTGGGCTGCTCGTGAAAGAATCTTAGGACAGGGCTGGACGTGAGCTTAGAGACCGTCTGGCCCATCTCCCCTCATCAGGATTCAGAAGCTCAGGGACAGAGCCGAAGCTCAGTCGTCCACACCACGGTGGCTGCGGGAAGGCCAAGAGAGAAAAATTCATGAGAACCTGTCACCACCCGCTTTTCCCACCAAACCTGCTAAGAGGATCCTAACTTAGATGTCACACGTTTCTCTTGGAGACCGGCTCCCACGTATCCACCCCTCCCCACCGGCCCTGCCCATGACGCTGTCAGGCTGCTTGCTGCTAGAAACACGACGTTCTCACACCTCTTGGCCTTTGCATCTGAAGCCCCACCGCCAGGCATGCCCTCTTCTTCCCCGGCCACACACCCTGGTTTCTTTGGGGACCAGCTCCGATGCCACCTCTGGCAGGGACCTCCCCACCCAGCCCTGTCCACAGACGGAGCCAATCCCTCCTTCGCGCTGCCCTGCAGGCTAGACTTCCTTTAGAGATCCGATCCGGCCAGTTTCCTGCCTGCCACGCCCCCGTGGCCACCCCCTCCGATTTCAACCCCAGCTCCCCCCTTGGCCTTCCGGTACCAGCCCCAGTGGCTCCTGGGAGCGCTACTCTGCGCGTCTCTCACCACGCTCTCTCTCCCAGGGAGCCCTCACTATCTCCAGCTCCAATTGTACACTTGGGTTTTGGCTTATTTAATTTATTCAAAAATCGCTATCGCCCTCCCGCTACGTGCCAGGCACTTGGGATGGCGGGATAACAAGAGCCGTGCACTGTCACGATGTCACATCCTGGGAGTATGGGGGCAAGACACAGGAACCAGCCACATAGCCAGGGCATGGGGTGGAGACCGTTCTGACGGTGACAGGTGACAGATGAGGCAGGAAATCCAAGTGAGGCATTGAGAGCCGCTTGCCCGAGATCTGTCCCCACCCTCAGACTCTGCAAGGTAGGCTCTGTAGCAGTGGGGACTCTATACCTGGTCTGCTACAGCCCTGAGAGCCAGAGGCAAGCCATACGTGTTTGCTGATTGAATCAATGAACGCGGCTTTCTGAGCCACCCGTCACCAGCCCCTGAACTCCCTGAGGGCAGAGGCTACTTACTACTCAGCTCTATGTCTCCAGCACCTGCCACACGACAGCCCAGGAGTCTCCCTCCAAGGTGCCTCATCCGGCTCGTCTTCAGTAAGCCGGAGAAGGTAGACTGCCTGCCAGCTCTCACCTAAGGCGAGAAATGCTTCCTGGCTGCTGGCTCTACGGAGCTGGAATAAATGATCTCATAGTTTCGTCACTCGGCCGACCTCCTAGTGCTTTATAAACTACGACGTGCGCTTCATTTGTTCATCAAACACAGCTTTACGGGGTACAGACGGATGCCTGTGACACTCGGGATCACTACTACTCCCCGGAAGAGAACGTGTCCCAGCCTTCGTCCAAAACCCGTGCTCCCTCCCAGACATCTGACCCGGAAGCAGGCATCTCCCTTCGTGCCCCTGTGTGACCTCACAATGACAGGGACATTGCCCGCCTGGGACACCACTGAATCTCCAGCGACCGACATGGTGCCCAGCTTACAGCAGGAACCTAGTCAGTATTTTGCAAAGAAGTGATGCTTTGCTCAGGGACCCAAGGCCAGATTGGTGGAAAAGGCGGGGACCTCTGAGTCTATCCAGACCTGAGCTCCAACCTTCAGGCTTTGGGCAGTCACTTTAGCCGCTCTCTGCCCTGGCCTGTAAAACAGCACGGTAACAGGGTGCTGCTTCCCACACGGGGCCCGTCCACGGAACGAAACCCCACGTGGGAAAGCTTAGGAAAATCCTATAAGATATAAGGTGGGACTGGAAGAAACTCTAGGGGTTCCCAGGTTTCCCGGGGAGGGGCTCTCACTCATGGTTTAAGGCTTAAAATCAGTGTCACCTCCCTGAGCAGCCCCTGCCTCCTGTCCCCCCAGACCCCTGGCCCCTGACCGAGTTGTTTCATCACTGCCATTACTCGCTGGCTCTCCTGACTCCCCCGCTGCCCCGGGGTCCCTCAGGGCCAGGATTATGTCTGGTTTATTCTGAGTCCCCCGCGCAGAACAGAAGATCCTGGCACGGAAGCTGCTCTGCAAACTTGCTGAATCGAATCCTTATCCAACCTTCCCTCACCTTTATTAAAGACGACAAAGACACATCTGCAGCCTGGGGACAATGTGGGCTCCTCATCCAGCCCGTGGTCAATCTCAGGGTGCCCGGGCAGACCAGCGACGGTGTCCCAGAGACGCCCGGGGTTCCCGGACTCTGGGCGGCTCGTGCCCACGGCCGGCACAGATCCCTCGCGAAGCCCTCCTCCTGCGCTGCTGAAACGCACAGCCTCCGGAGCCAGACGCCGGACCAAAGCCTGGTGGCCCGGTCACAGCGGGGCTTGATGCCAGAACTCTCCGTGCCTTGGTTTCTCTTCTACGAAATGGAATGGTAATGAGGCCTGGTTTGCAGGGTCGCTTGGAGAATCAAAGAGCCATTCCGCGCACATCTCGGAGAAAGCACTGGCTTTGTAAATGTCCGTGCCGTGTAAATGTCCACCCTGTTCTCACAGAGACAGGATATGCGCCAGCCCAAGGGTGGGTTTCAGAGGTGGGATGGAAAACCTCCCTGCTCTGCTCCCTTCCACGTCCACCTTGGAGGCTTAAGTGACTGGATGACTCACGTCTCTGAGATTAAAATAAGAGAGGGCAGTAGATGTGGGGCTGGCTTCCCGTGTCATTCCTACCATTGTTGGTCCTTTGGCGGCACGGTGCTCGTCGCAAATGAGCAGTACCCGTGTCTCTCTAACTAGGCTGCCACCCCTGGGTGACCAGCCCCAAGCCTCCTACCCGGTAAGTACTTAGAATACGGTAGCAGGTGCACTGCTCCTCGGTTACTACACTGTCTGAGACCCTATGTTCTGCATAGAAGAGCTCTCCGTGTTCAAGGCACTGATATGTGCTGCGGCAGGCGGGGCCAGCAGCCTCCACACTGGCCCTTCCTCTCTCCTGCTCGTGTCTGATGCCCGCCTCCCTCCGCCGGGTGGATCTGGATTATTCCGAGGGACCAGCGAGTGCCAGTGGCTGGTTTAAGAGTAGGCCCATGGCCCAACGCTGCTCGGTGTGAGGGAAGAGGTGGGGGTCTCCGGAGAGGCTTCTGGGGAAGCTCTCTCTGCTGGAAAAATTTAAAAATACACGGAAGGGAAAAGCATTGCCTTCTCCCACCTCGATGACCCTGAGGCTGTGGCGTCTACCCTGAAGAAAAGGAGCAAGATACACCATGACTGGGAAAAAGAAGCTCCTTGAGGCTGCCTTTTCTGTCATGAGGTCGGGTCAGAGGCATTCATCTGAAAACAATCAAAACCCCAACTGGCCAACGATTTGGATCAGGAACGAGCAAACTTTTGCTTCCGAGGGTCGGATAGTCAGTATTTGAGGCTTTGTGGGCACATGGCCTTTGTCACGGGCTCATGCCTGCCCTTGCCACTCCAAAGCTCCACCAACAATGAGCACACAGATGAGGCTGCCTGTGTGCCAGCAAAACACAATTTACAAGACCAGGCAGCAGACTGGATGTGGCCATATGGTTTAAACCGGAGAGGAATCCGTCGTTTACTGAATAACAGAACAGGAGGAAGGTTCTGGGGCTGGTTCGGGACCTGTGACATAGTGTCTCTTCATTCTTCCCTCCCAAGGCTCCAAGAAGGCTGTCCTAGACCGGGGCGTCCCCACCGCACAGAGTACCACCCAATGGGGACCCCGGTGTCTCCCACACGGCCCACACACCTGCCCTTGTGTGTCCCCATGTCCGGCTGCAAGGCAAGTGAGAAGCGGGTGAGCGAGAAAACGGTTGGCGATGACTCTGGGGAGTCCCTCCCGCCGCCCCCCCGCCCCGAGAAATGTCAGCCCCGAGGAGTCGTCACCAAAAGGAAAGGGACTCAGAGCAGGTGAGCTGACCAGCTTCCCTGGGCTGCGACAGCGGCTCCAGGGCACATAAAAAAAAAAAAAAAAAAAGCCTAAAACTTCTTTTTTAAATACTAAATACTACTATTAACAACGAATTAAATGACTTAAAATTACAGTTATATTGAAATCTTAAAACCGTAATTGCAGAGGCAAGAGGAACCCCGGGGAAATTACTAGAAGGCGGCGCCAGAAAGGAGATTTCTAAACGAATCTGTATAATGCTTTGCAAAGTGCACTCACGTACTCTTGATACTCTTGGGAAGAGGCCTGGGTCCCTGGTTTACGGGCTAACCTGACAGAGCTGGGGTCTCCTGCAGGCCCAGGATGGCTTCTCTCTACAACACCTGTTATATGACACAGGGCTCTCAGGAGTCTGGCGCAAAGGACCGAGGGCTAAGGAGCCAAGCTGTTGGGTCTGGAAATGCAGGCGGGAGAGAGCCAAAGACTGTGTCCGAGAAGATGCCACACTTGTTCCGTTGGGCCCTGTGACGACACAGAGCTCAGCTCCAGGCATCAAGCCTCGGGGTCCAAGCCCAGGTCCTTCCTAGGGGACCCTTGGAAGGCGCCTGTGGCCCAGAGTCCGAGTACAGATTGGACTCGATGACCCTGAGTCCCCAGGGCCCTTTTCACCCCCAGATTTGAGAAGTTTGGCAAAGGAGCATCGGGGAGGACGAGGGGAAGCTGAGGAACCGCGGAGGTGTGACAGCAGGACCTTGTGGGTCAGAGCTGGACCAGGGCTGGGAGGAATGGCATGGGGGATGGGAAAGGCCACGCAGTCAGGGAAGCCGTGGGAGCTGCTTCGTCACTTCTGAGAGACCTGGGGCACCCTGGGCAGGAGGAGACGCTGCCTGTCCCTCTACCTTCTTGCCCCCGGGCTCTAAGAGATCAAAGACTGACCCACACTCAGCCCTGCAGGAGGTTCAGAACAGGAAGGAACCTCAGAAATGACCCCCACCAGCTTCCTCCCCCACCCCCACCCCCTCACGGCGGGCGCGCGCGTGCACACACACACACACACAACCACATACGCACAGCCACACACAGTATCTCACACACACAGTGCATGTAACATCAATATTGGATATTTTACAGACGAGAAAACCAAGACGGAGTGACATGGGGTGGGGGGGGGGGTGTGTGCTCGTGTCTGCCTGACGCACACATAGAGCGGGGACCTGGATCCCGCACCGGACGCCACCTTCCCCTCCCTTCTCCCCCCCCCCCTGCTCTCCCGGTCACGGATGGTTCTGCCTAGCTGGCAAGTGGAGTCGGGGAGGACAATGGCCAGGATGGCCACCATGGCCTTGAGACCCCACCGCCAACAACCGACGCAGCCTTTTCTTCGTTCTTCATCCAATGCTCAGCCCGGCACAGTGGGACCTTTGTGAGAGGCTTAGATGTAGACAGAGAAGAGAGATGGGGACAGGGGCTTGGAGGCATGGAGCAAACAGCCTGTTTCGTCTCCAGGGCAGCGGCAATGAGCTGGCCCAACTCCTGTCCAGTGTCCTCCAAGGAGAATGGAGGAGGGGTGTTAAAAATGAAACGCAGGGGGCGCCTGGGTGACTCAGTCGGTTAAGCATCCGACTTCGGCTCAGGTCATGATCTCGCGGTTCTCGGGCTCTGTGCTGACAGCTCGGAGCCTGGAGCCTGCTTCGGATTCTGTGTCTCCCTCTCTCGCTGCCCCTCCCCTGCTCATGCTCTGTCTCTCTCTGTCTCAAAAATAAATAAAAACATTAAAAAATTTTGAAAAAAAAATGAAACCCAGGCAGACAGAACGCATCCCCCAGGGTGTGGACGGAGACTCAGCTGAGGCTGTATGCAAATGGCCGGCTGCCTCCCAGTCTGGTGTCCCTGCTGCCTGGCACCTCCTGGCTAGAGAGAGGCATGCATAATGTTGGGGACCCCAGGCATTCCTTCTCCAGCTACCATATGGAATCTACGTCTGCCAGGGGTCACCTCAGGTCCCCCTGGCTTTGTCTCCAGGTGGGGAGGCCTTCCCGGGGGACCAGGCATGTCCCGGCCCGCCCTTGGGCCCCGGCTGCCCTTCTGCAGGGGAAACTGAGGTTTCTGAGCCTCCCACAGCTGAGAGGGAGAAGGGATAGCAGGCAAGGCCACCTATATTCTGAGGAGAGAAGGGAAATCTTTTTGAGGGGAGGGCGCAGAACCGGGGGACTCCAAAGCAGAAATAACGAACATTTCTGTCTGGATTTTGGAAAGAGATTGCCTCTCTGTCCGGGGCAGGCTTTCCGTCCGGGAGACCCAGGTTGGCTGGGGTGTGCTGGCCAGGTCGGCCTCGGACTTGTCGGGTCTAAGGACGGCTCAGATGTGTCCAGTGAGCCAGTTAAGCCCTCGCAAACACCTGTCCCCTTCTCTCTGGAACTTAGGAGGGCAGTCGAGGGGAGGGGGATCAATTCTTCGAGAGGTATACAAATGGATTGTTTTTAATCCCTACATACTGCAAACCGAGCTAAACTCTGCCAGACGTGTTCAGAGAAAGGATTTGTAAAGTCAAACCAAACCAGGAACGGGGCCTCCAGAGCATCCCGAGGAAACCTTCCCATTTAATAGAAATCACATGCAAATCCTTTCCCTCTGATGGCGCCCACAGCAGACCGTACCTTAAAGCCACACAGGCCTGTTGTGCGTCTTGTTTTTGTTTTTGTTTTTGTTTTTTTATCACTGAGGAAGATCGTTCTTGGTTTTCTATGTAAAAATTCCCTCAAATTTCCAAGGCTTTGTTCCGAAAGATGATGCGTCACTTGAGGTGACTATTACCTCTCCCGGGTCAGGCACCTCAGATGCTGGGGGCCATCCTTGGCAACCGAGGGAGGAACATTCCAGGTGAGGCAGCAGCTTGTGCTGTCAGGTGGCCCCAGGCTACGCTGTCACCTGAGGTCTTGCCACAACAGAGCCAGCCCTAGACAAAGCCCTCGCAGGCTCTGAGACCCCAGGGCAGAGCCCATCCCTCCAGACCTTCCCACACAGTCTCCTGTTCGCCCCCCGCAGACCCCTGCTCCGCGTGAAGCTGTGCGAACATCCCTGTAAGATATTACGCCTTTGTCACCTCCCTCAGATGGCTCTTTCAATGGAAACTTTCCCAATGTTTTGACTGATTTCCACACACCTGAATTGCGGCCTACTCTGCCACGATCATCATCATGATGGACGAGGCAGAGTTTCTCTCCTAGAAGAGAATGTCTCATCCTTGACATTCGCCTTTCCCGCCAGGGCACCTAGCCCGGGCACCTAGGGGGCTCCCCTGCAAGCCTGGAGACCTGACCCCACACCCGGTCTCACCGGCCCAGAGGGAGCACCTGTGCGGAAGCTCCAAGGCCAGCCTGGATCTTTCTTTCACTCTCTCAGCCGGTGCCCCGGGGTCAGGTTCCCAGGCCTGGCTGTCACTTCAGTCATCTTGTCCGTTTGTATAACTGAGCACTACTCGCCCGCCAGGCCGCCCACCATCCGCCAAGCCCCAAAGGGGCGCTCCCTTCGTGCTTTTGTCACTCCTGACGACAGAAGTGGCCGTGTCCTGAGAGAGTCTCTCAAGCGCGTCCATTCCCAGCACAGCGGGCTTTGTGGCGGGAGCGCCGAGTTCCCCTTGGCGAAGGGACTGGGAGCCTTCGGCCAAACTTTAACCTCGATGGGGGGAGGCGGTGTTCTCGTCACCTCAGCCGCTCGTAGGCTGTAGAGATGTGAAGGAAAAGGTTGGAGAAGAACCTATTTTTAGCCCACCTAAGAAGCGTCCCCGGTCGTCACCAGGCCCGTGCCCGATGGCATGCGAGGTCTCAGTCACCCCCACTATCAGGAGGGCCAATAAAGCAGAACCTCTGTCTCCACAGAAGAGACTCTGGCCTCATTCCCAACTTCCCCTTCCTGTGCTCGAGTAGGTAAACACTCGGTTCCGTGAAAGCAGCTGGGATAAAGGCCAAGCTTCTCACGCATATTACCTCACCCCTGCTTCCTGCCTTGGGTGATGCCCTAGTTTATAAGGACTCGGGTGGATCGAGGCAGCCAGGCTGGGCTCCTGCCCCCTTCGGTGAAGCCCTGACTTTTGGGCCCTTGCCCTCTCCTTGGAGTCCCCTTTGCTTCTGGAGTCAGCTTCCGGCCCAGACCAGAGGCAGCCTCCACGGGCAGTGCGTGGGCCCCTGAGACTTGTGGAGCCGCTGTGCTTGGCACCCCTCGCTCCCCTAAAGGTTCACCTTCCACTCCTCGGCCTCTTCTTTCCTCTGGCTTCTGCCATCGCGCTTCCCCCTTGCACCCCTCTGTCCCCCTTCTCTTTTTATCTCCCCAATTGCTTATGCCCGAGCGAGGCCCCCCGACCACCCCACTTGGCTCTTGGTATCTCGAGTCCAAAGGGCTTATCTGTGCTCTAGGAAGGGAAACTCCTCTGTGCTTATCCAAACCCGTGGATGAGCAAAGAGCCACAGGTCAACCAAGAAGATAGTGTAGTTTGGGGACGCCTGGGTGGCTCCGTCGGTTAAACGTCCGACTTCGGCTCAGGTCACGATCTGGCGGTTTGTGAGTTCGAGCCCCGTGACAGGCTCTGTGCTGACAGCTCAGAGCCTGGAGCCTGCTTCAGATTCTGTGTCTCCCTCTCTCTCTGCCCTTCCCCTGCTCATGCCCTGTCTCTCTCTGTCTCAAAAATAAATAAAACGTTGAAAACAAATTTTTTTTTTTAAAGAATATAGTGTAGTTTATAAGCTACAAAAAAGGGAGGGGAGTAAACCCCTGTATTAAAAACTCCAACCTTTAAAAAACACTGCAATTTAGAAGCAGAAAGGAACAACTGAAAGATCCTCATTGGGGCGCCTGGGTGGCTCAGCCGGTTAAGCGTCTGACTTTGGCTCAGGTCATGATCTCACGGCTCGGCTCGTGGGTTCGAGCCCCGCGTTGGGCTCTGTGCTGACAGCTCAGAGCCTGGAACCTGCTTTGGATTCTGTCTCTCCCTCTCTCTCTTGCTCTCAAAAATAAATAAACATTAAAAAATAAAAAAAATTAAAAAAGATCCTCATTACTCCCTGAAAAATATTGCCATTGTCCCATCACTGCCTGGAAAGAGTCACCACATCAGTAGAGGAGTTCCAAGCAAATGTCCTCCTGGGGCCTTAACGGGCATCTGTCAGGAGGCCCGGACTTCACCTGTGAGAGAGCTGGGGGCACCGGCCAGAAATGGGGCAGCAAAGCGAGGCAGGCAGATGACGGGCGACCTTTGAGCCCTGTCATGACGGTCAGCACTTGCTTCAGTCACAAAATACCACAGAGTGGGCGGCTGAGACAACCAGAATTTATTTCGCACAGTTCTGAGGCTGCAAGACCAAGATCAAGGTGCCAGCTGGCTCAGTTCCTGGTGAGGGCCCACCTCCTGGCTCACAGACGGCTGCCTTCTCTCTGTGTCCTCCCACGGCAGAGAGAGACAGCCCTGGTGTCTCTTCCTCTTCTTATGAAGACACTTAACCCCATCCTGGGGCCACCCTCCTGACCTCATCTAAACCCAGTTGTCTCCCAAAGGCTCCACCTCCAAATGGCAGCCCCTCGGGGGTTAGGACTTCCTCGTGTGAATCTGGGATAGGGGGGCACAAAATTCAGTCTATAGCTCCCTTATCACCGGGGGAGAAGTTCCTTGAGCGTATGGATACCCCAGAGCAGAGGCCTGTGGGCTGCATTATTCCTAATTATATTCCCCATGTGACAGAGCTGTATGTTTGGAATTCAGAATCCCGCCAGTCTGCCGGTTAGAAAGGCCAGGGCAGCCCCTACGGAAACATGGAAGGCATTCAATCTCTCTAGAATCCAACTGCTATTCTGTACATGGTCCCCGGGAAGCCAGGGGCCCCAAGGCTCCTCGAATCTCTGAGGGGAAAGACTATGCTTCAGAAAGAAATAACAGCAAAGCAGTTGTCTTGTGACGATAGGGCCGATACAACACAAGAATGGGGGGCGGGGGTGGTAAGGGCTGAATGCGGACCCCACTGAATCATCTTCACTTGAGCACAGCGTTGGCAGGGTAGTTTGATAAAGCCTGGCTAATGTGAAATCACGGTAAGGATCTGGTTCGTTAATAATTCATTGCAGTCCTATTTGCCACTCTGTTACCCAAGATAACATTTTGTAGGTCAGCCTCCTTTCCAGTTCCCTTAAGAAATCATTAATATTTGGGACGCCTGGGTGGTTCAGTCGGTGGAATGTCTGACTCTGGCTCGGGTCATGATCTCGCGGCTCCTGGGTTCGAGCCCCGCGTCGGGCTCTGCGCTGACGGCTCGGAGCCCGGAGCCCCCTTCGGATTCTGTGTCTCCCTCTCTCTCTGCCCCAATCCACTCGCATTCTGTCTCTGTCTCTCTCAAAAATACACAAACATTAAAAAAAAAAAAGGTTTTTTTAAAGAAATTATTAATATTTGTGATTTAGTGAACTATTATGAATAAGTTCGTAAAGAAAGTAGAGAAAACTGACCTAAAGTATTGTGGTCCTCGGCAACAGAATTGTAAATAGAGCCGTAATTATTTTTATAATCAGTTACAGAGATAGCATACCCATGTTTTCGTTTTTAAGTAAAATACATATCGTTATAGAATAGGCACATGATAGTCATAGGATTTTGAATCTCACAGATAGGCTTTCTCCCATTAATTCCTCAACTCTCCAAATTAACCCTTCCTCTGTCGCTTTCTTGAGCTCTCGTGCCACTCTGCCTTCTTTTGTGCCCTCGGAAGGATATGATCTTGTCCCTCACGACATCTTGGTGGTTATGTTCTTTTTGAAACATAATGATGTAGGAGCTTATCCCAGCCTGTCACCAAATCGTTACTCCCTGCGTGGCACAAGGACTAGGGCCTCGATACCTTGTGTTAAACGTTACAGTTTATCCACAGCCCACACTTTATAAATGTATGAAATGACTAATCAAGACTTAAAACATGACGGAAAACCGGTCCACAAAGAAGCCACACAGAACATCTGAGACCTGGGGGCAGACTTTTACTCCTCTGTTTTATCCAAGCTATAAAGCTGGGAAGATTTAACTTCTCTGCCATAGAAGCGAAGTTTTCCTTCACTGCCGTGTGCCCCGAGTTGTGAGAACCCCCACTCTTTTTGTGGGAATAGGGGAAGACTCATAGATGCTTTTTGCCAAACCTATGGTCAGAGTCTGAAAGTGGGGTTCCCTGTACCCCTATGTACTGCTCATCCTTTAAGCCAGCTTGCCCCCCCCTAAATGGATGACCCCCTTGAGAGCCCACGTTTTCATGTTTCTGGGGATTATTTTCATGATAAACAGAACTGGGAGACCGGGGAGATGAGGAACAGACACGGGCTAGATAGAGAATCAGTGTGACTATAAAAAAAAAAAAAAAAAAAAAAAAAAATCAAATAAGGAAAAAAAGCAGTTGGTGTTTTTAAAGATGAAGAAATGTATTCCATCTGCGATTTGGCTCTGTGTGTCGCAACCAGAGACGAAGGAATTTTTGAAGGAGACTGAAAAGCGATTTTCGGGTTTTTTGTTTTTTTTTTCAGATCCATTACTTCACTAGATGGTATTTCAAGCAAGCATGGGAAGGTCTGAGAAGGCCAGGTTTCTTCGTAAATCAGATGTAAAATGAGAAGGCCAGCCAACTCACAGGAACCCAAGGATCCCTTGACTAAAAGCGGTCCAGGAGAAAGAAGGAAGTGGGGATATACCTAAAGGAAGTTAGCAGAGGAGTGGGAAATAAGGGGAAAAAATTTTTTCGACTGAAGAACATACATGGGGCAAGGAACTTAAAGACACGCTATGTGTTTGCTAAACAGGTCAGGCAGGTGACAAAGAGAAAAGTCTGCGTGAAGCTAATTCCAACAAACATAATTCTCAGTGACAGACACCAGAGCTTAGGAGTTTTCAAAACGGGGGCGGGGGTGGAACAAGTGATCAGACCTTTGCATTTTTTTTTTTTAATTAAAAGTTGTTTTAATGTTTATTTTGAGGGAGACAGAGACGGAGTGAGAGTGGGGAGGGGCAGAGAGAGAAGGAGACCCAGAATCCGAAGCGGGCTCCAGGCTCCGAGCCGTCAGCACAGAGCCCGGCGCGGGGCTTGAACTCACGAACCGTGAGATCGTGACCCGAGCCGAAGTCGGACGCTTAACCGACTGAGCCACCCATTCTTAACATGGGGATTGACCAGCCCAAGGAACAGATGCGGCCAGCACTAGCTTTCTGCGGGACAGCATGTTGGGAGCCACAAAGGGGCCCCTGGGGGAAAGGTGGGGGAGCGGGGTATCCCCACAGGAGCCTGGGGCCAGCCCTCCGACCCAAGCCCAGAGCCCCACACACCGTGGAAGCTGACTGTTGCTGGGGTCTTCAAAGCCATGTGGGAGAGATCCGATTCTCACGCCTACACCCATCTGAAAATGTTGGTTGGATCTTCTCGATGAACCCTAAGGCAAACTTTTGGTGATTAAGAAAGACTGCAAAGTCTCCTGGAAAAGAGATTTCTTGAACTTCCATTCCGCACAAACTTCATGTTGTGGGTAAGTTGAGTCGAAGACTGTTGACGGAAGAGATGAATTAAGTTTATTCCGACGAATTCCAAAATACCTCATCCTAGAGACCATATTTGAAGTGATTGTAGATTCAGAAGTTGAGGAAACATTTGTGGAAGAGAGTTTGAGGGACAAACATGTAGTTCCTCCCCCCTTCTATACCTCTCCATAGTTTTGTTCTCGGACGCCTGGCGTACAAAACTTTGAAGGATTCCCCAACCTTTAGTGTTTCGGGGGCTACGTAATCATTTAGGCAAAGCGGATTCTCCTTTCTTCTGATGAACCAAGGAGAACTTATTATACCCAACTTCGACCCTATGAGATTGCTTCTAGCCTGATGATGAGCCCCTCTTCATGGCCCAGAAGTCCTCTATCCCAAGGAAGACTCCATATGTAAATGTTCAACAGAAAGAAAACCTACCCTGAGAGTCCTAGACCTGCTTGTTGCTGGCCCTTTTGTGGAGGTCTGTGCATGGTGAGAGGACATCAATCCCAGTACAAGGCAAGGAAAGAGACAGAGGCTCGTCCTCCCCACGTCCCTTTATTTTTTTTTTTATTTTTTTTTTTAACGTTTATTTATTTTTCAGACAGAGAGAGACACAGCATGAACGAGGGAGGGGCAGAGAGAGAGGGAAACACAGAATCTGAAGCAGGCTCCAGGCTGTGAGCCATCAGCCCAGAGCCCGACGCGGGGCTTGAACCCGCGGACCGCGAGATCGTGACCTGAGCCGAAGTCGGACGCTTAACCGAATGAGCCACCCAGGCGCCCCTCCCCACATCCCTTTAAATGAGCCTGGCTCTTACCTTCCTCAGTGGCTCCCCCAAACCACTCAGATCTCCTCTTACCCTCTGTCAGGCCAGTAAGCCTTAAGGGACAAGGCCCACTGGGTTTGCTTCATACAAACTTCCTTGCTCTAGAGCCAGTTCTGTATTATTTTGTTCATGGTGTTTTACTATTTGTCCCTTTTACAGACGAAAACACTGAGGCGAACTACAATAAGAGTTTTATAAAGAAGAGCCCTTAATAAGTACCATGAACCAACCAAATCGTTATAGTTTCATTATCTTATTTCAATTTCTAACAGCGCAGTGAGCTGGAGACTGTTCCTATTACCAATCTCCAGAGGAGGAAACTGAAGCTCAGAGAGGTTTAGTTGCTTCTCCAAGGCCACACAGCTAATGAGTGGTGAGCCCGGATTCAAAGCTGCCGGGTCTGACTCTAAAGCCTCCTCCCTCTTTCTCCACCTCATGCCCTCTCCGCCCTCCGCCTTAACCACTAGGAGAAGTTAATTATCCAAACGTACAAACAGCCTTTGTAACATGTATGTTTGCTCTTATAGTAAACAAAGCATGGAAAATTAGAAACATAAAAGCATCGACCCACCCTTGGATTGTTCTGGAAAATCAACGTCAGAGAAATCGGAAAGGCTTTCAAGGAACAGGATAGCTAAAAATACACCAGAGACAGTGACAATGCCTTAGCTCTGGGCAGGAGAGGGATCAGAGCAGCAGAAGCAGAGAAAGGCCGCGTCTGGAGAAACTCCTTACCCATGCACAGAGCCCAGAGGTACCGTGTCCCCTCTCAGGTTTTCCTCCCCTTCCATCTCAGCCACTGCCCCTTCCGGGTTGGACGTGAGCAACCGGGTTCCAGAGGGGAAGAGAAGTGAGGCATACAGCAGAAGGTCAAGGACCCAGCCAGCCACATCAGTCCCTGTGACATGGTGGCCGGGATCGCAACACGAAGTCGCCCCTGAATGCGGGCCAGGCTCCTCACAGCTGCCTTTCGGACCAGGGTTCTCTTGGGAGTCAGGCAGGACTCGGCTGCAGGGAACCTCATCTGTCTGAAAGCAGAACAGGACGGCCTGTAAGGGAACAAAAGGCTCACAGAATCTGTGGGACAGCTCACGCAGGCCAGGCTGGGTCTCAGGTTCAACTCCCCAAGCCACACCACAGGACCAGGTGACAAACGACCCGTCCCCGCTCCCCTGCCACCATCAGGAGCTTGCCGGCCATCAAGCCACAGTGCTTCCTCTAAAAGCACTCCCGCCCTGCCTCTGTCTCCCCCACATAACTCCACCACGAAGTAGTTTCCTCCGGTGCCCTTGGCCGGCAGATCCTGCGTCCCATCCAGAACCCGCGTCCCGTCCAGAACCTGCGCGCAGAGGATCTGCGAGGTGCGGGCTTAGCTTTCCAGTGTTTGCGGGTGGGGAGGACACAGGAGGAAGCTGACCGACCAGCCGCATCTTCGCAAATAAAAGTAAAAGAAAGGAAAGGAAAGGAAATGTGGCCAAAAGGTTCCGGTGCTGAAGAAGGGACCGCCCTGGATGCCTACACTTTCCTCCCTGCTCCACAGACCTGCAGTGAGTGCCTGCCCTTGCACAGAAGTGTAGACAGGGGCCTGCCCCTGAGGGGCTTTCAAAGAGAAGCTAGAGTCAAGGAGGGAGTGGGCAGAGCCCTTTAGTTTTGTAGCTGGGTAAGCTGAGGCCCCAGGAGGCCGCCAGCCCTGCCCAGCAGGCCTCTGGGTAAAGCCCAGGCGCAGACCCCTGCCCTTCCAGGCGGGTCGTCTCTGGCTAGCAGTGAGCTCCCACAGTGACCCAAGCCACAGAGGAGCTCAGATTCTGGGGAGCCCCCAAGCCCCACATGCAGATTCCAGGAAAGAACAATTTCACTAGAATTTTCAATGAAAGATCAAGTCAATTCATACTTAGATTTCAAGATGACGTCGGGGGGTGGCGTTTCATGCACAGGAGACTTTTCTGAAGTCCTCTTTCTCCTTCTCTCCCACTGACCGTCCGTAACTTTTCTCTTACCCTGCCCCCTCCCCACCACCCCTCCTTGCAAAGCCCACCCCCTCCCAGTCCCCGGTGGACAGCTGGCTTTCCTTGTCTGCTTCCTTCATTTCATCTCCACTACGGATTCTCTCCCGTCGGGAAATTTCTGACTCTCCTGCCATGGCCATTCCTCAGCACGTGCCTCCAGGAGTCTCCAGTCCTTTCTCTCCCCACCTGGCCCTGACTCCGCAACGGAAGAGCCCAGGAAGGCAGCTGGCAAAGACAGAGTCCACTGTGGTTGGCGAAGGGCAAGGGGAAGGCTGTAGGGGCTCCTTTGCAAACCGCAGTGTCCCTGTTCACTCCCGTGGTGGAGGGAGGGAAAGCGAACCTCTTCTTCTTTCTGGAAGGTGGCTTGGCATCTAGAATTCCTCTCGGGAGCTCTCTACAAACTTCCCACCCCCCTCACCCCATCACTGTCCTTGAACAGTTGGGTAAATCTTTAGAACATGTCACAACTTGCCCAGGTTCACAGCAAAAGCAGAAACACATTAAAGACACCTGGCTCCCAGCCTGACTTCCCTACCTCCTCCCTGGCTTTTCCACCGTCAAACTCCTTTGAGTGGTTTAAGCACGAAATGTGGCAATTGCTGGTGCTGACCAAGCTGGAAAGCAGCAGGTACCCACACCTTAGGTCACCACTGCCCACCATGATGGCTAAAATACTTGAAGTTAATTAAATCCATTTACTACCTACTCTGTGCCTTCGCACAAGCATTAATTCATGCTCCGTATGGAGATCAAACCCAGGAAGCATTTACATATGATCTCCTGCCCAGCATGGCACACGAATCATTTCCATCATGGAAAAAATCCAGGCAGGAAAACAATAGCCCATTGAAACGAGTTATGCAACGGAGCCTGCATGGTCAAAGTCCTCCTGGCTTTCGGTTAACACAGGGAGTTCAGGTTAAGAGGGCCGCCTGCTTATTGATGGGTTGATTGTTTATGAGAAGAAGAAACGTCTCTTTTCCCTATATTCTCCCGCTGGCTGGAAGCCCAGATGCTGCCTCCAGCACCATCCTGCAAAGGCAGAGAACATTCTGTCGGCTTCTCCTGACCTCCTGGGTGCCACTGCCCCCACGTTCCCCAAGCTAGACCCCTCAGGAACCCCCTGGGTCCCTCCTTGCCCTTGCCTCCTCATGTGACTGATCCCCACGGCCTCTGACACCCCTCCCCTCCTTTCCTCCTGTCTCTGCCTTGGCCTTCTATCACCTGGACAGTAATTTGTTTCCCTAAATCTCAGATTGGGTCACGGTCATCCCTCGACAGAAGCCCGTCTTTTGGCCAATGAAAAGGGATGGAAGTGAGAAGGCATAATAAGGGCCCACGCCTGATTGGAGACGCTCTTTCTTCCCCTCTGCCACGGCAGCCGGCCGTGTTCTAATGAAGTTCTCCGTGAACCTGTAGGAAGCCCCTGAGGGACAGAGCGGCACCAACCTGCAAGGGCCAGACTGCACAAGTGAACAGCAGTGTTTTGTTTCCAGTGATCTTTTTTTTTTTAATTTTTTTTTTCAACGTTTTTTAATTTATTTTTGGGACAGAGAGAGACATAGCATGAACGGGGGAGGGGCAGAGAGAGAGGGAGACACAGAATCGGAAACAGGCTCCAGGCTCCGAGCCATCAGCCCAGAGCCTGACGCGGGGCTCGAACTCACGGACCGTGAGATCGTGACCTGGCTGAAGTCGGACGCTTAACCGACTGCGCCACCCAGGCGCCCCATTGTTTCCAGTGATCTTGAAGCTCCTGTTATCAGAATGTTATCTGCGCTGAGTTGAGGGATCGCTCCAGTTCCCTTCTATAGAGAATGTCATGACTTCCTCAAGCTCACAGCCAACGCATGAGTCAGAATCTGGAAAATAAAACCAGAAGGCTAAAAGCTAGTATCATACGATAAAGAATCTGACTGGCCTCTGTCCCTGGTTCCTGGGAGAGAGAGTCTAGGTCCTCGGAGTTTCCCAAGTAATAGGAGTGTCTTCGTTATTCACGAGCCCCTGGATTGTATCTGAGTTTATGCTAATGAGCTGACTCACGTGGGCCCCCGGTTAGTTTCAGGGTGCTCTGATCGTGCTGGAAAGACCGACCATGTGACTGATTAGCGAGTTAGGGCCACTGGCATCAGCCTGACCTCCCAACCTCCAGGGAAGGGTGGGGGGCTGATGGTTGAGCCACATGTCACATGGCCAATGTTAAGCCGCATGTCACATGGCCAATGGTTCAATCAACCATGCCGTTATAAAGAAATCTCAAAACAAACTCTGGACACTGAAGCTTGGTGGAGACTTCTGGTTGGGGAACACGTCACTCTGCTGGGAAGGTGACGTGCCTTGATTCCACAGAGATGGAACACAGAAGCTCTCCGTCTGCAACCCTCCAGAACTTGCCATACGTACCTCTTCATTTGGCTGTTTCTGACTTGCATCCTTTACAATAAAACGGTAACCATAGCATGGCACTTTCCTGCGTTCTTTGAACCATTTTAGTGAGTTATCAAACCTGAGGGGGATCGTGGGAACCTCCCAGATTTGCAGCTAGTCAGTCAGAAATGAGAACAGTCTTATTGTGGGCCACACCCTTTGATTTATGGGGTCTGCTCTAACTCCGTGTAGTTAGTGCCAGAATTGAATCCCAGCATACTGGTTGGTGTCTGAATCAATAGACAAATAGGTCCAATGGTGGATCAAACTGGGAGATCCAGGCAGGAGACCCAGGGGACTTTGCACAACGGGGTAGAGATGAAAGGCTGTGCATCGTTGGTTGTTGAAACCCCACCTAAGTCAACTTCTTCAACCTCTCACGTTCCCATCTTTTTTTTTTTCTCTTACATTTATTTATTTTTGAGAGACAGAGGGAGACAAAGTGAGAGTAGGGGAGGGGCAGAGAGAGAGGGAGCCACAGGATCGGAAGCAGGCTCCAGGCTCTGAGTTGTCAGCCCAGAGCCCGACGCGGGGCTCGAACTCACAAGTGGTGAGATCATGACCTGAGCCGAAGTCGGACGCTCAACTGACTGAGCCACCCAGGCGCCCCTTCACGTTCCCATCTCTTTGCAGACAAATGAAACCATCTCTTGCTGAGACACTGGATTCAGCCTGGCGTCACTTGGCCTAACAGGGAAGGCTACCAACCATCTCCTGTCCCAGAGAGTGTGGTGCTCATGCAGGGATGAGAAGAGGACCCCACCCTTCATTCCAGCCCACTCTGTTTCACCCCCATTCTTATTCTGTACACACATTCCTCAGGGGTTAGGCCACCATTTACAGTTCCTAGGGATGGCTGGTCCCTTGAGTCTGCTCCTAATTTGCCTTGTAGCAATTTCTAAAAGCTCACTTGAACATCAAGACGTGAAGGAAAAGTACACACGCCCCTTTGGATGGCCCAGGTCTCTCACATAAGCTTCAAAACCTGTCTACCTAAAAGGTGGCTCAAAAATATACCACTTCAAAAACAAATGTTAAAATAACAGATGACATTCATCATTCCAGGCCTGTGTGTAGCGAGCTTTTAAACAGAGTCTGGCAAAGCTCTAGGGAAGGGGTGGCAGGGTCGGGGGTGGGGGGGGGGGTGATCAAAAGAAGTGTGACACAGCCCTGGGCCTCAAGGCCTTGACCGTCTACTTGCAGAGACAAAGTTTATAAACGGAAAAAATACTGCAAGGCAGGCCAGGATTACATTTCCAACTGAGTTGGGCAGATTGAGAGTCAGTCTGGGGAAGAATTTAGAGAAAGAATTGAGCCTCAGGGAAATGTCACAAATGATGTGGGTCCCTGGTTCCTGGGAGAGAGACTCTAAGTCCTTGGCGTTTTCCAAGTAATAGCAGTGTCTTCATTATTCATGAGCCCCTGGATTATATCTGAGTTTCTGGGTTTATTAGCATAAACTCAGATATAATCCAGGGGCTCATGAATAATGAAGCTAATGTTATTTTTATTTTTATTCTGATGCTAATGAACTCAGATAGAATCCAGCAGACAGGCTGAGTCTTCGTGACTTTCCAAAGAGGAAAAGGCTGCCCCTCCACTACTCAGCTCCTTTCCTTTCTGTTCCCTGAGAATCTGGCTTTGCCTCTTGTGTGTGGCACTTGGTTGTTGTTGGTTTGTTTTTTTTTTTTTTTTAATGTTTATTTGTTTTTGAGAGAGAGAAAGTGCGAGCAGGGGAGGGGCAGAGAGAGGGAGACACAGAATCCGTAGCAGACTATAGGCTCCAGGCTCGGAGCTGTCAGCACAGAGCCCCACGCGGGGCTCAAACTCACGAACCGCGAGATCATGACCTGAGCCGAAGTCAGACGCTTAACTGACTGAGCCGCCCAGGCGCCACTTGTGTGTGGCACTTTGAAGGGTACACAAGGTAACCCAAAACAAGCCCACTGAAGGTCAAGGGCAGAATTCTTTGGATGTACTGAGAATGGAAGTCAATGTACTATCCACCAAAGATCTTGCCTTCACTCAGATTAGCTCAGAAGGACAGCAAGGATCTCAGCCGGGTTACTAGGGAAAGACCTCTCCCCCGCCCCCAAATAGAGTGCAAATCACCGTCTGGGACTGGATCCCAAAGAAATGACTGAGTGTGGGGAACCCATGTGGGGCCCAGCTGGTGACTGTGGCTGCGGTTTTGGTACATGGGGCAGATAAGGCACCAGGAGTCCTCAGGTAATGCGATACTTAAGGGCAGCGATGGGGTGTCCTAGGTTCAGGTGGACTGTGACCTAGAGCAGAACCCAGCCATATGCACAGAGGTTTAAATCAGGGCTCCAGTCCCAGGCGTGGGGTGGGAGTATTCTACTTCCTTTGGGAAATCTTCCCTAGATTAGTCTCCTTTACCCAGTCTAGGTTAGGGGTCCCTGCGGAAGGCTCCTGTGGTATTCTGTTCTTACCTCTCTTTTATTACCTTGTGTTAGAATCTTCCATTTCTATCTCCCCAGCTAGAATGGCACGCCCTGGGGACAGCCTCCCTCTTTGTAGCCATCAATGTCCTACATGCAACGAAGGCTCAGAAAACGTTGGTTGCTGCTCTCTATGGAGATTGCAAATGAAGGAGTCGGGACAGAACCCTGCATTTAGGGGAGCCCGTGGTCCTGAGACCATGTGTGAGGTCAAAGTTTCCACAAGCAGATGAGACCTCGGACTGCTACGGAGACTTAGAGTCCATCTGCTAATGGGAGTGGCTCAGAAACTTGAAGGGGCTGAGCCTATGGTTGGAAGGTCAGTGAGGTCCCAGAGACATCAGAGCCCGTGGCTAGTTGGGGCTGGGGAATGTGACAAGAGCGTTCATGAGAACACTCACTGTTAGGCTTTCGTAGGAAAACCTACTCTGAGTAGCAAAGTTTACACTAGTCACGCTCAAGCCATAAAATCCAAAATCAACGACACAACCCAAGAATGACTTTGCCTTTCTCCACTCTCTAGGGGGAAGGAAAAAAACCTGTGCTCAAAATGTAGCTTCAGTTTCTGTCTTGATTTAGAGATGGTGTTTTTGAGCACATACGTTTCTAACCCCTCCAAATAACCACCCAGCCTTCCTCCCAAACACCCAGAGCAACTGACTGGTGCACCTGCTCTAGGCAGGTCCAATAAATGTTTACTATGCAGAAGCGTGCCAGCAATGAAAGAAATCTTTATCGTAAATCACTACACCTTGCCAGAATCGAAATAAACCTAAAATTACACCTGAAATGGGATGGGAAGGGAACTTGCCTCCAAGTAGGGTCAGAGAAATAGTGGGGAGAGAGAGGGTCTAAGCAACATCTTTGAGGCTCAGAATGAGGCTCTTCCTATCGGCCCCTAGTTCTAATAAATAGCCCCAGGTTGACAGAGGCCAATGTGGGCCCTTCCTTGCAGCATTCCAGGCACTGGGCAGGGAGACAGCCGTCAGCCCAGGGCCGGTTCCATGGTGAAGGCCAGCACTTGCACAGCAAGGTCTTGGCCACCACCATCAATCAACCTTCAGAGGAACTTGATCCATGGTAGCATACCCCTCACATTCTAAAGAAGTTTCTGCCAGTCAGTGTCTGTTAACTGCCCTGCCACTAGGGACAGAGGTTGGCTACACGAAAGGCTGCCCTCCCCTTTCAGCTCCTCTGGGGACATAGTCACTTCGTTGCCCTTTCTGTTGCGGAAAGTCAGGAGCAAACGTGTCCTTCCCCACTTTAGGGCTGGGGAGAAGAACAGGGCACGTGTTTTTCTTTGAACAGTTCCTGTCTTCCGGGCCACATTCTACGTGACTTACCCATCTCATGTCAGTGCACAGAACAACACTGTGAGGTCGACTGTTGTCCCCATTTCACAGGTGAGGAAGCCAAGAGAAGTGATAGAGTCAGGCTTAAAGGCAGGTAGACTCCAGGGTCCACATCTACTGCCCTCCCTGGGAATCTGGAGGTAAGAGGTCACAAAAGGCCTGGCATGTTGCCTCACTAGCCCTGATTCAGTGGGAGAGATGACAGAGGGCACAGTGGGGTGCACAGTGCCCCCACTGCATCATGAGAGGGTTCAAAATATCTTCCAATAATACACTTCGAAGTCAGCCCGTGGCTCAGCAAACCAGAAGGGCTGGGTTTACCCTTCAAAACTTGTCCTGGCCCAGCGGCAGGGTTGACCTCTGCCTTTGTTGCATTTCTTTTTTTTAGGATTATTTAAATTCAAGTTAGTTAACGTTGGGTTTCGGGAGTAGAATTTAGTGATTTATCACTTACATATAACACCGAGTGCTCATCCCAGCAAGTGCCCTCCTGAATGCATTTCTTTAAAGCCAGGCAATGTGTTAACCGAGCTGAGGAATTCAGGGGTGGAGCCAGACAGTTTCTAATACGTCACTGGCCCCTAAGATGTCAGCCATGTCCCCTGGGTCCTAGAACCACCTGAAGCAGACAATCTCCAAGGATGAAGAGAGAGAGACTTGGGGGGCAGGGGGGAGGGAGGGCACAGAGAGACCACAAGCATCAGAGAACACGTGAGTAAGAGGAGAAATGAAAACAAGAGAGAAGAGAGAAAATAGAAGAGACTAAGAACACAGGGATATTTTTGCAGTAAGACCTGTCTGCACGTGCATGAGTCTGCTGGGGCTGTCGTAACAAAGTACCACAGACGGGGTGGCTTAAACAACAGAAATCTATTGTCTCACAGCTCTGGAGGCTGGAAGTCCCAGACCCAGGTGTTGACAGGGGTTGCTTCCTTCAGAGGGCTGTAAGATTTGTTCCAGGCCTCTCCCTTACCTTCTGGTAGTTTGCTGGCAAACTTTGGTGTTATTTATCTTGTAGAAGCTTCAGCTCAATCTCTGCCATATCTTCACATGGTGCTTGCTCTCCTTGTGTTTGTCTGTGTCCAGATTTCCCCTCTCTATGTGGATGCCAGACATATTGGATTAGGCCACCCTAATGGCCTCATGTTAACTTGGTTGCCTCTGTAAAGACTCTCTCCAAACAAATTCACATTCGAAGGTACTGAGGGTTAGGACTCAAACATCGTTTTGGAGGGACACAAGTCAGCCCATAACAGCATGCATTTTCCTCACTTTTAAGAAGGGGTCTAAGCCTGTGACTTTTGAAGGACTTTTAAAAAAAAAAAAAAATCCTTCGATACAAAAGGCCATACAGAGAAAGACAGATACCATATGTTTTCACTCTTATGTGGATCCTGAGAAACTTAACAGAAGACCATGGGGGAGGGGAAGGAAAAAAAAAAGTTAGAGAGGGAGGGAGCCAAACCATAAAAGACTCTTAAAGACCGAGAATAATCTGAGGGTTGATGGGGGGTGGGAGGGAGGGGAGGGGGGGTGATGGGCATTGAGGAGGGCACCTGTGGGGATGAGCACTGGGTGTTGTATGGAAACCACTTTGACAATAAATTTCATATTAAAAAAAATCCCTTGTGGGGCACCTGGGTAGCTCAGTCGGTTGAGTGTCCGACTTCAGCTCAGGTCACGATCTCACGGTCCGTGAGTTCAAGCCCCGCGTCGGGCTCTGGGCTGACGGCTCAGAGCCTGGAGCCTCCTTCCGATTCTGTGTCTCCCTCTCTCTCTGCCCCTCCCCCGTTCATGCTCTGTCTCTCTCTGTCTCAAAAATAAATAAATGTTAAAAAAATTTTTTTTTTAAATCCCTTGAAATCAATCAATCAGTTAATTGCCAACTGCCATCTATGGGATGTGTGTTTGAGTAGAAAGCAGTGAGGGTGTTGACCCTTTCACATGAAACCCAAATTTCTTGTGTGCTCCATTGCAAGACCCATACTCACAGAGACAGACGCCTTGGAACATCCCTTCTATTATCTGGCCAAGACCCATATTATAAAAACATTCTCTTCTCTCTCTCTCTCTCTCTCTCTCTCGCCTGCTTCTTCCACTGAGAGATGATGATGCTCCTATTCACTGAAGACTCAATGTCAGCAACAGCTGAAAGGAAAGAAAATTCTTTGACTTGGTGATATAAAATTCGGCTCCTTTTGAAGGGCAGTGTCAGGTGGTACTCGAGAGCATGGACGCTGGTGCAGGACTTTCTGGGTTCAGGTCCCAGCTCCGCCATTTAGTAGTTATGGGATCTAGAGGAAATTCTCAAACTCGATGGCTCAGTTTCCCCACCTGTGATAAGGGGTGAAAATAGCACCTCCCTCCTGGATTTGTGAGAATTATGTGATGTGGTATGAATACATAATATTAAATAGAGCCTGAAGCCTAGTAAGACCCACGTAAATACTTGCCGTTAGTTAATAGTTAATGGTTACACTGTTTTGTTTGAAGTCAAATATAAACTTTCCCCCAGATACATTTTTAACCGTCTAAAGCCCACTGAAGATCGATCGGAAAGTAGAGAAGAAGACAATATACAGAGGCAACAGATCTAGAAGTTTAGATTCAGATTCAGTAGAGGCTGGAAAAAGACAATAATCATGATTAGAAGGAGTCATCGCCAGCAACCAGTTCATGAGAAGGAAGCGGCAGCTCCCGTGTAAGCTTCATCAGGGACTGTGGGAAGGATGCCAAGGCACATAACAAAAGACTGCCAACTAAGAAGCACTTGGAGGTGTGCATAAAGGTAAAAAAAAAGATCATGGTCATCAAGGAGGAGGATTGGGTGCTGGGAAGTACACTCAGGAAAAACACAGGGGCAGTCACAAGGGCCAAGGGGTTAATTTGCTTACCAGGCCCCCATCACCTCGTACCTGGGTTACTGCAATGGCCTCCTCTGTGGCCTCCCTGCTCTGCCTTTATCACTGCCACCTCTGCCCCCATTCTCCACACAACAGCCAGAGCGATCTTGTTAAAGCATAAGTCAAATCAGGGGCGCCTGGGTGGCCTAGTCAGTTGAGCATTCGACTCTTGGTTTCAGCTCAGGTCACGATCTCATGGTTCGTGAGCTCGAGTCCCACATCAGGCTCTGCGCTGACAGGGGCAGAGCCTGCTTGGGATTCTCTCTTTCCCTCTCTCTCTGCCCCTCCCCCACTCACACTGTGTCTGTCTCTCTCAAACAAATAAATAAACTTAAAAATATATATATTGGGGCACCTGGGTGGCTCAGTCGGTTAAGCGTCCGACTTCGGCTCAGGTCATGATCTCGCAGTCCGTGAGTTCGAGCCCCGCGTTGGGCTGTGTGCTGACAGCTCAGAGCCTGGAGCCTGTTTCAGATTCTGTGTCTCCTTCTCTCTCTGACCCTCCCCCCGTTCATGCTCTGTCTCTGTCTCAAAAATTAATAAACAGTAAAAAAATTAATATATATATATATATTAAAAAAAATACATAAGTCAAATCACCTCACTCAGTAAAAACCAAAGTCCCTATAACGTCCTGCAAGGACCTCAGATGACCTCTCCACTCCTTACCTCTCAAACACATCAAGCATGATCATGCCTTATACGAGTTTACTATTTCTGTGTAACAAATTACCACAAACTTAGTGGCTTGAAATAGCAAAAGTTTGTCCTACAGCTCTGGAGGTCAAAAATCTAAATCGTTCTCGCTGGGCTAAATCAAAAAGTTACCAGAGCCAAGTTCCTCCTGAAGGTTGCAGGGGAGAATCCGTTTCCTTGCCTAGGCCAAGTTCTAGAGGCCGCCGGCATTCCTTGGCGCATGGCCCTTTCTGTCATCTTCAAAACCCGTGGCGCGATGTTCTCACACCTCCTTCACAGACTGACCCTCTTTCCTTCCTCTTGCAAAGGCTCTTGTGATCACATTGGGCCCATCTGGATAATTCAGGATAATCTCTCCGTCTCAGAATTATAAACTTAGTCACATCCACTAAGTCTCTTTTGCCATTAATGTAACATTTTCCGTTTTCTGGGATTAGGGCGCGGACATTTTTGAGAGGCCATTATTCAGCCTACACACGCCTCAAGGCCTTAGCACTTGGAATATTCTTCATCCAGATATCCACCTGGCTTACTTCCCTTAGGTATTACTCAAAAGGTACTTTCTTAATGAGGTCTGAACTGACTCTCTTTTTGAAATTTCTATACACATACTCTTACTCCTTCTCTCCCTTTTCTGATTTCGTTTCTCTTTAGTATATATTTTAGGAGTATATTTTATTATGTGAATCTATTATGTGAAATTCTATACGAGGTCAAGTTTTTGTTTGTTTTGTTTTGTTTGGTTTTTTTTTGATATAACATGGACATACACATCTATACCAAAAAAAAAAAAAAAAAATAGCACTGAAAATGGCAACTACATGAGTAAATATATAAGATCATTTCTTCTATTTTGAATCTCTCTAAAATCTAAGTAACCACTTAAACATGAAAGATGCAATGTATTTTAGCACTTACTTACATGTATTAGTAAAATATAAAATATATGACAACAATAGCATAGAGTCTGTGTCGGGGGATGAAAATATGTTATTGTAGTGTATTTATACTGCACATAAAATCGTATAATATCACATGATGGTAGGCTATAATAAGTTGAAGATATACGTTATAAACTTTAAGGCAACAACTTAAAAAGTTATAGGTAATAAGCCAACAGAAGAGTTAAAATGGAATTACAAAAAATATTCAATTAATCTAAAAGAAATCAAAATAGAAAAAAGAAATATAGAACAGATGGGACAAATAGAAAACAGCAAAACGATAGACTTACACTTTATAAAAATATAAAAATATGCCTGGGTGTCTCAGTTGGTTGAGCATCCAACTTCAGACTAGGTCACGATCTCACAGTTCACAAGTTCGAGCCCCATGTAGGGCTCTGTGCTGATAGCTCAGAGCCTGCCGTCTGTTTCAGAGTCTATGTCTCCCTCTCTCTCTGCCCCTCCCCAGCTTGTGTGCTCTCTCTCTCAAAAATAAATAAAAGCAGTTAAAAATTTTTTAATTAAAAAATATGTATAGATAGATATATCATATGTATAGGGGTATCTCTGTGGCTCAGTTGGTTGACTGTTCAACTTTGATTCACATCACAGTCTCAAAGTTCCTGAGTTCGAGGGCCACATCAGGCTCTCTGCTAACAGTGTAGAGCCTCCTTCAGATCTTCTGTCCTCCTCTCTCTCTCTGCCCCTTCCCTGCTTGTGCTTGCTCTCTCTGTCTCAAAAATAAATAGACATTTAAAAAAAATTAATCATATATAAAAAATAATATTACATGTAATGGTCCAAACATCCCAATTAAAAGGCAGAGATTGTCAGATTGAATAAAAAAGTAAGACCCAGGGGCGCCTGGGTGGCTTGGTCGGTTAAGCGTCCGACTTTGGCTCAGGTCATGATCTCACGGTCCGTGAGTTGGAGCCCCGCGTCGGGCTCTGTGCTGACAGCTCAGAGCCTGGAGCCTGTTTTGGATTCTGTGTCTCCCTCTCTCTCTGCCCCTCCCCTGTTCATGCTCTGTCTCTCTCTGTCTCAAAAATAAATAAACATTAAAAAAAAATTAAAAAAAAAAAAAAAAGTAAGACCCAACTACATATACAACTTACAGGAACATTCTTTAAAGACGTAAGTCAGTTAAAAGAAAAAAATATAAAAAGATATAGCATTCTAATACTGGTCAAATGAAAGTTGAAATGATTAAATTAATATCAGACAAAATAGGCTTCAGGGAAATTACCAGGAATAAAGAAGGTCATTTCCCAAGCATAAAGGGATCAATTTATCAAAAAGACATAACAATCTTAAACATTTATGTACCTAATAACAGAGCTTCAAAACACATGATAGTATTGCAAAAACTCAAAAGAGGTACAAGGAGAAATAAACAAGTCTGCAATTATAACCAAAGATTTTAGTATTCTTCTTCCCAAAATAGATAGAACAAGCAGACAAAATCACTAGGATACAAGGACTTGAAAAACATTATCACCCAACTCGAGATAATTGATATTTATAGAACACTCAACAAGAATAAAAATTCTTTTAAGTACAGTTATCAAGAGAGATCTGGGCCATAAAAGAAGCCTCAATAAATTGGAGAAGGATTTGAATCGCACATTATATGTTCTATTCCCAGAATGGAATTAAACTGGCAAACAATCATAGTAAGATCTCTGGAAAATCCCCAAATATTTAGAAACTAAAAATTATACTTTTGAATAACCCACATGTCAAGAAGAAATCAAATAGATACTTATAAATTACTTAAAACGGAATGGAAATGAAAACATGGCACTTCAAAATTTGTGGGATGCTACCAGAGTAATATTTAGAAATAGCACTAAATGCCTTAATCAGAAGGGAAGAAAGGTCTCAAATCAATGGCCATAGCTTTAAACTTTAAAAACTAGGGGGAAAGAAAATCAGATAAAACCAAAACTAAAGACAGGATAGAACAACATAAATTACAGTAGAAATCAACAAAACAGAAAACAGAAAAATAATAGTGAAAATCGATGAAATAAAAGCTGTTTCTTTGAGAGGACAATAAAACTGACAAAACTCTAGCTCAACAGATCAAGCAAAAGGGAAGGAAGACGCCATTTACTATTACCAGAAATGAGACAGGGACTATCTCTACAAATTCTACAGATATTCAAATGTCGACATTTTGTTAACAACTTTATGCCGATAAATTTGAACACTAACACGAAATGGATAAATTCTTTGAAATACACAAACTACCAAATCTCACTCAAGGAAAACTAATTATGCTGAATAGTCCCATTACTATCAAATAAATTGCATTTGTAGCTAAAAGCCTTCTCACAAAGAAATCTCCAGGCCCAGATAACTTCAGTAGTAACTTCTACCAAACATTTAATAAAGAAATAATACCAAATCTTACACAAGTTCTTTCAGAAAATCGAAGAGACTACTTCCCAGTGCATTCTAGGACAGCTATTATCCTGAAAATAAAACCAGACACAGGCATTACAAGAAGAGAAATCTACAGATCACTGCCTTTCATAAACATAGAATTAGAAATTATAAACAAAGTTTGGGGTGCCTGGGTGGCTCTGTCAGTTAAGCGTCCAACCTCGGCTCAGGTCATGATCCCACTGTTCGTGAGTTCGAGCCCTGCCAGGGCTCTGTGCTGACAGCTCAGAGCCTGGCGCCTTCCTCGGATTCTGTGTCTCCCCATCTCTCAGCCCCTCCCCTGCTCATGCTCTGTCTCTCTCTGTCTCTCAATAATAAATAAATGTTTTAAAAAATTTAAAAAAAGAAATTATAAACAAAATTTTAACACATAAAATCCAATAATACGGAAAATGACCAAAAATAGAAAACCCTATATGATCTCAGTTGACATTGGAAAAAGCATTTGACAAAAATCCGACATCCATTCCTGATGATAACTCTTGGCAAACTAGGAATGGATGGGTATTTCCAACCTGGTAAAGGTTGTCTACAAAAAACTCCTACAACTAATATCACACTTAATGGTGAAAGACTGAATGCTTTTACCTGCGGGTAACTGGAATGAGGGACAAGTAGAAGACAAGCTATTGTCTTGGTACTAGATGCTAGAATGGTACGTGGAGGAAGTTGACTGTTTTTAACTACACTGAAAACCTTTTTAATAAGAGGAAATAATAAGCTCAGGGCAGTCATCTGCCAACTCAAATACGGTGGCCTTAAGGAGACTCTAGCCTCCGGCAGTCACAGGGCAGGCTAGGCTGAAAATCAGGCTCGGGATCAAACTGTAAACACAGCAGAGCCATAATGGTTACAGAGGAGACTGAATCCAGAGTCTGGGTAGGTGTTCTAGGTCAAAGTCAAGGCCCCAATGAGAAAAAATAAATAAAAGTGGGACTCTGAGATCTGTAACAAGATTATTTGAATGGATGGGACTGAGAATTTGGAGCCTCTAGACTGTCCTGAATCCAGTGAACCATCAGAGGCAGCCCAAATCTCCTCCCTAGAAAAGAATATTCCTTTGCCTGGAAATTGAGCAGCAAAAGACCTTCCTGAAGCACATGACTTGCATGATGATACTTGTTCTCCTCTAGATTTGCTCCCAGCTACCCTGATTGATTCCAGGACAAAAGTCACCTAAATGGGAAAATATAGCCCATGTTCCAGGATAAAGTTTACATACCAAAGGAATTGCAGTCCTGGATCATCAGTACTGTCAAAAACTGGGAAGCATGTGGGAACAATGTTGAGGATAATGTGGAGTGAGGAGGCATAGGCTGGGTAAGGGAGAATTTATCTGACACGCGAGTTGGGACTCAGTGTTCGGACAAGGACGCCTGGAGCCAGTCCCAAGAGTTTATTGAGATGCCTCTTTGATGATTTGACATAAAGAAAATCTACATAGAAGGAGGCAATGATACCAATTTCCTTTTCACACCATCAAGGAAAGGGTCAGTTAGCTCAAGGAGGTAAGACGGTTAGAGCGGATTTACCCTACCAAGGAAGACCTGTGAAGACCTGAGATCAAGCTATTAATGCTCCCCTAGTTAGAGTGGGGAAATATGGAGACCGGGTGACAAAGAAAATTTTCCAAAGCCAACTCTCCTGCAAATACTGTCCACAGTAGAGGACAAATTGTTGCAACTTGCACTAACAAAGGAGGAACAGTGCTTGGTAGGGAGGGCGCTTCAGGTTTTAGAGGACGCAAACATAGCACATGGGAACACTTCTCTGACCCATTTGTCAGGTGACGCAGAAGGCTCCCAGTCTTGAGTGGGTCACTGAGAAAGAAGGAACCCCTGCAGCAGGTTCAGGCTGCTTGGACCACATAACTCACCAGATCCCGGAAGATTCCTTGATGCTGGAGGTATCTTTGATGGATTAAAAATTGTGACCGGGGTGGGGGGCAGCGGGGGTTAGGAGATCCACAAGAGGGAAGTCATAGCACAGACCCCTAGGGCTCTGGAACAAGGCCTCTGCCTACTTTCTGTTGAAAACAGGCAGGAACGCCCACCTGGGGGCCTCTCTCTTCTCCTTTCTTTATCTCCATCCTCCTCATTCTTCAAGGACCAGCCACTTTCCATTCTTTATAAAGCCTCCTCTGATGACTCCAGTTCCAAGAAGCTTTTCACGCCTGTGAATTCCCATCATCCTTACATCCCAAACCACCTAGTCTTGAATTTGCTAATGGTTCTCTGTGGGAATCACAACTGGTGTGATTTAAGCATGTGTAGCAAAGGGGGGCGCCCAGGTGGCTCAGTCGGTTAAGAGTCCGACTTCGGCTCAGGTCATGATCTCGCGGTTTGTGAGTTCAAGCCCCGCGTCGGGCTCTGTGCTGACCGCTCAGAGCCTGGAGCCTGTTTCCGATTCTGTGTCTCCCTCTCTCTGACCCTCCCCCGTTCATGCTCTGTCTCTCTCTGTCTCTCAAAAATAAATGGGGGCGCCTGGGTGGCTCAGTCGGTTAAGCGTCCGACTTCAGCTCGGGTCACGATCTCGCGGTCCGTGAGTTCGAGCCCCGCGTCGGGCTCTGGGCTGATGGCTCAGAGCCTGGAGCCTGCTTCCGATTCTGTGTCTCCCTCTCTCTCTGCCCCTCCCCCGTTCATGCTCTGTCTCTCTCTGTCTCAAAAATAAATAAACGTTAAAAAAAAATTGTTTTTTAAAAAAGCATCTGGAGCAGAGCAGAGGAGAGAGAGGCCTTCGGGCAGCCCTGATCAAAGCCCTCTGCCTGTACTTGTCTGCTGGGTCCGCGTAACAAAGTACCACAGACCGTGGGGCTTAAACCACAGGAATGTATCTTCTCACACTTCTGGAGGCTGCAAGGCCGAGATCAAGCTGTCGGCAGGGTCGGTTCCTGCTGAGGTCTCGCTCCTTGCCGTGCAGAAGACCATCTTCTCCCTGTGTCTCCACGCGGCCTTCCCTCTGCTTGTGTACTCCTAATCTCCTCTTTTTTTTTTTTTTTTTTTTGATTGTTTAGTTATTTATTTTTGAGAGAGAGAGGGACACACAGAATTCAAAGCAGGCCCCAGGCTCTGAGCCGTCAGCACGGAGCCTGACGCAGAGCTTGAATCCACGACCCGTGACCTCATGACCTGAGCCGAAGTCGGACGCTCAACCGACTGTCACCAGGACGCTCAACTCAGCCACCTGGGTGTCCCTCTCCTCTTTCTAGGAGGACCACCGTCACGGTGGATTAGCACCCACCCTAATAAGCTCGTTGTAACCCAACCCCCTGTTTAAAGGACCCGTCTCCAAATCCTGTCACAGTCTGAGGTACTGTAGATTAGGACTTCAACATGGGGATTCGGGGGACGGGAGACACACAGTTCAGGCCCTCCTGGTCTGACTCAGAACCACTCAAAGGTCATCGAAGGTCAGGAACGAGAAGAACCTTCGGGAGTGGAGCTGACCTACCTGCTCAACAGGGTCCCTTTTGTCCTTCCGGCCCAGGCTCCTGTCTCATGGGCGGTGCCTTGAGGCAGACATGGTGTCGAATCCTGGCTCCTCCTCTTCTTAGGGTGGACACTTGAGAGTTTACTCAAGCTTCCTGGGCCTCAGTTTCCCCTCCAATGAAGTGAAGATGAGGCCATCTATGTCCCAGAGCCCCAAAGACAGCTAGTACAAAGAACCCAGCTCACAGGCAGTGCATGCTGTTCCCCGGCTGTTTCTTCGTCCCCAGGGCTGACTCCCCAGCCGACAAATGGCTGCTCATGACATTTGTGATGCTTACAAATATTTACATAGGATTTGGTTAACCTGCAAAATTTGACTTCAGCCTCAATAGGATTTTAACCTCCCAGGGGCAGCGCTCCCATCTGTCTGATTGTCCTCGTAATTCCCCTGAGGACAGGACGTGGGGCAGATAGGCCTGGGGACTGGCTTGTGAAGGGGCATGCAGACTCCGAGGTCCCGCACTTCTGTCCCCTTGTCACCAGGCATTAACTTCTGTCCCCTTGTCACCAGGCATTATCTCAGCCGCCACAGACCCATCAGGGAAATCCGCCCTCCACCCCCTCCACCCCATGGTGCCAGGCGGTCCTGCCTCAGACTTTCAAATCAGGCCATTACTAGCCTAGAAGCTTCATTGCTATTCACCGGGCTTCGGTTTCTCCGCCCTTATCTAATCAACACACAAACCCAATTATTCAGCCAGTATTTACATAACCCTTCCCTCCAGAGCCTTCCGTCCTCCAGCTGCTCCCCTGGGCACAGAGCTCTGGTTTTACTTAACCAAGTGTCCCAGGTAACAGCCGTCCGCCCGTTTGTGTTGGCAGTTTTCAAAGGTGAGGGCCGGATAAACACGGAGCCTCTCTGCCGGAGCTGGGGCTCGGAGAACGGGGTGTCCTGAGCCCGCCAGAGAGAGCCTGTTACACAAAGTCACTCCCTCCGTGTCCAGGACTCACATGATTAGATCCCTGGCCGCAGCCCAGTCTTCCCTGAGGAAGCAACGTACGAGGGACGAACAGGTCACCGGGTCACCTTCCCCCACGGGACAGCTCCCAGCACATAACACCCGGGGCCCAAACTTCACACTGAGCTCTTCACACACAGTCTCTATCATTCTGGTGCACTAAGTTTGAGAACCACTAGGCTTCACGATCCCCAGGGTTGCCTTCCATCCTTGGACGTTCCCTGGCTTCGAGAGATTTTAATAAGAAGCGACACATTAGAGCCCCCCCCCCCCCCGCCCTCCCCGGGCTCCTCCCTCTTCCCTCAGTGACCATCCCTGTGTGCTCTCCGGGGCATCTCCCCATCAAGTCAGATGGGAGGACACCAGTCACCGCTGGGTAAGGCAGGCCCTAGACCAGCGCCTAGCTTCCTGCTGGAGCTGCGGGCCCTCAGACGGCCTGAGGGTCAGGGACCGCATTCTGCCTCCAGAAGACTGAGGTGACAGGGCGGGTGATGGCAGAGGTGGGGCAGGGCTCATCCCATCACATGCATTTTGGCACTTACCCACAATATCCTCCAGGCCTAAAAGCGGGGAGAAGACATTTCTGCTCTGCTCCAGGTCAACAACCCACCAGACTTCATTCCAACAGCCTGGGCTGACCTCTGACACCTATCTAAAGTGAAATCTGAAGATGAGAACAGGAGCTTTGGCAGGTGACTTTACAGGAGGCCCCCTCCTGCAGCACATCCCCATGAGGAGTGCCCTCGGCCCTTCCCCCGTCTGAAAGGGTGTGTGTGAGTTCCAGAGGTGGCAGGTGCCCCGGCAGGGAGGACTCTGGGGACCCTGGGCACTGGGAGAACTTGTGAGAGCAGCTAGGAGGTCCTGGGAGCTCTCCGTCCAAAAGCCCTGGGTGGACACACAGCAGGTGTAGCAATGCCCCGACAGCCACAGCTCCTGATCTGGGTCAGGCCATGGGGCCATGGTCAGCCACACCCCTGAGGTGAAGACAAGAAATCCCAGGGGAGTCCACGTGGGCCAGATATGTACAGAGGGAGACACAGAATCGGAAGCAGGCTCCAGGCTCCGAGCTGTCAGCACAGAGCTGGACGCGGGGCTTGAACTCACAAGCTGCGGGATCATGACCTAAAGTCGAAGCCGGACTGCTCCGCGGGATATACAGCAAAGTTCCAGAGAATGGCAACGGAGGCCAGGGTCAAAGTGTTCTTTTGCCTGGAACGGTTCTCTGGGTTCATCTCCCGCAGGAAGCTCGTGGAGACCGAGGTCGAGGATACGATTCTGGATCCTGTGCAACAGGCACAGTTCCAAGCAATAGTTGCTCTAATTTCCCAACACACATGAAGCAATTTCTTTTAACTCATGAATTTGCAAAGCGACAACATAATAAGGTGAATAGAATTGAATTCATGCTATGGCATAAGTTATCGGTAGGTTATTAAACAATTACGTTAACCATAAGTATAGAAAGCTATAGATGTACATCAACTTCAAACCCTGCACGCACGTAACTGCATTGTGAGACCATTACTAACGTCCATGGCCCTGGTCCTCAGCCAGTGGCCTGGCCCCAATTTGTCTGAGCGCTTCACTCTAGTCACTGGGCTCTGTATGTCACCACCTCTATGTCCCAAGCTAGTCCAGACTAGCCTGAGTCAGGCTTGTCTCCTCCCTGAGTCAGCAGGGACAGGTGACTGCAGAGACACTCCATCGCCCTTGCTCAGAGTTCAGCTGGAAAAGTATAGAACCTTCCTACAAAAGGTAGGACTGCATCCTCAAAGCTGGATTGCTCTCTGGCCTCTGGCGGTCCCCTGTGCCTTTGCAAAGGATAAAAGGCCTGGACGTTATGTGTCTTTGTACTTGCTGAGTGTTCCATGAACCCCTGTGACATGCTCACTGCTGGAGAAAAGCCTGTGATAGGAGGTGGTAGAAAGAGATTTCCAGACCTTGTGGGCACCCAGAAGGGGAAGTTGCTCCTTTCACTGAGGGATCCCTGGACACCCCCTTGTGCCCATGATAAGCCTTCCTCTCCATGATGATTTCCTGTCTGTCTCTCAGTATCAAATCCCTCCACCCACCACCCCCAGGTATGAAGCCCGGAGCTAAAAAGCAACCACGAGGGACAAAATGCTGCCTCACCGAGGTTATGGGTTTACCATTTTCATGTTGAATGTGAAGTGTCTGAGATACACAAAAGAATAAAATGGCTAGCCAGACTGCTTGAGGAATAATCCTAGAGAACCATACGTACCTATTAACTGGGTTTTAATAAGAAGTCCCCTTTGTTTTGTTTTGGCTGGTACTGTTTTCCTCTAATCTTTCTAAAATGTAAGCAAGCAGCATGGTATACAGGAAAATAAATGAGGTTGTTGGATGGGCACCGGGAGACCTGATGTTTTGTCCAGGTTCTATAATTATCTAACCATGTCTCCCAGGACAAGAGTGCTCCAGGCCTGAGTCTCCTGGACTATAAAGCCAGGGAGCTGGATTAGATGATTTTCAATGCCCCTCCCACAGGTGTGAATTTGTAGTTCACTTTCCTAGTGGATTAAGTCTAGGATAGAGGACCTTTGGTCATTGAGAGTGGTGCCACATGGCCCAGGAGCCCTGGGTGGGTGAATGGGTGGGCAATGGGTTTCCTGCCATGCCCAGAGGAAGTTGCCAGCTAGAGGGAGTTGGAGGTGGGGAAAGGGTGTCTAGTCCCAGGGGGTAGGGCTCTGGATTCTACCTCCCTTCAACCAGGGCCACCCCACTGACACTGTTTTATATTTTAAAATAGTAGATTAGCTCCTGTTTAACCAAGAAGTTATACTATAAGAGGCACCTGGGTGACTCAGTCAGTTGAGCATCTGACTTGATTTCAGCTCAGGTCATGATCTCACAGTTTTCTTTGTGGGTTCAAGCCTCACATTGGGCTTGGAATTCTCTCTCTCTCTCTGCTCCTTCCCCACTTGCTCTCTCTCAAAAATAACAATAATAATAATAATACAACTTAAAAAAAAGAAGTTACACTACAAAAAAATGGTGCGTAAAGGACACTGATGTTGGAGATCTTATTCGATCAACTGAGAACCTGGAAATCACTCTTCCTTTCTTTGTTTATTAAATGCCTATATGAGCTGGTTTTCTTATCAATTGCCCTTCTCTGCAAAAACAAACAAACATAAAAGTATAGTGTAAAAAAGATTTCAACCAATTGGGAGAATCTGCTCAGTTGTGATTCTAGCAGCTAGGGCCTTCTCTGTCAAGGCTAGCAGCCTTGAGCATATTAAGGAGAGGCTGGGTTGCTTTCCACAGCAGCCTCTGGTTGCCCCATGGAAAAATGACATACCCCAATGCAAGTAGAGATTTCTTTCAGCGGGGATTGCCTCCTGCTCCTGTTTTTTTTCTCCAACAAAAACTAGGAGAAAACAATTTGTGCTTCTGCATGAAACTCTGATATGCCTCCCTCGATAATCATGCACTTCCTGAACTACACAGCACCTACCCCAGTGGCAATACCAGATAAAATGAGAAATATTCACCGGACGTCTGAATGAAGATTTTGCTGATGCCCTGAAGACTTCCCTGTGTTATTTCTTTTCATTTCTCTCCTCTTCCTCCCTCTGGCCTCCCGTCACCTCTCACTGGAAACTGCTGCAAGGACCTGACCTGAGTCTTTAGAAATTCAGTCTCGGCAGCCTTTGTGCAAAGGCTTCTGGTAGAATCTTTTCTCTCAAAGAGCTTTAAAGCCATTTGACTTAAAACCTAGAAAAAATGTTCCTTTCCTCTCCTCTCCAGTTCTTTCCAACTCTCTTGCACCCTGCAGCTGCCCTAAAGCCTCCCCACTCTCTGGATGTCTCATCCTTCACCCTGCTATCTCAATTACAGCCCCAAAACATGAGCCTGCCCAGATTTTCCATGAATCAACTCTTGATTATATACATGGACTTAACCTCTTGATCAGTCACCTTAAGCTTACACTTCCCTAGCAGATACCTCCAGAAGTTTAGTGGCTTCTAACATCCAAGGCTTAATTCTCATTCATGTCAGAGCCAAAAGGGTTGGCTTCAGCTTCAGCCTGCTCCAGGTTGCCAGGAATCCAGGATTGAAGGCGAAGGAGCAGCCCCTCCCTGGCACATGCTGGTCTTACAGCAGAGGGAAAAGAGAGATGGTGTACCCACGAATGGCTCTTAAGTCTTCTACTCAGAGATGGCTCCATATTGATCATCCCATTCCAGAGCATTCCACAGGTAGGAGCCAGCAATGATCTCCAGATTCACTCTATGATGCAGTGGAAGGCTCATGGCAAAGGATCTGGGGATCGGTGACTGAAGACAGTCGCTTGGCCCAGAGGACTCAAGTTGTCCATGTGGGCACTCTGCCCCAACCCACCCCATTCATCCATCTACCTGGGGTCTGGCTCGTTGTCAGAGCGTAAATCTGAGAGCGAACCAGATTCAACAACTCTTCATGTTACCAAGAAGACACGCACCCTTCTCTCAATAACTGAAATCCCATTTGCCCGAAGCTAGTGGTGGGGACATTCTTTTACAGGCCAAGTTCTAGAAGCAGAGCAGGCTACTTAAGTGTTTGGCTGATCTACAGTCCAACTTTCACTGGATTTTATGGGAAGCTGCTTTCATGGAGACGAAATAGAACAGTGGTCTGCAGTAAGCCAAGGAAGAGTTCCTTCAAAGCAATTGATTTATCCATTTTTGTCTCCATGCCACAGTTTTGTCACCCTTTACTCAGGAAAAAACATGCTAAGCAGTTCCATGAGACAGTTTAAGGGAAAAATGATTGTGCAGCATTTTGGGGAAATGTATCAACAAGTGAAAATATCAGCAGATTTGCTGAAGAAGCAGGGAGGGCTGCCCTCTTCAGTTGAGGAGACAAGTCCTTGACAAAAGAGTTTGAAACTCCCTGATAAGCATTTTGTTGAAGAGGTTAAGTCTTTATCCTCTCCTGCCAAAATTAGAAACCCCCCCTTTTTTTGTCTGTAATAACAACTCTGGTGCTTAATCAGCAGTTGTGTAGGGAAAAAAAATTTGTGTACTTGAAGTCTGGTAGTCCTCCATATAAAGGACAGCTGAAAATTTCCAGAACGTCCCTGTCTAGGAAACACTTTCCTTTTTCCCTCTGACCTGATATCCTGAGTGGATCATCTGATCTTCACAGAAGGAAGAAAATGATACAAAGGAAGAGATTCCTTCCAATAAGGAAGCTTTGCCCAGGAGGTCACTTCAAGTGAAGTAGATGGAAAAGTAAATCACTCCCGTGCCATCCATGTTGCTGCAAATGGCCAGATTTCATTCTTTCTCATTGCCAAGTAGTATTCCATTGTGTATATAAACCACATCTTCTTCATCCATTCGTCAGTTGATGGACATTTAGGCTCTTTCCATCAGTTGGCTATTGTTGTAAGTGCTGCTATAAGCAGAGAAAGACAGATACCATATGTTTTCATTCATATGTGAATCCTGAGAAACTTAACAGAAGACCATGGAGGAGGGGAAGGGGAAAAAAAGAAGTTACAGAGAGGGAGGGAGGCAAACCATAAGAGACTCTTAAATACTGAGAACAAACTGAGGGTTGATGGGGGTTGGGGAGAGGGGAAAGTGGGTGATGGGCATTGAAGAGGGCACCTGTTGGGATGAGCACTGGGTGTTGTATGGAAACCAATTTGACAATAAATTATATTTCAAAAATAATAAATAAATAAATAATACTGTTAAACTCTAAAAAAATAAAATAAAATGTTTGTTTTATATCAACAAAAAAAGGACAAGTAGATCACTCGTGAGATGGAAAAGAGAGAGACAGAGAGAGACAAAGACACACACACACACACACACACACACACGGAGGGAAGAGACAGAGAGAGGGAGAGAGAAAGAGGCTTGTTAACCCTGCCCGGCTCTGCTTCTCAGAGATGCTCCCAGTGTCCACACAAGTTGAGCTCATACTCCACTGCCTGATACCTTCAGTAATGGCCGTCTCCAACGTAGCTGAATTTCTCCTCCCACTCTAGGACTGTGTAAGTTAAGATCATGGACAGGGGCACCTGGGTGGTTCAGTCGGTTGAGCGTCCGACTTCGGCTCAGGTCACGTTCTCACACTTTGTGAGTTCGAGCCCCGTGTCAGGCTCTGTGCTGACAGCTCAGAGCCTGGAGCCTGCTTCAGGTTCTGTGTCTCCCCCTCTCTCTGCCCCTCCCCTGCTCAGGCTCTGTCTCTCTCTGTCTCAAAAATAAATAGAAACATTTTTTTAAAATTGTTTAAAAAAAGATCGTGGACAGCTTATGGGCCTTCCCATATTCATCATGCAAGGTAACAGATAAACAAGGAGTAACATACCTGGTTTCCAGTCCCTCTGCCTGGCTGCCTGGGGATGCTAATTATCACAACCTCACCTTCTAGCAGCAGTATGTTAATCAGAATCACAGCCTTCAGATGCTAATTCTATGACCTCCCACTTTTTCTAGGAACAAGCGAAATGAATGAGCCCAATTTGTAGCATGAAAATGTGAGGCAACTTCCGTAGATGGAGGCGCTTGGGAGGTGGATGGGAGCATCACTGCAAACGTGAAGCAGGAAAGACATCGTTTCTTGGGCGATGAACTTCAATGAAGCCTTATTATTAGGAAGGTTGTGTTTATGCCCCAGTGTCGATGCAGGTGGAGACAGGCCTGCAATAAGAGCAATGCTCCAATATGGAAGGATATGAATACTCAATCTAATTTGATATAAAATCTCAAGTTGTTTTTGTCTTTCTTTTCCCACCTTACATGTGACACATTCTGGGATGGGCAGGAGGGAGAACAATCTTTCCCAGAAAGTGCACAACAAGCAGCTGTGTTTCTGAGTAGAGTCTCTTGACAGCAAAGAAGGGAGGAGTGATTTCTTCTGTGGCTAATGACTCATAATCTTGTTTTAAAGGCTCTTTCTGACTTGGTCATCATGGTGTTTTGTGAAAGAAAATCCTGGAAGATGGCTTTAGTGTGCAGGAGAACAAAGGATCCAGGCAGAAGGTGAGGAAGGGACTGAGAAGTAGAGAGAGACTCCAAGGAACTCTGTAATCTTGGCAAGAAAGAGGTCAGAGCACAACACTAACTCAGCATGTGCAGCAAGGGAAGGCCCATCTGGAGGAGTGCAGTTTGAATGCCCAGGAGCTCCTTCAACTCAGGGGTCTACACAAAGAGACACAGACTTCACCTTGCCATCACAGTGCACCCCGTCCAGCCTCATATCATGATCCTGGCTCCACACACCCCACACACAGGTTCGTGCATGCACGCACACACCGTGATGCAAAAGAGTCTTCTGGCATCATGCAGGGTGGTGGACAGCAGTTCAACCTGTGCTAGGTTGAGCTGAACAACATGTAGAATAGTAAGATATCAACACACCCCAGGAATAAGAATTCCCTAAAAAAACAAAGGGATTTTGTGATTATCTGTGGTAAAGCAAGTTTGAGGAAAACTACGTACCGTGATCTCTACCTAAGATCGTGTAATGTCATGGGAACCAGCCGCCAGATGGCTCCCAAAGATCACCTTCTTGTCTGGGAGATTGTCTGGGAGAAGGTGGCCCCCATGCCATGAGGACACACAAACAGCACTGTGGGGACACACACCTAGAGAAGAACTGAGAGCTCCCACCAATAACCAGCACCAACTTGCCAGTCAGGTGAGTGAGGCATCTTGGAAGTGGCTCCTCCATCCCCAGTCGAGCCTGCAGATGATGTTGCCCCACCCAACATCTTAACTGCCACTTCATGACAGACCTTGAGCCAGAACCACCCAGCCAAGTTGCCCACAAACTCCTGACCCACGGAAATTTTGGGCACCATTCGACATTTGCTGTTCTTAGTCACTAAGTTTTAAGGCAAGTTGATACATAGTGATAGACAATTACTACAAAAATGTATTAACATATTTTAATCTCAGAAGCTGTCCTGCATGTTTTTAACTGTATTTTACTTTGTTTGACTCAGTATTTTCTGAATGCTTTAGTTATAAAACAGTTTCTTCAAAGAATGCTTTGTTAACAACTCAGGATATTAGAGTTTCACAGAGCATAGTTTGGGAAGATCCAGGCTAGCTGTGGTTGTTTTTATTAAATAAATTAACTCGCATACACTTCATGCAATAGTTTAATGCCAGATAAATTATCTCTAATGAAAAATATTTGGGGGCGCCTGGGTGGCTCAGTCAGTTAAGCATCTGACTTCAGCTCAGGTCATGATCTCAGAGTTTGTGGGCCCACATAGGGCTCTGTGCTGACAGCTCGGAGCTTGGAGCCCACTTTGGATAGTGCGCCTCTCTCCCACTCATGCTCTGTCTCTCTCTCTCTCACTCTCAAAAATAATAAACATTAAAAAAATTTAGAAAAACATAGTTGAAGAAAAACTTAATTCTAATTTTAGAAACAAAATATATGTATTTAGGTAGATCACCAATTAAAGGAATGCTAAAGAAAAATTTTGTCCAGTTAGCACTTTGAAAATAGAAAGGGTCTTCCAACTTCATCATTTTTTCATGTATTGGTATGTGTAAAATTGAATTTTATTTTTGTGGCTCTAAATTATCTATAAGATGTGAAAAATCCCTGGCCATTAAAATGTTAACCCCAGTTACTGGTCAAAATAGGGCAACTGAGCTATTTGCTGTCTTAAATAATTTGGTGGTCTTAGAGGATGACCTTCATCCTGGAGAAGAGAGGCTAAAGAAAAAGTGACTTGCCAGAGCCCCCAGGTATTGGGAAAGTTAGGAGAGAAACGCTGAGCCCCCATTTTTCTCCACCATTCTGCACTACCACAGTGGAACCACCCAGAAAAACTGCATCTCATAACAACCCATCTCCTTTCTTAAGAATAAGGGGGCTTAACCCTGAGATTAGTTTCAAAGAACTGCAGGTAAGAGTGGCTTCAAAACCCAGAGCCTAAATCACTTGCCCAGGTTGCTTCCCATTGAAAAGCTGAGGCACCAGAGGACCATGAGCTCTGTGAGGTCCCTCTGAGCCAGGTGGTGAAGTGCCCTTGGACTGGGTTCTGGCCCTGCCCGTGCCTGCCTACAACTTTGGTCATGGACCCCTCCTGAGCCTCACTTTCTCCCTTTCTAAATATGGACAATAACACCAGCTCACAGGACTCTGAATGGATTATGTGAGAGTGGGAACACTGGGAGCTCTGTTCACCTCCAATCTCCCTTCTTCTCCACCACACTGCTCTGCCCACATGTGTGGTCTTCAAGAGCCATTCAGACATGAGCTAATTCTAGTACATTAGTGACTATATACAGCAAGATAAATGCCATTTATTAGATCAATTGGGGAGAGATTTTTCCTCACTAAAATGGGATTTTGTGCTTTACAAAAGGATTCACTTAAAATAGCTTATTGCTTTAAACAGAGAGCCCCTCCTTCACACATTTATGGACAATTTACCACTTAGGAAACTAAAAAATGAAGTATTTGGGGTATTTGATGATCAATTAGAAATGAAACAATTCTGTCAGCCAAAGGTGAAATATTTATAAAAAATACATACACATCATTTTTTAGGAATATTCCTACTACAAGCAGCCAGTCCAACACAGATGCACCTCCATGGTGCTCAGCATCAAAGACAGCCTCAGTCCAGTGCAGAAAGGCAGAGGCAGGGCCCTGTTCCCTTATGTTCACCAACATAGGGCCAGTGCCTTGTTAACCAATCTTAACTTAGTGGTGAAAAATAGTCTATAATAACCTTGTCAAGAAGTTGGTTCCCATAATCTCCCTAGCTTGCTTCTCAAAGTCTTCTCATTCAATGGAACTCATGACTGTTTCATGTAAAAACCCTTCTTCCAATTTCAATATGTTGCCCATGAAGATTCCACAGAGTGTACAAAGCAGGAGACTCACTGGCCCCTGGGGACCATAGCCATGAAGCTGCTGGGCATGTAGGCCCTTGCCCAACCCTTCCACTGGCCACGGGCCAACTCTGCTCCAACCCAGGCTTGATGTCTTCCCAGGTTGCAGCAAGGAGGGAGACCCCAGCTGAAATTGCATGCGGGTTACAGGCTCATTGTAGCCTAGATTCAGAAGACGTGGACTTACAGTGGATGCAGAAACCACCCCATGTTTCCCTTAGCTCTGAACAGAAGATTCCACAAGTGCTGTGGACAGACAAAGGGCATATGAAGAAAAACCACTGTCCGTGTCCTCAAAAGTGTGCAGTCTAGTGTGGAAGATATGTCTAATACATCCACCACGTGGAAAAAAATTCAGGGTCAAATTTGGTGCCCACGTTGCACTAGGACTTGATTGTTATGCAGCTAGAGAAGTCAAAGAAGCTTTGTGAAGAAGGTAGATCGGGGATGGACTTTAAAGAAAGGTTGGTAACAATGACCATAACCATGAGTCCTTCGCATTTGCCTGTGCAAGGTGCTTTGCATGTGACTCTCCACCATGTCACTCTTCTGTCAACACATGGAAATTTATATTAATATTTTCATATTATGTGAGGTAACTCTGACTTTCAAGGTTAAAAAAAAGTCACACACAGCCAGCCAAGTGGTAATTACATAACTTTAACACAGATCTCTTTAACCTTGAAGCTCAAAATTACAATTTTACACATTAGGGTAGGCAGGAGGAAGGAGGAACTGTGTTTTTCTTTTTTTTTTTAATTTTTTTTTTCAACGTTTATTTATTTTTGGGACAGAGAGAGACAGAGCATGAACGGGGGAGGGGAGAGAGAGAGGGAGACACAGAATCGGAAACAGGCTCCAGGCTCTGAGCCATCAGCCCAGAGCCCGACGCGGGGCTCGAACTCACGGACCGCGAGATCGTGACCTGGCTGAAGTCGGACGCTTAACCGACTGCGCCACCCAGGCGCCCCTAGGAACTGTGTTTTTCAAAAAGGCAAAAGGGAAGATGGGGTTGAACAAACCTATGATCTGTGTAGGGGACAGAGGGAAGGGCACCCTTGTTAGTCAGCAGGAGTCTACTTGCAGAGGAAAAGATATGAGGTCAAATATGTTGGGAAGGGTGATTATGGACCATCTTGAAGACCTACCATGGGAGACTGGCCTTGGAAAATATGGCAGTAGGGCCTCACAATAGGTTCTGTAGTAGAGGCCAGGCTGTGACCATAAAGACAGGACCAGGGGCCAGCAAGAAGGTCATGGAAGAAATCCAAGTGAGGACACTATGTGTTTGAAGTCCAGTTGGGGAAGGAAGGAAGGAAGGAAGGGGAAAAAGGAAGGGAAAGGAAGGGAAAGGAAGGGGAAGGGAGGGGAGGGGAGGGGAGGCAAGGAAAGGAAGAGAGAGGGAGGGATGGAGAAAGGAAGGGGAAAGTGGAGAAGCATTCCACAGGGAAGGACAAGGAGGCATGGTAGAAGGAGAAGGCAAGAATCAAGATAAAGTTACTATGGACCTACAGATCATCTGAGCCCAGGGCAGCGGCCACTGAGCTGCCCACCCAGGGGCCAGATTTTCCATGGTGTGGCCGTCTCCCCAGCTAATGTGAAACTTCCATCAGAGCAGGTCTTCATTTCATTCACTGATATATCACTAAGGGTATCTCCCTTCCATTCCAATCCTTTCTCCCCACCCGATGTTCACATGAACTTACAGTCTTATTGTTCTTTCTTGTTACTCTAGATCTCAAGAGAAGAAAAAGAAGGACAGAGGGAAGGAAGAATCCTTAGTTGCTCTGTGATACTGGTACATTTCATCATTTCTCTGGGCCTCAGTTTCCATATCAGTAAAATTAAGATTGTAACCTCCTGCAGTTGTTACGAGAATTAAATTAGATAGCAAAGTGCAATCATCTATTAAATGTAGCAGAGGTTAAGTTATATATGCAAATTATAATTTATATAAAATTCTACATGTAAAATCTGTTGGAAGTAACAACTATCACACTAAGTATTGTGCCTTCTATCTCTCTGGAATCTATTGTGAGTAGAATAATTGGGCAATGAGAAAATCTTGAAGCAGTGAGAACACGTGACTCCTCATATACAAAGCGTCCCAGGAAGATTAACAGCTGACTTTGCATGAGAAACCGTGGAGGCCAGGTGCAGTTGGACGCCATATTTAAAGTGTTGCAGGGGGAGGGGAAGAGTGATCAAGGATTCTATATCCAGCAAAACTATTTTTCAAAAACCAAAGATGAAATAAGGACATTCCCAGATAAATGGAAACAGAGGATCCATTGCTAGGAAACCCACCTTACTAGAAATACTAAAGGAAGTTCCTTAGGTTGAAAGCAAGGACTCCAGATGGTAATTCAAATCCTCATGAAAAAGAAAGCGTACCAATAAAGGTAATTACATAATCATAAGAGATATTTTAAATGCACATTCTATTTTCTTCTCTGAACTGATTATAGAAACAGTTGTGTATGTATATGTAATACATATAATGTACTGTGAAACCTGTAACATACAGAAATGTAATATATTTGAAAATAACATCACAAAGGAGGTGGGTGGGGACAAACTTGTAGTCGAGTAAGGAAATGGCACCAGGCGGTAACACAAGTCCTCAAGATCAAATGAACAGAAGGATATGGTAAAGAGGATTAATATAACCAACTCCATAAATATGTACTATATAATTCCTTTTATTTCTTTTGCTAACTTCTCTAAAAGCTATAAAGTACATAAAGTAGTAATTGTAACAATGTATTATTAGGTTTGTAACATATATAGATTAATGTGTATCACAATAGTAGTATAGAAATGGGAATGAGAAATAGACTTGTTTTTAAGTTTATTTACTTATTTTGAGAAAGAGAGAGACAGAGCATGGGAAGGGGCAGAGAAAGAGGGAGAGAGAGAGAATCCCAAGCAAGCTCCATACCAACAGCACGGACACTGATGCGGGGGCTCAAACTCACAAACTGTGAGATCACAACGTGAGCTGAAATCAAGAGTGGACGCTTAACCAACTGAACCACTCAGGTGCCCCAAGACAATAGAATTATACAGGAGTAGTGTTTCTATATCTCACTAGGATCAAGTTAGTAAGTCATACGTAGTTAATAGATCCAAAATACATTCTGATGAGTAAAGAACTATGTGCTAGGCCCTAGGGTGACCACTAAAAACAACAAACAAAAACTCCAAGAAAATCATTAACATTTAACAATCATTAACAACGTTACAATATTATCCTAAGAAAATTATTATAAGTATGCCCATTTACTAGTGACCAAAAAGCTCATTGCAGAATAAACTGTGAAAAATAATTTAATTTTTTAACACAGAGAATTAGCCATATATTTAATGTTTATCCATATAGTGGTTTAAGTTAATGATTACAGTCATCTAAAATTATGTTGTAGAATTGCATTAAGGGAAAAGAGAGGTGGCTACAATACAAATTTTAAGTGTTATAAAATAGTAGGTACAGTATGGTTCCACTTCGGGAATGACATTTATATTTTCACAATTTAAAAATGTGCTTTTATCGCATTTTATTATTTCTGAAATGGATTCATCTTTCCACTGAAAGTACTTCTTTTAGTTTGCAAAAGGCTATTAATTGGGCAAGATGTATCTTAGAATTGATATCTTAGAATCAAGAAAACACACACACACACACACACACACACACACACCCCGGCCCCAAAATGCTGGGCTTGAATGTGACACTTGCCAATGAAATGAGAATGTGCACGACCATACCATGCCAAGACCAGGCAAAGCTTCGAACGTTCCCAAGGGTTTGCTTGGCCCCTGCCCAGACCACTGGGAGGAGGCCAGTCGTCTTCACCCAGGAGTCCCCGGACTTGACCTGACCTGGAGCAAAGCCACGCCGCTGCCCTGCCAACCACGTGGAAGAGAAGAAAATCACTGAGCAATGTGGGGCTTTTGTTATCTCGGCAAAAAACCGACTAATACCTTCTCCCGAAAGTTGAATGCAGGAAGGAAAACCTCATTCACCTCAAGGGTCTAGTCCGTTGAGTTCTGGTTAGCCAAGGATCTACAACGTGCTTCATCGAGGTTAATATCAAAGTAGATGAGTAGCAAACTTCCTGGGACTGTTTGGTCTAATCTATGAGTCGCTGCTTACTCATAACTCCAAACAGACTGTGTTCACACCTCATGGTAGCTTACTCAACATTACCTCTAAGATCTCTGTGCTCATTACTTCAGACAATGCTCTATGTCACTGTGACCTCATGGGGTCAATGGTGATAGGAACTGTATGGCCCATCAGTACCCCCTGAGGTCTGCTCATCCCCCACTCATTCAGCACGCATCCATTCATTCAGCACGTCACTCTCATGTGGTGTGTTAGCCCCTCTGGTTGCCCCTGGAAACACAAATGTGAGGATGACGAGATCCAGCCCTAAAGAAGCTCATGGTCTAGCGAGCCTATAAATACCATTCTGTTGGTTTTTTTTAAAAAAAGAAAAGGGCTCACTATAATCTCCAAGTTACTTGTCCAACGGTGAAAGGAATAGGGATAACAAATCCCGTGTCCCGATCTGTGGTTTGAGGCAAGGAGCCTTTGCGGTTCAAGGCCACTTTGGGGAGGGCTAAAGCGTCAGAGGAAATGCAGAAAGACCCTCAGAGAAAGGTAATTGTGTGTGTGGATGGATGAGCGCGCGGTGTGTAGAAGGAGCACGCATGTGAGCATACATTCAGTCCTCCAACGCCAACTGAGGAACAAAGTGAGGACGTTTCTCCTTGGCCCCTCTGCCTCGCTCAGGGCCCCCCGCTCTGCACAAATTGACCTGGTATAAGTAGAAAGAGCCTCAGAGGAGAGTCGGGCCGCCACCAAGCTGTCATTCTTGAGCGAGTTTCAATTCTCTTCACCTAGGGTCCTTGTCCAAAAAGTGAGAACTGTAGAGGGCTTACGGAATTGTGTGGGAACATTTTTGGCGGACACCATGGATGGGGAAGGAGCTCCTCGCCTTCCCAGGCACAAGCGACTTTCCAGGTCAGCAGAGCTGGTAAACCACTCAGCTAGATGGTGCCCTGCATGGCATTTGATGATTCTAGGAATATTCCAAACGGAGTATCTTAGTAAAATTACCAAAAGACACCCCTGATGTCCCCCCACACTTCTGATATCTGTGACTCTGGACCTGCGGATTAATATTTCCAGGTTGTGTCAGCTTCATATACTTATTAACTGCCTTTCTTTTTTCTTCTCAGTCCTAAACTATGTCCTTCAAGTTTCAGTGGCGCCCACTGGCTCCACTGTGGAGGTCACACCATCCATACACTGACCCCGCACCAGCTTCATCCAGCATCTCGTGTCATGGGGACTGACACCCACATACCAGGAGGGAGCACCTTGTCCATGGATGGCTGAAACGGGCTTTAAATTATAGGCTCAGCTTTAATACAGAGGAAAACAGAGGACTTCAGGGCTGCTTTCAAAAAAAAGAGACAGGGTACCTGGATGGCTCAGTCGGTTAAGTGTCCAACTTTGGCTCAGGTCATGATCTCACGGTTTGTGGGTTCAAGCCCCGTGTCGGGCTCTGTGCCGACAGCTCAGAGCCTGGAGTCTGCTTCGGATTCTGTCTTCCTCTCTCTCTGCCCCTCCCCCGCTCACGCTCTGTCTCCCTCTCTCAAAAAATAAATAAACATTAAAAAGAAAATTAAAACACACACACACACACACACACACACAAAGAGCCAAGGACATGCTCCGTGGATGAAATGAAAGCGCATTTACTAATTGAGGAAGAAGCATGCAAATCCAATCAGGAAGTAATTGGATTGGAGGCTTAAGGCCCTATGTTGGATGTGGGTAGAGGAAATCCCTTAAACTTATACATCAAGAAAAATAAAGCCTGCAGCTTCAAGAGAGAAAATGCTCTTAAAGCAGTGCTGCGGCAAACAAGCAGATGAATCAAAGACAATTCCACCTTTGCTTTGCATCTGGGGGGCTTTTTACAAGCCCGCCGTATTGAACTTGCTAGCTGGCAAGACAAAGTCAGTGATCAAACATCTGCTCACATGTGAATCCAGCTGATGAACAAGAAATGACAGAAACCTACTGGGAATGGGGGTAAAGGGGGAGAGACAGGGACAGAAAGGGAGGGGGGAGGAAGGGAGGATAAAAGGGGAGGAGAGAGGGAAACCATGGGGGTAGGGGAGTTGCGGGGGGGGGAGAGGGAGCCAGATCAGAGTTCAAACCCATAGGTTCAGCATTTTCCTATATTCTCATATATTATTAGGCTCCCACCTTTGTGGAGAATTGGGAAAAGAGCATCAAACCTCTATTGGGGGTAAAGACAGATACGGACATTTTAGTGACTCCTTTGCCCGAGAACCATACGTGACAAATGCCTTCCAAGGAGAAAACGGGAAGAATGGAGGGTTGACCTGCCTTTTCCTCCAGGGTGAGCAGATTTGCCCGGGGCAGGGCCGGGGGAGGTGAGGAGGGGTGCACGTGTTGTTTTGTCTGTCCGGCCTCCTCTGCTCACCACACATAGTCTTCTCCTCACAGCACCTCCTTCCATTGGAGAAGTACTCCTCCCTCTCACCAAATGCTTCCACCCATTACAATATCCCACCCCTAGACTTGCCCCCGCCCAGCCCATCCTAATACCTTCGGCTTGGACACCATGACTGGCCCAGGGACGGCCGTGTGGCCTGGTGTTTGCAATGTGCACAATAAAAAGTCTTTCTTTTGTTGTGGCGTTGCTAACACTCTTACACGGATGTGATCTGTGGGACCCTCTTCTGCTGTGCGAGGAACAGGCCCCTCTGTACAAGGAGCCTGAGTCCCCCCGCTGGTACCCCAGAGCTGAGAAAGGACAAGAGGAGAGAGAGATGTCCCGACCTCTCTCTTCGAGTCCTTAGATCCAATCATGCCCAAGGAATGCCACTCCATCTCTGCCTGTCCCAACTGAGACAAATAAGTCCCTCTTTTCCTTAAGCTAGTTTGAGAGAGTTAGGTTTTTCCTGGCATCAGAAAGTGTCCTCATGGGGTCTGGTTTGTCACAGCACCACCCTTAGACCTGAGCCACTCCAGTGCCCCTGGGTGTCCCTCTTGCAAGGGCTCTCGTCCACTCAGGCTCTCATGTGGCTACTCCCCTCCCCGTGGTGCAAAGAGTCTGGGGCCAAGGGACCACCTCCCCTTCTAGGCCAGGCTCCAGAAGCTCCTGCCTCAACCTGGGTCATCTCCCAGAGCCACACAGACCTCTCCCCTGGGTCTATCTTCCAAAGGACAGAACACCCTGTAGGTTTGTGAGCTCCCGGGCTCGAACTGCCGTCTGCAGGAGCATGAAATTAAGGTGTTCGTCACGTGGACCTAAGGCCATCACGATGCAAAGTAGAGTCAGGTCAGGGCTGGGGGAAAGGAGACTTTTTTGGTTTTTTGAGAGAGCACAAGCAGGGGAGAGGAAGAGAGAGACAGACAGACAGACAGACAGAGGATCCAAAGCGGGCTTTATGTTGACAGCAGTGAGCCCAGTGTGGGGCTTGAGCTCACAAACCACGAGATCATGACCTGAGCCAAAGTCGGATACTCAATTGACTGAGTCACCCAAGTGCCCCGGGAGAGGAGACTTTCATCCACACTCTTTCCTGGGTGCACAAGTATGGGGTGAGGGTGCATTTAACCTCTCAACAACCCACGAAGTCAGTACCATGACCCCATCAGATAGATCAGCCAACAGGGTAGTCAAAAACATGAGAGAGAACACAGTGTGGCCAGAAGTAGGGCTTTCACGAATTGGTGACATTCTCTCACCTTTTGTGTCTAAATCACAGGGCAAATGCCCCGTGCCAGCACAGACATCAGGGCTTGTGCCTGAGCCGTACCAGCCAAATGGTGACCCCAAACTCTGCCTCTGTCCCCATCTGACTCCGCTCAGAAGGCAAGTCCCTAAGTCCTTTGATTGGTCACCGAAGCTCCAGCTTCACAAAGCTCAGGGAGGCGTCAAACTGTTCACTCTTCAGGGACAAAGAGTGGGCACAAGAACACCAGGCTTTAGTCAGTTTGCTTCAAGGACTTAAGGAGGCCAAGCGCACAAGGCCCCGGGCACCCAGCGGTACGGAGCTCCTCACCCCAGCCTCCGGAGGTCAGTGCTCCCGATGCGCTTTCAGATCAAACCTCAGGAGCAAAGGAGTGATTAATCAGCCTTTCCAGCTGTGTCCAATCATTCTCGAACGCCAGCCCAATCTAAGTGGCTACAGGTTAGGGGCACAAAGAGGAACTCAAGACATGAAGCAAATTCCAAGAACCATCAATAAACCAGCTCCTCTCCGGATGACTAATGTTCATAAAATACCGGGGCGCCTGGGTGGCTCAGTCAGTTTAGCATCTGACTTCGGCTCAGGTCAGGATCTCACGGTTCGTGGGTTCGAACCCCGCGTTGGGCTCTGTGCTGACAGCCTGGAGTCTGCTTCGGATTCTATGTCTGCCTCTCCCCTGCCTGCACTGTCTCTCTCTCTCTCTCTCTCTCTCTCTGTCTCAAAAATAAACAATCAAAAAATTTTTTAAAAGGAAAGAAAAGAAAACCTGCATCATTGGGCTGGGACAAAAGAATTTTTAACAGATCAGTTTAAACCAGAGTCGGGAGGAATGGGAAGAGACCAAGGCTGATTTTTTTTCACCTTTTAAATGTGGGGGGAAATCAAAGGTTCCCAGAGGTGACCATGTATCCCAGGTCACCCCAGGATAGGCGAGAGCCAAGAGAGCATCGTTTAGGCTCTGCAGTGAACCTTCCTTCCTCCTCTCCGGCCTCTTCATCCAGGACTGGGATCCTGCTGCGAATAAACATCAACCGGTGTCTGTGTGGGAGCATCGCTGACTCCAGCTCAACTCCGACTTCTCTGGCTTGGGAGGCTCACGGCTGAGAGACGAGGCCTTTAGTTTCCGTGTGACTCCAGAAAACCACACCACCAGACACGCTCTGCAGCCAGGGAGATAGAAAGACAGGGGGAGAGAGAGAGAGAGCAGGGCAGGTCCGCCCTCAGAGAAAGTCCCTGCTGCCCTAAATAATCTCTGCTTCACAGGTACCATAGACTCTCCACTTAAAGAGCACCCAATGCAAACGTCCTCACCTTTAAAACAGTCATTGGGAACGGAAAACGAAAAGATTTTTTTTTTTTTTTCAAAAGAAAGGATGAAAATAAAAGGTGGGAAAAGATATACCAGGCAAATGGGAGTCAAATCCAAACACCAGGACAACAATCTCAACAATTTGCCAAAAATAGAATCTGGGGGCACCTCAGTGGCTCAGTTGGTTGAGCATCGACCTCTTGAATTCGGCTCAGGTCGTGATCCCAGGGTTGTGGGCTCTGTGGTGTCTAAATTTTTTTTTTTTTAATGTTTATTTTTGAGACAGAGAGAGACAGAGCATGAATGGGGGAGGGGCAGAGAGAGAGGGGGACACAGAATCGGAAGCAGGCTCCAGGCTCTGAGCCATCAGCCCAGAGCCTGACGCAGGGCTCGCACTCACGAACCATGAGATCGTGACCTGAGCTGAAGTAGGATGCTTAACCGACTGAGCCACCCAGGCTCCCCCTCTGTGGTGTCTATAAAGAGTGACCATGTACCTTGTTGGGTTTTAAGGAATATGTATATTTAATAACTAATAAATATATATTTACATATATAAAAGGAATATAAAAGAATATATAAATAGAATATATTATGTTAAATAATAGAATTGATTAACATAATTTAAAATCCTATTATATTAAAATGTATTTAAAATACATACTTATATACAATATATTTTCTGATCATGTAACAATAAAATTAGAAATCAATATCAAATGAGTATGTCTTAAAATCCCATATACTAGGGTCACCCGGGTGGCTCAGTCGGTTAGGCATCAGACTTGGGCTCAGGTCATGATCTCACGGTTCATGGGTTCGAGCCCCGCGTTGGGCTCCGTGCTGACAGCTCGGAGCCCGGAGCCTGCTTCAGATTCTGTGTCTCCCTCTCTCTCTCTTCCTCCCCTGCTCGCTCTCTCTCTCTCTCTCTCTCTCTCAAAAAGAAAGATTAAAAAATAAAATAAAATCCCATATACTAAAAAATAACGCTGAGATTAAAAATAAAATTAAAAGAGAAATTGTAAAATACTCAGCAGTGAACTAACAATGAAAACACTGCATATCAAAATCTATAAAGCCGTCACAGACTGCTTTAGAGTAAGTTCTACCAAGTTTTCAAGGAATAGATAATATGTTTCAAAATCTAACTGACTCAAACAGCATATTAAGAAAAATTATAACTAATTAGGATGTATCTGAGGAAGCCATTAAATGGTTCAACGTTTAAAAAAAAAAAAAGACCTGTCAATGTAGCTTTTTTTTTTTTTTAATTTAAATTCTAGTTAGTTAACATGTAGTGCAATATTGGTTTCAGGAGTAGAATTCAGTGATTCATCACTTACATGTAACACCCAGTCCTCATCCCCAAAAGTGCCCCTCAGTACCTATACCCCATCCACCCCATTCCCATCCACCTCCTTCCATCAACCCTTAGTTTAACTTTACTAGAACAAAAAGAACAATTCTATGATTATCTCAATTTTTGCAGAAACAGTTGATAATTTCGATCCATATATTTTTTTAAAGAGCCCTTAACAAACTGAACATATTACAAATTGAAAGGAAATGCCTTAACTTTAGAAAAAGTTATATACCAGAAAACTTATAGCAAATCTTATGCTGAAGGGAAAAGCTTTATCCTTGCTCCCATTAAGATTGAAAGTAAGACAATGCTTTCCCATCACCACCATTCTTTAATACAGTCCTAGAGGTCTCAGCCAACAGGAAATCTTTTTTAATTTTTTTTCTTTAATGCTTACTTATTTTTGAGACAGAGCATGAGCAGGGGAGGGGCAGTGAGAGAGAGAGAGACAACAGAATCCGAAGCGGGCTCCAGGCTCTGAGCTGTCAGCACAGAGCCCGACGCGGGGCTCGAACTCACGGACCATGAGATCATGACCTGAGCTGAAGTTGGACGCTTAACAGACTGAGCCACCCAGGCGCCCCAGGAATTTTTTTTTTTTTTTTTTTTTTTAAGGAGAAAGAACAAAGGGGCACCTAGGTGGCTCAGTCCATTAAGCATCTGACTCCTGATTTCGGCTCGGGTCATGATCTCACAGTTTGTGGATTCGAATCCCATGTCAGGCTCTGCACAGAGAGTGTGGAGCTTACTTGAGATCCTCTGTCTCCCTTTCTCTGCCCCTCTCCTACTCACACTCTATTTTTCTCAAAAATAAATAAGCATTAAAAAAAATAAAAGAGGAAGCACATAAAATTTGGAAGGGAAAAGATTAAAAAATACCATTATTTACCAACAATGGAATCATCTATATTCAGAAACCAAACGGGGGGCACCTGGGTGGCTCATTCAGTTAAGCGTCTGACTTCGGCTCAGGTCATGATCTCGTGGTTTGTGAGTTCAAGCCCCGCCTTAGGTTCTGTGCTGACAGCTCAGAGCCTGGAGCCTGCTTCAGATTCTGTGTCTCCGTCTCTCTCTGCCCCTCCCCTACTTGTGCTCTGTCTCTCTATCAAAAATATATAAAATGCAAAAAAAAAAAAAAAAGAAACCAGAGTTCATAAAAATTGCCCTCCGTGGAAAACAAACTAACTCTTTTAAAGGACATTTTAAAAGAGCTGACTAAATAGGGTGACATTCCATGATCTCAGGTAGGTTCCCATCATATTTTAAAGGTACCTGTTTTCTCCCAAATAAACATATAAATTCAAGGCTATGCCAATGAAAATGATAGCTGATCCTCTTGAGAATTTAATAAACACATTCTAAAATGTTTATGAAAGAATAAGACCTAGACACAGCTAAATCTGTATTGGAAGAGAAGAGCGGAGTGGGGGGGAACAGAATCTACTAGACATAACCACCTTCTCTAAAGCTCCGCTGATAAATCTGCGCGCTAACAGCTCAACAGCAGTAATGACAACAAACGTGACAGAGTGTGTTTGAGGCTACGATAAAGGACGACCGCACCCACGGAGGCCAGGACATCCCGGGATGGGCTTAGGAAAACTGACTCCCAGCATGCCATGCTTTCCTAAACCCATATGAAATGGCGGAAGCCAGACGGCCCGACACCCCAACGTGGAAGGTAAGACTGTAAGTTTTAGAGAAGATGATGTAGGAGAAAAACCTGGCATGCTAGGAAGGGAGAATAACTTACACAGAATCCCAAAAGCACAAAACATAAATTCAAATATTACTGAATACGATTGTATCGCAGTTAAGGAGCTCTGGTCAACCAAGAACTCCGGAACAAAGGAAATATTTTGTGCTTATGTAGCAAATACTCATACACTGCACACCTTGTGCCTCGGTGCTTTAAAATACTGACTGAGTCAATGTTCTTAGCTGCCCTATGAAGTGGGTACTGTTATTATCCCCATTTTGCAGACAAGATGCTGAGCTGTGCAGACGTTAACTGGCCCAGGATCACATAGGTTAATGAGCATGGCCAGAAGGCAAACCCAGGCCGTCTAGATGCAAACATCTGGAGTCACATTCTTTTCCTTTTTTAAGTAAGCCCTATACCCAACATGGGCCTTGAACTCACGACCCCAGATCAAGAGTCACACACTCCACCAACACTCTACCAGGCACCCCTAGAGCCACATTTCTTAACTACTATGCCGCACAGACACTCCACAGAGTGGAGACAGACTGGGACAAGATACTTGTGAAGGTGTGTCTAAAACATGTTCCAAAACAAAGGACTAACGCTTGGAATACGTAAGGAGCTCCTGCAAATCGGCAAGCCTAGGACAACAAAGTCCGACAGAAAAATGATGTGCGTGCCAAGGCTAGAAGAGGAGATCTAAAAGGACTGACAAGCATATGGATGGGATATTCAAATGCATTACTATCAGAAAAATGGGAATTAAACAAGAAAATATCACATCACACCTGTTGGACTGGGAAAAACTGAAAAGCCAGACGGGAGGCTGCAGGGGGTTAACTGTTTACTGTAAACCGGCACGGCCATGTGGCAAACAACCTGATCGTTGTTATTCCGCGTATGTATATGGATACTTTATGACCCAGCAAAGCAGCCCCTGAGTAGTTCCGTCTTAGTCCATTGCACTGCTATAACAGAGCACCATAAACTGGGTGGCTTATAAACAACAAAAATCTATTTCTCACAGCTCAGGAGGCTGGGAAGTCCAAGATCAAGGCGCTAGCTGGTTCAGTGCCTGGGGAGAGCCCACTTCCTGGTTCATGGATGGCTGTCTTCTCCCTGTGTCCTCACAAGGCAGAAGGGTTCTGTGGGGTCTCTTTCATAAGGGCACTTATTCCATTCATAAGGGCTCTGCTCTCGTGATCTAATCACCCCCCTCTGGAGGTGGATGTGATTAGATCATGACCAGGTCGGATCCTAACCCCTAATCACATTGGGATTAGGATCTGAACATGTAAATTTCAGAACACAAACCTTCCGTCTATAGCACCTTCTCATAGATGTCCCAGAACGGGATGAATATGCGGACATTCATCTCAGTTTGTTACGGAGTCCGGGAAGTGGGGCGATCTAGGCATCCGTTTCCAGATGAAGCAACATACACCGTAAGACGGATATGCACTGTGGAATCCTGTGCAGCTGTGAGGGACCCACACGCCAGATGTACACACAGCAGTAGGAACAGACCTCAAAAACATCGTGTTGAGTAAAAAAAGGAAACAGAATTAGATGTAAAGCACGTTACCATTTATGTAAATTTTAAAAAGGCATCCATGCAAACTACACCACATGTTTTATAAATCACACTTATACATAGTTTACGCATGAACTATATATTTTATAAATTATATGTTTGTTTACAAACAAAAAGACAGATACAGATACAGATCCAAAACAGGCAACGATTGCCTTTGAGGGAAGGAATTGGAAGTGGGAAATGCCTATCAAAAGGAATGAATAATGAAAATTAGAAACCAGCGTGGGATCTTGCACAAACAATGATGATAAAGTGCCCTGAGCCACGAAGTGTGATTAATTCAGCCCTCCTTGTCTGGGGTTAAAAAATAAATTCCAAAATTATGAAACACAGTTAGGGACTAACCATTGGTTTTACACAATGGATTCATCCTCCATAGGGTCACAAGCTTCCCTTATCTACTTAGATTATTTTGTTGTAAAATTTAGGTTTCCAATAAGACTATTAAATAATGCATTTGTCAAACAGGGCTACAGGGCACGCCTTTAGGGAGATTTCGTTTTTTTTCTTTTCGAACAACAAATATATATCAGACTTGTTTGCTATCTTTGTCCTAAAAAGTTACTTTGGTCTCATGTTTAGAGCAGTTGGTCTCCAAAGTAGAGTACAGGTAACTTAAAACTAGTTACAACAATCTACTAAGGGATGGAAAGAAATGTTAGAAATTCAATGTTTATCTTGCAAAATGAAGACATTGTTTTAGGCTATTTGCTCCACGATTAAAGTTGCAACTCTTGCTTTTTCAACACATCAGACTGTCCTAGGTTGGAAGCAATGCACGGGTATTGTGAGCGACCCTGGAAGAGGTGACATGGCGTTCTCATTCACTCATTTCTTCCTGCATGTGATGCAGTGACATATGCCTGACTAGACTGTCTAGCTTGAACTGGAGCCACTCTTACAAAATGACCTTAAAAGATTCCTGCAAGGAAACTATAGAGTGAAGAGAAAGCTAATCATGCAAGCCCAGTGAACAACCAGAAAATGGCAGAGATGACCCTTTTCCCATCCTTGAGACAAAACCTCCATCAGCCACGTCCACAAGAAAAACAGGGACAATCTAATCAGACCTGATGGATAATCAGTCACAAATACTGAAATAATCAAGGAGATGATTTGAAGAATGGATTTACAGCCACTCTTAATCTCCCCGAAGTGTGTATTATGCTGAGATATTGGCTAATGATAGCATAAAACCATCATGATGAGTCAGACATTTCAAATCTAAACAAGATTATAGAGGCGAGGACAGACCTCTATCCGTTCTTCAGCAGTGTTTAAAGTAAGAAAATATTTAAGCCACCACTTTTGGCTATTTTTAAAATATTTTTTAGAGGGACCTGGGTGGCTCAGTCGGTTAAGCATCCAACTTCAGCTCAGGTCATGATCTCACAGTCCGTGGGTTCGAGCCCCACGTCGGGCTCTGTGCTGACAGCTCAGAGCCCAGAGCCTGCTTCGGATTCTCTGTCTCCCTGTCTCTCTGACCCTCTCCCACTCACACTCTGTCTCTCTGTCTCTCTCTCTGTCAAAAATAATTAAACATTAAAATTTTTTAAAATATTTTTTAAACCTTATTTATTTTGAGAGAGAGAGAGAGAGAGAGAGCAGGAGGGGCAGAGAGAGGGGAAGAAAAAGAGAATCCCAAGAAGGCTCCACCATCAGCTATCAGTGCAGAGCCCAACGAGGGGCTGGAACTCACCAACCATGAGATCATGACCTGAGCCAAAGTTGGATGCTTAACCGACTGAGCCACCCAGGCGCCCACCCACCACTTTTGAAAAGCTCACTGAACCCAATGATAAATTTGAAAACTTCTTTCAAGGCTTCTCTTTCATAGCAATGGACTAGCAAATGCACTTACTTGGGAAACACATTGTTTTGTTCCTGCTGGGGAAAAAAAGTGACTGAAATAAACTATGAAAAACAATAGCAACAAACTAGAACGTAATCCTTTGTTAGCAGATCCTGCTGAAAGACACAAATTCAAATCTCGGTGAGCATTTGAAAGAGGAGGCATCAAAGCAAATTACTTGAGGAAGTTTGTTATACAATCAGATGAAAGTACAGATGTCCCTAACGTGTCTTGGCTTATAGTATGTACTAGATTCTGTATTAATAATGCAGTGTGCTTTCAAAAGTCTTTTTTTTTTTATGAGCTTCTGACAGATGCCCTGGAGATGTGCTCACCATTAAATGATATCCTTAATAAAAATAAAGTCTTAACAGGAAGACATGTTCCTCCATGTGGCCATGGAGGGAGCTACTCCTTTAACCAGAATTCTCTCTCTTTTTTTTAATGTAAGGAATTCTGGGCTTAGGTTTATGAATAAAGCACCTCCCTTGAATTTCATTTGCAATAAGTTACTGTGCCATAGAAGTGGATGTCACAATGCAACAGTAAGTGACGCTGGATGTCTCTGATGTTGGCTTTATAAAAACAAGACCTTTAAACTTTCACTGGGAGTGATCATTCAACTTTATACCACAATGGTTGCCTCATGGCAAGATACTTAAGAGACTTATCAACTCAACCTTTCTTCTTGTACAAGGTGTTCCAAGTCGGCTGACATTTTCTGTGATGACAAGAGGCACTCAACAGTTTGCCTGCCAGCAGATTTTATTAAGATATGTAAATGAATTTTTATAACACTCTGGGTCTTCAAGGTAAAAGTAAACTTGTAACTAAGAGTGAAGAAAGAACTCTTTCAGAAACAAAGTTGTGTATTGGAGAAGGCATTTTTTAAAACCAAAGTCGGGAAAGGTTTGCATCATTATGTGACTTCATTCCTGAAAATTACCGAAGTGTGACACCTACAGAAACCCTGGTATCTACACACTTTCAAAACTTAGAAACATCAAGAAAATGAAAAGGCAACCCAAAGGATGGGGCAAAAATATTTGCAAGTCATATATCTGATATCATATAATATACTAAGAACACTTACAACTCAAGAGTAAAAAGGCAAACAGCCCAACTTAAAAATGGGCAAGAGATTTGAACAGACATCTCTCCGGAGAACACACAAAATGCCCAATAAGCACATGAAGACATGTTCAACATCATTAGTAATTAAGGAAACAGAAATCAAAACCACAAGGAGGTACCCTTCACACCAACTAGGGAGGCTATAATAAAAAAGACAGATAGTAACAAGAGTTGGCAAAAAAAAAAAAAAAGTAGAGAAATTGGAACCCTCAAATGTTGTTGATAGGAATGAAAAATGGTGCAGCCACTTTGGAAAACAACCTTCCAGTTACTCAGAAAGTAAACACGGGGGCACCTGGGTGGCTCAGTCGGTTGAGCATCCGACTTTAGCTCAGGTCGTGATCTCACGGCTCGTGGGTTTGAGCCCCACGTTGGGCTGTGTGCTGACAGCTTCAGAGCCTGGAGCCTGCTTCGGATTCTGTGTCTCTGTCTCTCTCTCTCTGACTCCCCCCCCAATCATGCTCTGTCTCTCTCTCTCTCTCAAAAGTACACATTAAAAAAAAATTTTTTTTAAAGCAAGTAAATACAAAGATACCATATGACCCCATAGTTCCACTGCTAAGTATGTGTTGATAAGAACTGAAAACATATGGGGGTGCCTGGATGGTTCAGTCAGTTAAGGTCCAACTGTGGTTCAGGTCATGATCTCCCAGTTTTCGGGTTCAAGCCTATGTCGGGCTTTGTGCTGACAGCTCAGAGCCTGGGGCCTGCTTCCGATTCTGTCTCTCCCTCTCTCTCTCTCTGCTCCCTCCCCCCACCAGCACCACTCATGTGCTGTCTCTCTCTCTCTCTCTCAAAAATAAATAAACACTAAAAAATAAAATTAAAAAAAGAATTGAAAACATACGTTCACACAAAAGTTTGTACGTGAATGTTCGTAGTAGAACTAATCATAATTACCAGAAGTGAAAACAACCTAGATGCTCATTAGCTGATAATGGATTTTAAAAATGCAAGGTATCAAGATAGTGGGATATTATTTGGCCATGAAAGGGAATAAAGTATAATACATGTCACAACATGGATGAACCTTGAAAACAGTACGCTAAGCGAAAGAAACCGGTCACGGAAGACCACGTGTTGTATGATTCCATTTATACGGAATATCCAGAAAAGGTAACTCCCTAGGGATCAAAAGTAGATTACGGAGGACCTAGTGGTCGTCAGGGGCTAAGAGGAAGGGAGAAAGGAAGGGTGACCGTACTGGGGATAGGATTTCTTCTTGTGGCGATGAAAATGTTCTAGAATTGCCAATAGCGATAGTTGCACAACTCTGTGAATATACTAAAAGCCATGAAATTGGGAGTTTAAACGGGTAAATCGTGCGGTATGTGAACTATTAACTCAATAAAGCTGATACGAAAAAAATCCTTAAAAACAGACCCTTCCGACACGTTTCTAAAATTTCCAGACAACCCATAAAGGCAACCCCATTCGTTTTAAGAACCTCGCTGATTAAGGCAAGGAACGCAGAAATGTAGTTACTACGTTTTGTTTTGTTTTGTTTTTTTAATTTTTTTTTTAACATTTATTTATTTTTGAGACAGAGAGAGACAGAGCATGAACGGGGGAGGGGCAGAGAGAGAGGGAGACACAGAATCAGAAGCAGGCTCCAGGCTCTGAGCCATCAGCCCAGAGCCCGACGCGGGGCTCGAACTCACGGACCGCGAGATCGTGACCCGGGCTGAAGTCAGACGCTTAACCGACTGAGCCACCCAGGCGCCAAGGTAGTTACTACGTTTTGAAAAAGAAAGTGGTGTAATCAATAGATAGAACTGGAAAAGAGTAACGAAGCTCAGCGAAGGCCTAGCAAGTGCCACCAACCACGGGTGGCTTCCACCTAGACCCACTGTGTCTTCTTTGGGGGCAGCTGCCATTAATCCAAGTATCCAAACTGGACCTAACACAAGCCTTAGAATCACCACATCACACAGAGTGGAGCCAAGATGTCAAAAGAAAATAAAGGCTCTTCAAACAATTTTCCTCACTGAGAGAAAACAACTTTTGCACCTTTTTTTTTTTTCAAATTTTTTTTGATGTTTATTTATTTTTGAGAGAGACAGAGACAGAATGCGAGTAGGTTGGGGGAGAGAGAGAGAGAGGGAGGCACCGGATCCAAAGCAGGCTCCCAGCTCTGAGCTGTCAGCGTGGAGCCCCGCGCGGGGCTCGAACTCACGAGCTGCGAGACCATGGCCTGAGCCAAAGTTGGACACTCAACAGACTGAGCCACCAATGTTTGCAGGCTTTACTAAGTAACACATAAATGTTAACTCGCAATATTTATTGCATCACTTTGACCTTTGTGTGTAGGTATAGTATACAAATTATATTAACACAGTTGTATAGTGGATAAAATAAAATAAATACCCCCGCTGAGGCTGCAAGCCCAAAATCTTGTCGCAGACATGATCAGAAAATCTAAGAACCTAGGCTGGAGGAGGAAGTTGAAGTTGGAAGGCTGGGATATTCTACGTTCCCCCAACTCGCTGCGCGAGTCTGAGCGAGGGGTGCAGTTGTGAGTAACTGAGCCACAGTCGGCCACCCCATGAAGAAGGAAGTCTCTGCAAGGCTCCAAGGAGCCCGAACCTGGAACAGGAGCCGAGGAAGGGCAGGATGGGCTCCCATTTGCCCCCAGGGCTCTCCCGGCTCCTGCTGTGACTACTGCTCTGTCCCGGTCTGCCTGTTCCCTGCCAGCTGGTCAGTCCTCCTGTCTCCCCGGTTCGTGTGATGCAGGGCTAGACTGCTTAGTGTGGTTGCCTGCCCCTGGTCCCCTGGGCAGAACCCGAAAGCCGGTCTCCAGGTCAGGTATGCATGCGTGTGCTCACACACACACACATACACACAGCCTGGACCACCAGGGATGGAGCAGGGAGGAGGGGTGGAACTGATTATAGCAGGCACTGTGCCTGATAGGGCTCCTACAGGGGACGTAACAAGAAATGCTAAGACTGGCAGGGACCCGCGAACAGACCACCTTCTCCATCCCGCTTTCTGCAGTCCAGGGATACCACCCCCGCCCTTTTAGGGGCCACAGGGTCCCACGAAGTGGGAGTCAGAGGCCTGGGTTCTCGTCCAGCTCTGCACAAGGAGCCTGGCCTCTGCACCCCCCGTTCTGCGTGCAGGGCACACGGGCGCTTTGCAGGTCCTTGCAGGGATGCGGAGACAGTGTCATGAGGTGAATCTGGATTTTCCCAAAAGGATTGTGCCAGTACACTTGGGTACATCAGGTGACGAGCTCAACGGTCACGTTGAGGTTTCTAAGTGGTCTTCCCGACAAGTCTCTTTTGCCTGGGCCGCAACAGAAAAGCATCCAGGAGCACCCCGTGCCTTCCTGAGCCAGCGGCATCCTCTACTGCTGTGTCCAATATCACAGACAGGTATTTCGGACACGCTGGGGACACACACGACATAGACTCACTATCAGAGCCAGGAGGAAACCCAGCCACTACCCAGGGCTAACTCCCGTTTTACGTGTAAGGGAAGTGGGGCCCAGGATGGAAGAGGGACATTCTCAGTTCACACAGATACACAGACACAAAAGACATTTCTCACGATATGTGGGAAACTACGATGGCCCGTAGTTAAGAATTGTGGAAAAATAATAATAGCTCCCCCAGCAAGTCCTTTCCGCTTGCCACGCATTATCTAAAGCAATGTTTCCAAACTGTAAGTCATGACTTGATATTCTCGGGAAATCTCTTTAGAAAATTGAACCCAGGACAAAGTACAGACTAGAATAGGATCTATCAAAGTACGTCACTTGGTACGCCTGGGTGGCTCAGTCAGTGAAGCGTCCGACTCTTGATTTCTGCTTAGGTCATGATCTCATGGTTTGCGAGATCGAGCCCCCAGTTGGGTTCTGCACTGATATCTCAGAGCCTGCCTGGGATTCTCTCTCTCTCCCTCTCCCTCTGGCCCTTCCACGCTTGTGCCTTCTCTCTCAAAACAAATAAACATTAAACACACACACACACACACACACACACACACCCCAAATTCATCACTTAAGAGTAGAGGTAAGTATTGTTGTCACAAACCGTTGTTTCATTTTTATAGACACACAAACACATGCAGATACATATGTGTCTATAAGTGCTGAGTATTTATCTACTGGGTTACTAAAAAATGCCTTTCTTCCTGAGGTCCTCTTCAGAAAGGCATGAAGGCCCGTGACCTGAGGACGAAGTGTGCAGAAAGCAACACTGATGGGAAGAGAAGCTCTTTGTGCACACACATGAGGGGATACAGCTGAGGAGCAGCCCGGCAGGGGTGGTCACTGCCACCGGTGAGGTGATAGGAAGCCACAGGGTAGGCTCTAGGCAGCTGCAAAACCAGCTGGTCCACTTTTGTCACACTCCAGACCACACCTGGCTGCCTCAGGTAAGGACATGGCAGGAGTTCCACCCAGGACGGGCTCAGGCCCACCCGACCCAGCTCCCATCCCTCGGCCCAGGATGCTCCCGTGCTGTTCAGCCTCACCAGAATCAGGAGGACATTAGGGGGCCTCACTCCCCTGTGCCTCTCAACAGTAGAGAATGTATCTCCTGGACACTGGCCAGGGCCTGCTACTCTTCCAAAGGTCACGATTGCTACACGAGGTAGAGGAGAAGCATGCCCGGTGTTGAAATTGGGTTTCCAGTGTCCTCCTGTCTGAGAGCAGCGGGCCGTGGGCAGCAAGGGTGCTCAGCAATGCTGTGGATCACACCCCGTCACACAAGCTGCAAAGGAGCTTCTCTAAAGGGAACTGGGATTGGTACAAACATTTCTTGAAGCAAATGGTCCACTGGCAAGGGCTTGACAGATAATCAGGGAATTTAAGAACTGCCCTTACAATTCAGAGTACAAACCTGGGTGAAGCCCTTCCAGGTCCCCTAGTCCAAGGGTCACAAACACTGTCTGTAGAGAACCAGAGAGTCAGTGTATCAGCTTTGCAGACCACACAGTCCCTGTCACAACTCCGCTCTGCTGTGGTACAGCAGGAGCCCCACAGACAGGAGGAAATGAGAGGGTGTGGCTGTACCCATACAGCCACATCCACAGGGACAGGTAGGGGCCACGTGATCTGCTAGCCACAGTTGGCTGACCCCGCTCTAGTCCAACCTCCCCTTTTTATGATTTGGAAACTGCTATCCGGAAGAGGGAAGCACGGTCAAGTGTCCTGGGGAATGACTGCTGGCCAGATAAGGACTCCTGCTGCCTGGAGACAGCCTACCCAGTTCTCTATCAAATAACGTCCTGCTACTGAGACATAGACTTCCTAGCTCTGTCTTGCCCAAGAGGAAATTCAGTTTAAAGGTTAAATCGTTGGGACCAGAAGTCAGGCAGATCTAAGTTCCAATTCAGGCATTGCCCTGAATTGCCTAAGTTCTCTAAACATTGGTCCTTTTCACTGGAAAATAAACGATAAAATTGCATTAGGCTAAAACTGTCCTGAAGTATATACAGGTAAAGACAAACAAGGTGAACATTTGGGGCAAATGTGGGCAGGCTAAGCATGTTGAGGTGAGGGTGAACAAGGCGAAGCTACATCGCACACAAGGCAAAGGGAACAAGGAGGGGTATGTGAAGGGCCTAGATGTAATGAGCGCTCAGTAAATTCCGGCTGTCTTTCCCCACCCCTCAGACCTGAGCTCTCACACCTCCTGTCAAGCTCCACCCTACTCTTACTTCAAAGGATGGAAGATAACATAGGTGGACTTTGAAAACAATAAAATACTGAGATGGCATCACACCTTCCTAGACCTCATCCACTCCTTTTTGTCCATTGAGATGTCTCCTTCCATGAACATGGTATACTCGTCCCCACCTACACATTTGTCACACATTTATGGAGCATCTTTGGGCCAAAAACTACTAAGCAGAGTGTCATACGTGTGATCTACTCACACGGTTCCACTCACTTGCAAAGGCATCATCTATTCTCTTTATATACTCAAACCCTATCTCTGCTTCCTGACTTGAGTATTATTTTCCCCAGGATGCCACCATTCTCCTACTGTCTTCTGATCCTCAGCAGTATTCTTACCTCTGATCATTCCTGTATTTCAGGGGCTGAAACTCTTATTCTCTCATCCCAGGAAGTTTCTGGCCTAGCTTAGGCCATTGAGAGGCACTGGCACATGAAACGTGGAAGACGGAAGAGAAAGAGTAAAGTAATAGTCTTCTCTAATAGCAGTGGGTATGTGTATAGTTAGCAGACACAGGGTTCATGGTGTCTAGGCAAGCTCCCAGAAATCGCCTACTTCAATTCAGCAAGTAGCTGACTTCCAAGTGGTGACTTCCTACAATTCTGAGCACTTCTTAATTTTCTTAAATCCCGGAGCACTGCTCCTGACCCTTGTAACCTCTATTTTATAAGCATGTAAGTCCTTATATTACATCTTTTACTACTAAAATACAGAGTAGTTTTAGACCAAACCCTGACTGATATGGTCATTGGAGCGCTGAAATGAGTTTCCACCATGAAAACTAAATATGGCATTATCTTAACAGTTTTGTGGCAGGCATGAGGAAACCAGGATCGGAGTCTGGGAAGATGGCACCGCATGTCATGTGGTGGTAAAACACTTGGTAAAACTTCCCCTTGCGATAATTTGGAAACCATTTGCCTCCCAAGCAGGGTCTCTAAGGGAAATCATTGGAAAGAACCAGTATGATAGTATGCATTGGCCACTACTGGCTTCTTGGGGCTAGGTTTATAAGTAAAAGAAGAGATCAAAAGAGACCTGGCCAATGAGTAAGCAGAATAAAGAGAAATACAGTCTAGAAATTTGGGTGTTGAAGGGTTGGAAAATCCAACTATTTCTAAAGTCAAAAGTTCAATAGATTTCTCAGCTGAATAAAATAACTCGGCCCTCCATCGATGATCAAATTAACATTATTTCTCTAAAAATTTTCTTGAATAATATGAAAATGGCCACCATTAAGCTGACAAAGAAAGAGCAATGACAGTCCGGCAGAAAAAATAATTATTAAGAAAAATAATAATGGGGGGGCACCTGGGTGGTTCTGTCAGTCAAGTGTCAGACTTCAGTTCAGGTCATGATCTCACTGTCAATGAGTTCAAACCCCGCATCACGCTCTGTGCTGACATCTCAGAGCCTGGAGCCTGTTTCAGATTCTGTGTCTCCCTCTCTCTCTCCCCCTCCCCTGCTCACTCTCTCTCTCTCTCTCTCTCTCTCTCTCAAAAATAAATAAACATTAAAAATTATTTGAAAAAAAGGAAAATAATCATGGGAGTTATGTCTAGGAAAAATGCTTTGAGTATTACTAACAGTTACTAACACAGAACTATACAGAAACAACGGACGTGGGGGGTCTTCCAGAAGGCAGAATCATTGTTGTGATGGTTTTAAAATATGTCTCTAAAGTTTCTTCTAACAAACAGAACCAGGTAAAGGGACAATGTATGACTTTTGAAATTAAGATTTTTAAAAAGGCATTGTGGCTTCCTCCTTTCCCTCTTAGATAGTTCACTCGGGGAAACTAACTGCCACACCATGAGAACACCGAAGTAGTCCTATAGACAGGTCCATTGGTGAGCAACTGAGATTTCTTGCCAACAGCCAGAGAGGAACTGAGGCCTCCAGCCCACCGTTGTGTGGGTTAGCAGCTCCTCTGACACCAGTCAAGCCTTCGGATGACAACAGCCCCAGCCAACGTAGTGACTGAAACCTCAGGAGAGACTGAGCCAGAACCACTCAGGAAAGACACTTTCAGACTCCTGACCCTCAGAAACTGTAAGATAAATAAGCATTTATTTCTTTTGGCTGCTAAGTTTTAAGATATTTTGCTATGCCACAATAGACAGCTAGTACAATGGCTGAATCCAGAGGTGGGAGGGGAGGGGCTCTTCACAATGTCTGCCCAGCAGGAGCTTGAAACTACCACATGCCTACCGCTTTTCAATTTGTGTCCAGTACTAGATGAACCTGGAAAATATGGACTTGTACTGTGGCTATCCTGTTCTTCTTTCACCATTTATATTCAGTTTATGAGGACGTGGGAAGACACACACATTTTAGTTCTTAGGGCGTTACACCATAAGCAACCACATGTAGACTGGTGGGATGAATTGCACATCATTTGAGTGTGACCATTAAACCGGATGCAGAGACTAGATGGGATTAAGGGATGTGTTTCTCTTGGGGAGGGATGAATGTAGGAGAAAGATAAAAACAGGTACTCGATGCGGTGCCTGGGTGGCTCAGTCGGTTGAACGTCCTGCTTCCGCTTAGGTGATGATCTCACGGTTCATGGATTTGAGCCCTGCATCGGGCTCTGTGCTGACAGCTCAGAGCCTGGAGCCTGCTTCGATTTCTGCGTCTCCCTCTCTCTGTCTCTGTCTCTGTCTCTTTCTCAAAAATAAACATTAAAAAAATTTAAAACAAAACCAAAAACAGTTATTTGATGACCAGAAGGATGGACCTTGACAAAGACAATACTATTCCCAAATAGTATTCTCCACATCCCATTTTTCTTCTCCTCCTGGACACACAGCTAGGTTCTATTTCCCAGTCTCTCTGTGGTTGGCGAGGCTGTGTGAGCTCTGTAAGAGAATGTGGGCAAAAGTGTCCACGGCACTTCCAGGCCCGGCCCCTAAAAAGCCTTCTGAGCCCTTCTTCGTGCCCTCTATTCCCTCACTGGCTGCCCATAGGCAGTGTATCCAGTGGGGGGCCCAGGGGCTCAGGAAATTGCTGCTTCTAGAGCGAAGCAACCTAGGTCCCTGCAAACATCATGCACGTGATGCACACACACACATTCACACACACGCTGGCCTACCGAGTAAGACAGAAATATGTTTTTATTTGAAGACATTTGTTATAGCAGTTACCTGCCACAACTAAAACAATTTAGCTCCTCTGCTCTGCGTTGCAATTTTACTGAGAGCTGGTGCCACACTATCTCACAATTATATGCAGACAACCCGTGAGTTATAGCAATCCACATTTACAATCCTCTGACAACCGCCTCGTGACATTAGTTATGGTATTTCAAAACCAGAAGAATACAAAACCATATCTCCCCGGAGGGCTTTGGCCTTGGCCTGGCACCACAAGCCTCCTTTAGTGGTTAAGAGCGTAGACGCTGGAACTCATGTTACTCAATTTGGTTCTCATATCGGCCATGTAAGAAATGTGTTTTTATCAACAGTTTGCTATGCCTGAGAAAGTCAAGGCCCTAGGAGGCTTGGAGCCTTGCCCAAAGTCATACATCTGATAACTTTAGAGCTAGTGTTCCTGTCGAGCTCTTCTGACTTCAAGCCCCACGGTGTCTTCCTCATATCACAATGCAAGGGGGAAAGTCCATCTGTGGCCTTGAGGTTGTCTCTCTCTCTGCATGACTTACTGCCAAATGCCTTCAAACATGTGAAAATAACAGAGAGGACAAGTACACATAACGCTTCTTCCCGGTTCTGACAAAACCCTTCCCAGACAAAGATGATTCCATTCCCAGTTGGGAATATTTTCCTGAAGCAAGAATGTGCATTCCCCATCGAGGACAGAGGCCCCTACCCCATCCTATGTGTAGAGTCCACAGGGCTTTTCCCTTCTCTGTTGGGCCAAAGAGAGGTAGCCCTACGACATTCCCCTGGGAAGAAGACCAACTTGAAACCGGTAGTCTGGACCCCAACTGCTTTGAGAGGTTAATATACCCCTAACCTCCAGTCACTAAGCAAATGAGCCAACTGTTAAAATTGTCTTTCCCCAGTTCCTGATCCGACAGGACATATCTGTCCTGTGGTGACTCTAGAAATACCACAATAGGTGGAACAGGGTTCTTGGGGAAACCCAACTACACAAAGCACGAGCCACGGTGTTCATCACAGTCCATCGCGGTTCTCAGTGGCCGTAACACAGCATCCCTCAGCTGGGTACAAGGAAGACCACGTATGTGCCTTCTGAAGCAGACGGATGCTCAGAGCTGGATAAACCAATGAAAAGGTGTTTTTACACATGCCAGCAGCTTGGGGTTGGAGCTCAGAGGCCGGGCAACCAATGAGCTCTTGCCTCCATGATGCAATGCTTCCAATATGGAATCTGAGTGGGTGAAGGACTTATCACTCACTCACCAAAGTTTACAGGGATGAAATCTGTGTAATCCAGGGCTTTCTTCCATAAGGAGAGGCTCAGGGAAGCTCTGGTCGAACTCCGTTGCTGTCTTCCTCTCCTACAATTCACTTCTGAGGGTTTCTTGGGCTTTTATGCCTTCTAATATCATTAGCGTAAAAAGCCCTTCAGTTAAGAGACTTTCCGAAGCAGTAAATATTTTCGGGAGATTGATGCTCCACACTTTTCAGAGTCCTGCTGTTATTTTTATCACTTCCATTTTATCCATGGAAACAGAGAGCCGGCAGCAGAAAAACTTCCCAATTGCGCGGATTCGCGGGGTGAGGACTGCTGGCCCCCGGATACGGATTTTAAAAGCAGAAAGGACAGAAAGGAGCCACAAATCCAAGCGTGGCTCTGGCAGCATTTTCTGGGCTTTCAGTCCAACCACTCCCACCTGCACGCATCCTCTCTCTCATTGTGCTGCCAGGGGGCCTGTGTGCAGGGCAGCGCGGTGGGAGACTGGGCCAGCTGAGCTGGTCTCTGATCCCAGAGGCCATGTGACCTTGAGCGAGTCCATATGCCAGTGTGAGCTTCAGCTCCGACACTATAAAGTGAGCCGACCAATGTCTCCCTGGCAGAGTGGTTGTCAGGATTAGAGGAGGGTATGCGCGAGTCCCTGGCACGAAGCTGGTGCTCAGGGAAACCTGAGCCAGGAGACTGGCTTCAAACGGTGTCCGTTCCAGGCAATGCGGTCCAGGAAGATGGGGGGGGGGGGGGGGGGGGGGGTGGTTCAGCTCAAGTGGTCAGCGACATGGCTTCAGGGAGCATCTGCAGGAGGCTGGGACGAGCCAATATGCTGGTGCCGACCAGGGTCAGGTGCCCGAGGTAGCCTCACGCCAGAGCGAAGACCACTTTTCCAGGAACGCGGACTCGGCGTTGCCCGTGTGGACTTCCACAGCGTCCCCAAAACAGAGGAGCCTCGCCAGCATGGCAGTCACACTTCCCACAAAGGTTGCGCGGGGAACACACTGGTCTTCACCCAGGAATGTGCCAACAGGAACTTCACTCAGCCAGATTGCCTTGGGCGCCTGAGACATCTTCCTGGCACATGTAGGCGCCTCTGTGCTTTGAGAAAAGTAGGAAAGGAGTAAAGGGAGAAAATGCTCCCGATCCCTTATGACCAAAAATCACACTTCTTCGGTTGAGTGTGGTTTTAGATCCGGCTACTCAAAAACATCAGGCAGAGGGGGGCCGGATGTCTGTCTTCCCTACCGTTTGAGGACAAAGGAGGCAACGGCCTCAAGAGAAGCTGTGTGTAAGCCAGACAAGCTCCAGTCAAGGCCTCTGGGAGAGGGAGGGACGAGTGGCAGGAGGGCACGTGTCCAGAGGAGGGGGAAGGGGACCTGAGATCAAAGACAGGCGTTCTCCGCCCTCCCCCATCCCCCTCCCTCTGCCCTCTCTCCACATCTCCCCAGGCACCAAGACGGCTGCCCTGCCAGCCCTGTACCAGTTCGTGCAAAGGGAACAAAACACGTCACAATCACAGAACCACCTCCGAAACAGAAAACGCTGCCAGCTTTTTTGCCCAGGGTGAAGCAGGACTTGGGTAGGGAGCTCAGCCCCGGCCACCATCAGTGAGCTTGCAAATACTGCAGTGCCACACCTCGGGGAACACAAACCGTTGAGGATGGAGTCCTGGCATGTCACGCTTGGCATCAGAAGCTCATCTGAAATTTCCAAGATGTTCTCTTTAATACCGTCATCTGGATGATACGGAGGAGCTTCGATAACTTCCCCGAGTGATAAAATTAGTCATGCTATGCTGCAAAGCTGTTTCCAATTTACGCCGCTGCTTACACTCAAGTTCTCCCAGCATTTGGCACATGCATATTTCAGTGCCTTCTGCCTTTAACAATGTTTCTCTTAGAGGCTTACTACTTGGGAGACTGAATTTCTTGCTCAGAAGAGACACAAAGACACAGGATCGGGAGCTCTCCTCCATCACAAAAGCCACAGTTGACTCCCTGCCATTCTGAGCATGCGGGCTCCCCGGTGGCCACCATCTTGAGCCACGGAATTTTTTTTTCTTTCACAAATGGGGATCCTGATACTTGGAGAGGACTTTCTCACGGCTGCACAAAAGTGAGGGAACCTGGGTTAAGGTCCAACCTGCCTGGATGCACACCCGGAGTGTTTTTCTCCTAGGCGGTCGCAAAATTAGGGGCAGGGCCATCGTTGGGTACTTGACATTGTGTCCATCAGCCTCCGTGTACAGCTAGAGTCCCATTTCCAGGTGAGGTCAGTCCTGAGGACACTAAGCCACTGAGTCCCTGTCGCTTTGCAGTGATGATGGGCAAACCACAAATTGCAAATTGGCTGCCCCTGCGTGCTTCAGCACTGTCGCTAGGTCGGTGGTGGCCAGGCACCAAAAACAGAGCCAGCTAGGTGAGTTAGCGGGCGGCTGACACATCCTCTCCCTTCTGCTTCAGCATTAGGCAAGGAGACCTTTAGATGGTCCGAAATGCCTGTCCTCTTCCTTTTCCTTCCAAACCTCCTCCTTGCCATCTTTTGGTTGAATCTTCTTGAGGTCTTCAGATTCATCCACTGTAAGCAAGCCTCCTCTGGCTGTCTCCCGCAGTGTTCAATGTGGCCAGGCTCTTAACTGAGTCTTAAACCCAGTTCTGAATTCCCTAACTCAAAGACGGGCGGATAACCTGAGAAAAGCCTTCCTCGGCCCTTCGTGGCAGAGGTAAGTGCCCACGTTCTTCCCCTCCACTTGGATGGACTGAGGAGGGACAGGGAAACAGCTCACCGCACCTAGAGACAGAACATAAGAGGACTCCCACAGGTCAGACTCCAGCCGCAGGGCAGATTTCTTCTGGGGGCGTCTGGCCCCCACCCTGTCTGGACCCTGACTGAGCAGCGACCCCCTGAACAATTTCCAGGAACGATCCCTGTGGATTCCGGAAAAAGGTCATAGAGTCTCAAACAACAAAACTTTACCCCCCTGCTAAGTATCAATCATGTACTAAATGTTGCACAGGACGTACACTGACCCTCAGCTGGCCCGTTATCTGAATTTCAGATGTCGCCCCCTGAGAACACGCGGACTGCTACTCACTCGTGGTAGGGTGCTCTGCAGGCCCTCGACAGGTGGGCTTCCGAGGGGTCTGGAAGAGGTGTCACTGCAGATCTTAGTGAACAGCGTGTCTCCTCTGACATCGGGCTGCAATCCTGCTCCTCTCTCCAGGCCAGGGTGGATAGTGTTCTAGAAGTGGACATTAGTCTCTGTTACAGAAACAGTAGGAGATCGCTCCCAGGGTAGGAGGTTGCTCACTCTGCACCATAAAAGAACCGTCTTTCCCTTCCCATCAATGACAGCACCCATTTTGTCCTCTCTTCTACTCAGTGAATTAGGTTCTGTTTTCAAAGGAGTTTTATTGCTGATGGTCAGGTCAGTCCAGCAGGTACTTGTGGTGTCAAAGAGTCTAGGGCAGGATTTTTTTTTTTTCCTATGGAGGGGCTGCAACAATTTATTCCTGCTCAGATTCCTACTAAACCAGAGAAAAATCACTGCTGCCTTCAAGGTATCAGATTGTAAACGGCACTCTTGTAAAGGTATTTTTGCTGTATTTTATACAGTTCTGCATACAAGAATTCTTTTTTAAAAATTTTTCTAACGTTTATTTATTGTTGAGAGACAGAGAGACACAGAGCGTGAGCAGTGGAGGGGCAGAGAGAGAGGGAGACACAGAATCCGAAGCAGGCTCCTGGCTCTGAGCTGTCAGCACAGAGCCTGACACGGGGCTCGAACTCATGAACCGCAAGATCATGACCTGAGCTAAAGTCGGTCGCTTAACCAACTGAGCCACCCAGGTGCCCCAGTAAGTCTAATTTAATAGCCCTCTTGACGCCCCAGCAACAGAGGTGGCACACGACTACCCAGGGACAATGCAAATTGAAGGCAAAGTTCAAAGAATATCTAAAGATCCCACCACTTCAGGAGCGAGTCCTTTCTAAAGACTTTTTCTTAAGTAAGATTTCTCTAGCACTTTCCAAATCTCTTGATTGTGTCCCAAAGATGAACTCAGCCCTTTCTTATTAAGGGAGGGAAGAGAAGAGGGAGGGAGACTGAATGATATTCTCCCTTTTTCAGCAGCATGAGTATGAACCTCTCCTGGACATCATCAACTCCTCACTGTGACTTAGGGACTTAGTGGCTTCTTGAATGGCTGTTTTAGAGATAGGTAAGAAAAGACCAGGATGGGGGTTGCGTGACTATTCCAAGATCAGAAAGAAAGACAATTGGTGAATTCAGAAATAGGTCCCGGAGTCCTAGTTCAGGCCAAGGCACCTGCCTTTCCATCCCAGATGGATTTACTTAAAGAGCTGAGTTTGCCGAACACCCCCAGGAATAGGCAGAGACCGCAAGCAGTACTCAGGGCTGAGGCCCTTCACAGGGAAGCTCCAAAGAGGATCTCTAGGTCTCTGATGTCATAGGGAGCACCGAGTTCTTGATCGCTGCCACCTTATAAGAGTTTAAGAGCCGTTCTGGGGGCTCTTTATCCCAATTCTCAGCTCTTATCCCCTCAGTTCCTCCTCTTTGTGGTCCCAAGGCTCCTACCGAGGCAAGATTAGTATAGACGCTGCCCTCCAAGCAGCTTCGGGGTTATCTTTTCCCAGGAAGCGGTGGTTCAAGTGTGCTTGGGGTCTGACCTTATGGCTTGAAGGTAAAACCACAATAAAGGAAGTGAAGGAAGGGGCGCTGGCTTCCGCTCTCAGCTGTAATTACACTGGAAACAATAGAGAGTTTTTATAATGAACTGGGTCATTTCTTGGCCTGGTGACACCGAGGTCTGGCAAGAAACCTGTCGGTCAGGAAAAGCAACTATGCAACTTACAGCTTATTGGATCTAACGCTCTTGTCCTCAGATCCCAGCTCTCTCACCTGAACTGAGCACCCTGCTTGAAATGTTTTGCGGTGAATCCACTTAGCAAGTCTAAGGGTCATCTAGGCAGAGGGGCCCCTAAGTAATGTATTTCTGTAACAAACATTGACCTAGCACTTACTAACTTCCACATCTCATCTAAGCATTTTACATACACCAGTTCCTTAAGCCTCAAAAGAGTCCTACTGGGGGAGGAGGCTGGGAGATGGCAGAGTAGGAGGACCCCAAGCTTACCTCATCCCATGGATACAGCTAGATAACACCCACATAAGCGTAAATAACCCGAAAAGCGACCTGAAAACTGGCAGAACAAACTCCACAACCAAAGATGGGGAAGAGGCCACGTCGAAGAAGGTAGGAAGGGCAAAGACGCAGTTTGGAAGTGAAACAGACCGTGGCCATCCATGGCAGGAGGGAGCAGGGGTCATGGAGAAGGGCAAGAAACAGGCTATCACACTGGGGAGCCCACACGGGTTAGATGAATCCCCGTAACATTTGGCTTTGAAAGCGAGAGGGGCCGACTTTCGTGAGTTCTTACAACCATCTGGACTTAAAGCCTGGAATTTTAAAAATCAGCACGCTTGGCCCTGGAAGAGCCGGTTAGGAAGCTGAGTCCCCGCCCTTAAAGAGACAGCAGACAAACAGCTGGTGAGATACAGCCTGGAAACAGCAGTTTGAAAAACGCCAGGGACAGATGGGAGGGAGAGTTCTTTACTTATCTCAGAGCATGGCCTGGAAAGTCTGGGATCATGGGGAGACCCCTTCGGGAACAAAGTAGCTGGCATATGCCATTTTCCTCCCCCATCCCTCAGTATAAACAAATGGCCACCTGCAGGAACCAGCACTGTGCCAACACTCACTAAATAACTTGCTTACAGCAAGCCCCACTTCCTGCACTTCCGCGGATCCACCCTTTCCAGTCAAGGCTTACTTTAGTCCCTGTGCTACAGGGCCCCTCCCCCAGAAGACCAGCCCTGCATCTCCCGGCCCACAACTTTTGTGCGGCCTCAGTTTTGGCAGCAGTGGTGGCAGGTCTCATTTCACAAGCAGACTAGTGCACACCTTGTTAAAAAGGAACCAAACACTGCCAACAATAGGCAAGAAGAGCCTTGGCAGACAACTGGACTAAAAGAAAAAGAGGCCAGGACTCAGCAGGAGGGCACACACAACACACATAGGAGATGCTCCCTGATGTGCCAGGTCCTGGGGAACAGGGGACATTGCAGTGCAGGACACTACAGGACCTCTTTCTTGTTCATAAGGCCATTACCTTCAAGGCCAAGAGACATAGTTGACTTTCCTAACATGCAGAAACAGACACAGAGAGTTAGACAAATTGAGGAGACAGAGGAATGTGTCCCAAATGAAAGAATAGGACCAAACCAGAGAGAAATGGATATAAGTAATTTGCCTGATAGAGAACTTACTATTTTTTTTAAGTAGACTCAACAACAGAGTCCAATTCAGGGCCTGAACTCACCACCCTGAGATCAAGACCTGAGCTGAGATCAAGAGTCAGATGCTTAACCAACTGAGTCACCAAGGTGCCCTGCGTGATAGAGAATTTAAAGAAATTATTATAAAAATATTTATTGAACTTAAGAAAAGAGTGTAGGACATCAGTGAGACCCTTAACAAAGAGATAAAAAAGAGCCAATCGTCAAAAGCAGTTCTTGAGGTAACTCAAGAAGCAAGAAAAATCTCAAATAAACAGCCTAATCTTACACCTAAAGAAGCTAAAAAAGAAAAAAAAAAAAAAAAAAAAGAACAGATCAGTGAAACCAGGAGCTAGTTCTCTGAAAAGATCAACAAAATTGATAAACCTCTAGCCATATTCATAAAAAGAGAGAGACAGAGAGAGGACCCAAGTAAAATCACAAATGAAAAAGGAGAAACACCAACACCATAGAAATACAAACAGTTGTAAGAGAATATAACGAAAAAGTATATGCCAACAAAGTGGACAACCTAGGAGAAATGGATAATGCCTAGAAAGAGATAACCTACCAAAATTGAAGCACAAAGAATAGAAAGTTTGAACAGACGTGCTGCCAGGAAATTAACTGAATGAGTTATGAAAAAACTCCCAACAAACAAAAGGCCAGGACCAGATGGCTTCACAGGCAAATTCCACCAAACATTTTTTTTTAAGTTTTTATTTATTTATTTTGAGAGAGACGGAGACACTGAGTGGGGGAGGGTCAGAGAGAGAGGGAGACAGAGAATCTCAAGCTGACAGTGTGGAGCCTGACACAGGACTTGAACTCACAAAACTGTAATCATGACCTGAGCAGAAATCAAGATTCAGGTGCTCAACTGAGCCACCCAGGCACCCCCCACCAAACATTTACAGAAGAGTTAATACTTATTCTTCTCAAACCATTACAAAAAATAGAAGAGGAAAGAAAACTTCCAAATTCATTCTATGAGGTCACTATCACCTTGATACCAAAACCAGATAATGACACCTCAAAAAAGGAGAACTACAGGCCAATAGCTCCGATGAACATAGATGAAAAATTCCTCAACAAAATATTAGCGAACCAAATCCAATAATACATTAAAAAAATCATTCACCATGATCAAATGGGTTTATTCCTGGGATGCAAGGGTGGTTCAATATTTGCAAATCAATCAACATGATATACCACATCAATAAGAGAAAAGATAAAAACCATATGACCATTTCAATAGATGCAGAAAAAGTATTCAACAAAGTATAACATCCGTTCATGATAAAAACCCTCAACAAAGTAAGTCTAGAGGGCACATACTTCAACATAATTAAGGCCTTATATGAAAAACCCACAGTTAACATCATCCTCAGTGGGGAAAAACTGAGTGTTTTTTCCCTAAAGTCAGTAACAAGACACGGACATCCACTCTCACCACTTTTATTCAACATAGTACTGAAGTCTTAGCCACAGCAAGCAGAAAACAAAAAGAAATAAAAGGCATCCAAATTGGTAAGGAAGAGGTTAAACTTTCACTATTTTCAGATGGCATGATTCTATATATAGAAAACCTTAAAGAGTCCACACACACACACACACACACACACACACACAACTACTAGAATTGATTAATGAATTCAGCAAAGTCACAGGAAATCACTGTACAGAAATCTGTTGCATTCCTACATAATAATGAAGCAGCAGAAAGAGAAATTAAGAAAACAATCCCATTTACAATTGTACCAAAAACACAAAATATCTAGGAATAAACTTAACCAAGGTGGAGAAAGACCTGTATTCTGAAAACTATAAAACATTGATGAAAGAAATTGAAGATGACCCAAAGAAGTGGAAAGACATTCCATGTTCATGGATTGGAAGAATAAATATTATTAAATGTCTACATTACCCAAAGCAATCTACAGATTTAATGCAATCCCTATCAAAATACCAACAGCACTTTTTCACAGAACTATAACGAACAATCCTAAAATTTCTGTGGAACCACAAAAGACCTTGAATAGCCAAAGCAATCTTGAAAAAGCAAAGCAAAGCTGGATGCATCACGATTCCAGACTTCAAGTTATATTACAAAGCCGTAGTAATCAAAAGATTTGGGTACTGGCACAAAAATAGACACATAGATCAATAGAACAGAATAGAAAGCCCAAAAAGAAACCCACAACTAAATGGTCAATTAATCTTCAACAAAGCAGGAAAGAATATCCAATGGGAAAAAAACAGTCCCTTCAACAAACGGTGTTGGGAAAACTGGACAGCAACATGCAAATAATCAAGCTGGACTCCTTTCTTATATCACATACAAAAATGAATTCAAAATGGGCTAAAGACCTAAATGTGAGACCTGAAACCATAAAAATCCTAGAAGAATGCACAGGCAGTAATTTCTCTGACATTGGCTGCAGCAACATTTTTCTAGATATGTCTCCTGAGGCAAGGGAAATAAAAACAAAAATAAACTCTGGGGACTATATAAAAATAAAAGGCTTTGGCACAGCAAAGGAAAAAAATAAATAAAACCACAAGGCAACCTACTGAGTGGGAGAAGATATTTGCTAATGACATATCTGATAAAGGGTTAGTATCCAAACTATATAGAACTGATACAACTCAATACCCAAAACACCAATAGTCCAATTTTAAAATGGTAGAAGGAGGGGCGCCTGGGTAGCTCAGTCGGTTGGGCGTCTGACTTCAGCTCAGATCACGATCTTGCGGTCCGTGAGTTCGAGCCCCGCGTCGGGCTCTGGGCTGATGGCTCAGAGCCTGGAGCCTGCTTCCGATTCTGTCTCCCTCTCTCTCTGCCCCTCCCCCGTTCATGCTCTGTCTCTCTCTGTCTCAAAAAATAAATAAACGTTAAAAAAAAAAATTAAAATGGTAGAAGGAGCGCCTGGGTGGCTCAGTTGGTTGAGTGTCCAACTCTTGATTTCGGCTTAGCTCATGATCCCAAGGTCATGTGATTGAGCGCCACATAAGGCTCCACACTGAACATGGAGCCTGCATAAAGACATTCTCTCTCTCCCTCCCTACCCCTCTCCCCACTAATTTAAACAGAAAATCTAAAATAAATAAATATATATATATGTATAATGGGCAGAAGACATGAACAGACAATTCTCCAAAGAAGACACACAGATGGCCAACAGACACATGAAAAGATGTTCAACATTACTCGTCATCAAGGAAATGCAAATCAAAACTACAATGACACATCACCTCCCACCTGTCAGAATGGCTTGAATAAAAAACACAAGAAGCAACGGGTGTTGGTGAGGATGTGGAGAAAAAGGAACCCTCTTGCACTGTTGATGGGAACGCAAACTGGTGCAGCCACTGTGGAAAGCAGTGCGGAGGTTCCTCAAAAAGTTAAAAATAGGGGCGCCTAGGTGGCTCAGTCGGTTGGGCGTCCGACTTCAGCTCAGGTCATGATCTCACGGTCCGTGAGTTCGAGCCCCGCATCGGGCTCTGTGCTGACAGCTCAGAGCCTGGAGCCTGTTTCGGATTCTGTGTCTCCCTCTCTCTCTGACCCTCCCCCGTTCATGTTCTGTCTCTCTCTGTCTCAAAAATAAATAAATAAATGTTAACAAAAATTTTTTTAAAAAAGTTAAAAATAGAATTACCTTGGGGCCCCCCGAGTGGCTCAGTCGGTTAAGCGTCCAACTCCTGATCTCGGCTCAGGTCATGACCTCATGGTTTGTGAGTTTGAGCCCTGCATCAGGCTCTGCACTGAGGGTGGGGAGCCTGTTTGGGATTCTGTCTCCCTCTCTCTCTGTCCCTCCCCAGCTCCCTCTCTCTCTCTCTCTCAAAATAAATAAAAATAAACTTTAAAATAAATAAATAAATAAATAAATAAATAAAACTACCTTATGATCCAGTCATTTCACTACCAGGTATCTACTTCAAAAATACAAAAACATTAATTCAAAAGGACACCCCTATGTTTATTGCAACATTATTTACAATGGCCAAATCATGGAAGTAGCCCAAGTGTCCTTCGATAGATGAATGAATAACGAAGAAATGGTATATATATATATATATGTATATATATATATATGGTATATGGAATATTACTCAGCCACAAAAAAGAATGAAATCTTGCCATTTGCAAGGACATGGATGGAGCTAGAGCGTACAATGCTAAGCGAAATAATTCAGCCTGAGAAAGACAAATATCAAATGATTTCACTCATATGTGAAATTTAAGAAACAAAACCAATGAGCACAGGAAAAAGAGGGAGAAGAAAGAACGACAAACCAAGAAACAGCCTCTTAACTCTAGAGAACAAACGTGGCTACCAGAGTGGAAGTGGGGGGAGGCATAGCTGAAATAGCGATGGGAATTGAAGAGTACCCTTAACATGATGAGTTCTGAGTGATGCATAGAATTCTTGAACCACTATATTGTATAACTGAAACCAACATAACACTGTATGTTAACTATACTGGCATTAAAGCAAAAACTTAATTTTAAAAAAGAATCCTACTGAATAGATCCCACTGTTGTCTCCATTTAAAAAATAATGGAGGGGAGGGGAGGTGATGGGCATTGAAGAGGGCATCTTTTGGGATGAGCACTGGGTGTTGTATGGAAACCAATTTGACAATAAATTTCATATATTAAAAAAATAAAATAAATAAATAAAATAAAAAATAATGGATCCCCTCCCACTGCTCCTTTTCAATATTGTACTGGAAGTCCTAGCTAATGCAATAAGAGAAGAAACAGAAATAAAAGGTGTAAGATTAAGAAGGAAGAAATAAAACCATCTATGTTCACAGATGGTGTGATTGTCTATATAGAAGTCTGAAAGACTCAAAAAAGGACGCCTGGAACTAATAAGCAGTTACAGCAAGGTTACGAGATACAAGGTTAACATACAAAAGTCAATTGTCATCGTATATACCGAAAATGAACAAGTCGAAATTGCCATTTGCGTTGACACCGCCTAAAACGAAATACGGTAAAACCTTGGATTGCAAGTAACTCGTTCTGCAAGTGTTCTGCAAGATGAACAAACATTTCTAATCAATTTTAACTTGATAAATGAGTGATGTCTTATAACACAAGTAGTACGTGACACTGAATGTCACATGATCACCACTGAGTCCATGGTTCTTCTCTCACGCACGTGTGCACACGGAATTGTGGGTGATCATCTCCCATGCTCAGATGCTTGGTCTCGGGCCACGGTATTCGGCAGAAATCAGTGATTTTTCAGAACATTGGAAGGTGCCCACGACTGGCACTTGTGTATTTTTTGTCACTTCAAAGCCCCCGTGGACAGTCCTTTGCTTTTCCGTGCAAGGTTGAGCTTAGGAATGCTTTGCATCCTTTTAGGTCAGGCTGCCTGCAGATACAGAGCCTTTCCTCTGCTGCCTTATTGCCAGTTACATTAAATACAGTATATGACAAGAGTTTATTAATACTTTCTGTAGCAGTGATTCTGTTAGTGATAGTGAAAGTCGCCTTACGCGATAACCCTCCTCTCTCTTGTCCCCCTCACACAGCCGCAAAGGTTCTCAGAGGTAAGTGCAGGTTAATTTATTTTTCTTTATATTTTGTATTTTCTTTATTCTTTTGTATTATATTACAGCATTGTAATCATTTTTCTAGGAATATTTTGGGGTTATGGAACGAATCATCTGAGTTTCCATTATTTCTTATGGGGAAATTCACTTTGATACACAAATGTTTTGGATTACAAGCATGTTTCCGGCATGAATTATGCTCGTCAACCAAGGTTTTACTATACTTTAGGTATAAAGCTAACAAAAGATGCCTAAGGTCTGTATGAGGAAAATTATAAAACATGATGTAAAATCGAGGCACAGAGAGGTTAAGTAACCTGTATGCCTAAGTTTGTACAGCTTGTACAGGGGAGGGTGGGCTCTGAAATGAGGGAGCCTGGCTCTGATGTCCGTGTTATAACCCCCATGCTATGCTATCTTGCTGCTGAGTTTTAAGGACATCTGGGCCTGAGGTACCAAGGATTTACACGTATGCACTGCCCTCTACTGAATCTAAGCCACTGAATAGGAGACCTGGGAGAGACATTGGGGTGCTTTGAGCTCTACACTCAACTTAATAGATGAGAATGCTCAGGCCCCAGGGAGGAACTTCTTAAGGTTACTAACTAAGCCTCAGATCTAATCTTGAACCTAGAAAGAGCATATGTGTTTGCAGAATGACTGCCGTGTTCACTAAGCCCTTACACTCATTGGTGAGGGTGGGCTTGCCCATTCTGTACAGACCCTTGAAATCTCAATGGCTTGGCACAATAACGGTCTACTTCTTGATCTACTATAGTCTGAGGTGGGCTGGACGTGCGGCAGAGCTCCTCCATGCAGAGGCACAGGCTGCTCTCAGGGGCACACGTCCCCCTAACATCTCAAGGCAGGACCCCCTTGTTTCAGAGGAAGGGAAAGAGCCTGGAGATAGTGTTCATCCTTTCTGCCCGCCTCTAATTGGCCAGAACCCAGTCAACATGGCTCCCACTTAGCTGCAAGGGAGGCTGGGAAATGTAGGCTAGGAAGAGTGAAGGGAAACAAGATTTGACAGACACATAACACAGTCTCTAACATTTACCTTTGCATATATCACCTCATTAAACTTTCCCAGCAGCAGTACAAGAGGAGCATTATTATCCCCACTGAAGGAGATTAAGTAAATTGCACCGGATTCACCCTGTTAGTGGATGGCCGGATCAAGATTAAAACTGAAGTCTTTCAGGGGCACCAGGGTGGCTCGGTCAGTTGAGCCTCCGACTTCCGCTCAGGACATGAGCTCACAGTTTGGGGGTTCGAGCCCTGCGTCGGACTCTGTGCTGACTGCTCAGAGCCTGGAGCCTGCTTCGGATTCTGTGTCTCGCTCTCTCTTTGCCCCTCTCCTGCTCACGCTCTCGCTCTCTCTCTCTCTCAAAAATAAATAAAATAAGTTTTAAAAATTAAAAAAACAAACAAACCCTGAAGTCTTCCTGACTCCAAAACTCTCTTATTTCTGTACTACACCAAACTAGCTCTACAAGATTGTCTTGAGTCCCACCTCCAAGCTCTTTCACGACTCTACACAGCAGTGTGAGAATATAGAGAGGTGGAAAGATATCTTCTCCCCAGCTTTGTAGCCAAGGATGTAGCTCTTCTCCCAAATGCTGTAGGTGAGAGTATAAATTAGCACAACCTTTTTGGAGAGCAACTTGGTAACACTTATCCAAGTGATAAATATGTGTATTTTTGACCCAGCAATTATACTGGAAGTCCAGGAATTTCTCTGCTACAGATAAAGTTTCAACAGTGTACAATGATATACTTGCCTAAAAATCTTTATTGCAGCCTTGTCTTTAATAGCAAAAGAACTGGGGGAAAAGAAAACAAAAGTCTAAAAGGAAGGGATGGCTAAAATAAATATTGGAACATCCATTTGGCAAAATACCCTGCATCCACTAAAGAACAACATGAGTTATCTCTACACGCCGACAGGAAGAATGGCTGACATATGGACAAGTGGAAATAAAACAATAATATATATGAGCTAATCTCATTTGTGAAAGAAAACATGGGTATGCATATTATATATAATGTATATGTTATAATATATGTCATGTGCAAGGTACTGAAAGTATTCCCAACAAAGTAGTATAAGTGGGCAAATTCAGAAGAACCTTTTATGTGATAACATTTGACTACTAATTTTTATAATAACTATAAATTATGTATATAAATAAAAGAATTACATTTTGAAAAAAATGCTGCTACAGTTCTGTACTTGAATGCAATGTTCCGATTAAACCTGAACTCTGATAATGTCCTACAGTTCCGAGGTGAAAAATATATTATATTTGAATTCACTCTGTTGATTCCTAAATGCAACAGTCCCTCTCTTGGTCAGCCTGGGATTGCCACAAAGGACAGGCTTCGATGGGTTAGCACAGCCTCATATCAGCCGGGTAAGAGCTCACTTTACTGTCCCCCAGATTAGCCACACCTAGCTCATGCTTGTTCCGTGGGCTTTTTAAGGGGAACTCCATCTCTTTCCACTCTGCTTGGCTCCTACATGCTCGCGGTCAGCCATAGGGTTGGCAGTGAGATATTTGTGGGAGCCAGCCCACACCACAACACCAACAATAACTGATTACACACAGACGTGACTGCAAACCGCTAAACCCTAACTGAAAAGAGTCCCCCGCTCTCATCAGGGTCCCAGAAATGCTCTATTCAAGCCCCACAACGCAAGTAAACAATGTTTTAAGGAGTCTAAAATACATTTTCAAATACAGGGAAGAGAGCCCAGAATACAAACAAAATGCAAATGTTTGTTACAAGCTGGGGCGCCTGGGTGGCTCAGTCGGTTAAGCGTCCAACTCTTGGTTTTCGGCTCAGGTCATGATCTCATGGTTCGTGAGTTCACGGAGCCTGCTTGGGATTCTCTCCCTCCTTCTCGCCCTCTGCCCCTCCCGCACTCGTTCTCTTTCTCAAAATAAATAAATGTTTTTTTGTTTTTTTTTTAAAGCTCATTAAAGCATAAATACGCCATTATAACTGCCACCGAAAGATATTGTGGAACATAGGTACAGATTCCTTTTCTGGACATACATGAAAGGGATCTTCTTTTCTCAACTTTCAATTTATCTGTTAAAAAACTGAGAGAAAATCCATATATAAATTAACGGAATATGAAACAAAAGCGACAAATGGAAGCAGAGACACTGATAGAAATTGTTCTGATATCAAGAAGCGTATTGTAACCAAAGAAATTCAGGCCACGCCAAAAGCAATAATTCATTAAATAAGAAATCGATTTCTAGTCGAAGTAATGGATTATATAACCAGGCTCTTGTACTGGCTGGTAATTCAACTAGTGAGGAGAAGTGAATCATAGTATTCATTGAGAACACCAATTTTTTTACTGATTTGGCCCCCCAAAAAATGGCATCAACATAAATAACATAAAATTCCTAAGAAACCAGTACCACTGGAAGATTATCCCTGGCAAATTAATGAGTTCTTTCAAAGTAAAGAATACTCAACATCAGTCACTTGCACAAGAAAACTTGAACTGACCAGTGACAGAGAAAGAATTTATTCTGTGAATAAATATTAAAGGGAAGAAGCGAAAAGCTAATTTCTATTGACTGATACTCCCACTCTGTGTTTCTTACAAACTATAAGAAAATTCAGTAATAATATAAAATGATTAACTCAATACCTTTCGGCATACACTTAACCACAACCAGTTAGAAGATATATTAAAGAGTAATTTACAACAGAGAAAAGAAAACAGCTACTTAGAAATAAAGCCAACAAGAATTCAGGGAAAATCTATATAAAAAAATTAAAATGTTACTGTAGGACACATTAAAAATATTCTGAGCAAATAAAAAGATTCATTATACTCCTGGATCGGGAAATAACACAGTGTCATTTCTCCCTTACTTACTGTATCAAGAGCCTATAAAGAAGCAATCCAAATAAAATGCCAATAAGAGTGTTGTACTAGATAATGAGATCCTAAAGATTATATGTAGAAATAAGCAAACAAAGTGGTCAGGACATTTCTGAAAAAGAAAAGTAATAACGAGGCAGCACAGGCAAATACTGACATATTCTCATTAATGACTGAAATAGTGTGATAACGATGAAAACCAGACAGGCAGATAAATGAGACAGAACTAAAAGTCCACAAAGAAACCCAAGCGCAAACGAAAATTTAGTGTATGGAAAGGACAGCACATGAAATCAGTACAGAAAATATGACGTCGGAACAGTTGGATAACCACCTGTGGAAAAAAGGAAGTTGAATTCACACTTCACATCTTACACCAGGGTAGACGTAATGTGGGTTTAAAATGTTTGTATAGGGGCGCCTGGGTGGCGCAGTCGGTTAAGCGTCCGACTTCAGCCAGGTCACGATCTCGCGGTCCGTGAGTTCGAGCCCTGCGTCAGGCTCTGGGCTGATGGCTCGGAGCCTGGAGCCTGTTTCCGATTCTGTGTCTCCCTCTCTCTCTGCCCCTCCCCCGTTCATGCTCTGTCTCTCTCTGTCCCAAAAATAAATAAAAAACGTTGAAAAAAAAATTTAAAATGTTTGTATAAAAATTAAGTCATGGGAGAGTTGGAAGATTCCATGAGATAATCTCTACGTTAATCTTGGCATAAAGAATATCTTTTTAACTGCAAAGCAAAACAGAAGCCATTTAAGAAAAGACTGATCCATTCGACTACATACAATATTTCAGGGTCTGCGTGGCTAATATATAAACAGCTCTTTTTCAATATAAACATAACCCAATAGAAAAAAAACAATGGATATGGGTAGGGGGTGGGGAGGGGCAGGGGAATACTTCCAAAATAAAATGAAAATAGATTTTAAACATGAAAAGATGTTCAGATCCACTTATTCTAAGAAGAATGTAAATTAAAATTTCAGTGGAGCACATTTTTTTTCACGTATAAAATTGCAAATGTCGAAAAAATTGACAATCTATTATGGCAACAAGTATGTGGTAAAATAGGCACTTACAGGTGATTAGTGGCCATGTCAACTGGTACCTCAATAGAAGGAAATCTGGCCATACGCATCAAAACTACCAAAGCTCGGGGCGCCTGGGTAGCTCAGTCGGTTAAGCGTCTGACTTCGGCTCAGGTCACGATCTCACAGTTTGTGAGTTCAAGCCCCGCGTCGGGCTCTGTGCTGATAGCTCAGAGCCTGGAGCCTGCTTCAGATTCTGTGTCTCCCCCTCTCTCTGTCCCTCCCATGCTCATGCTCTGTCTCTCTCTATCTCTCAATAATAAATGTTAAAAAAATTTTTTTTTAAATTACCAAAGCTCATATCTTTTGACTCAACAATTCTACCTTTAGAAATTTAGCCTGCATTATACTCACAAGTGTATTAAAATGGGAAGTTTGGAAACAACCTAAATGGCCATCGGTAGGGAACCAATTAACTAAACCACAGGTCATATACACAATGGAATATTACACAGTCACGGAAAGAGTGGGGCATCTTCTCAGGGACTGATGGGGCATGATCTCCTAGATATATTTTTAAATAGGTAAAAGAAGGAAAGTACAAAACAGAATTTGCTCTTAAAATAAAGACAAATCTGTTCCTTAGTATAGAGAGACTATCTCCGGAAAGATAAGAGAGATGTGTGCCCTTGGGAGGGCTGGTGAGGCAGGTGCTATTTATGTATTCTTCATACGTTTTCTTTTTCAGCTCTGTGTTTTGCTTACTCAGTAAATAAATGCTAAATAAAACTAAATAAGAAACAAGTACACCTCCTTCTGGAGAGAAGAGGGAGGTAGTTGAGATCGTACCTACTCGGAGCGGCGAGGGGCAGCTTGGAGGTGACAGCAATAGGGAATCACTCACGTAGCCAAAGAGACGGACCACCATGGGACAGAAGAGGAGAAGGGTCTACCTGTTCTGGAAACTCTGATGATTCCAAAAGCCACTGGTAAGAGCTTGAGACAAGAGTTGGGAATTTTTTAATAATTATTATTATCGGGACACACAGTCTGATATTTATCTGTCAGACCTGTTGGGACCTGCAGAAAAATGGGCTCCCTGATACCCGGGAGCTGCCTTCTCACCCCCTCCCCCCGTCATCTGGTGTCACCTTTTCTTAGCAGTATTATCCCCCCTCTTTCCCTTCACGAAGGCCCTATTTCAGATCAGGGCTAGCCTTCCCACTCTCTCGGCTCCTCATGAGATCTAGCCCTGGTCTGAGCTTCACGACAGAAAAGGGGGCTGTATCTGTCATTGCACTCAGTAATATTACCTCTGGGTTCCTGGGCGGATTGAATGACTCTGAGACTGTCCCCCGGGACACCGTGTCTACTGTGTTAGCAAAGAGACACAGGGATGAGCTGAGGTCCAGGGGACACGAGACCACCGCTGGCTTAGGGTGGGTGGCTTCATCCTAAACCAGCCCCAGCTCCCGCCTCAACGGGATTAGGTCAGAACTTGGCACATTGTAGGCACAACGAGCCATCGAGAATGAAGGCAGGCCAAGGAGGGGCTCTGACAAGGCTCACCTGTCCTTCTGCCCACTGGGTTGTCAGCACATCTTCCCGGAAGAGGAAGTGTTTCTGAAAGTGGCAATTGTTGGCCGCCTGGACCAGAATCCTCTGGGGTGCTTGCGGAAAATACACATGTTCAGGCTCTCCCGAACCTGCTGGAACAGAGGTCTGTGGGTGGAACCCCTGAATCTGCACCTTAAATACCCCATGGAATTCTAACATAGACGACTGGGAAACACTCTGAAGGACATGGTCCTAAGAACTCCATAAGCTCTGCTTTTTTATTTTGTAACTTTTTGGTGTGAAATAATTTCAAACTTTAGAGAATTCAGGAATAGTACAGAGAACCCCCTTATACCTTTGTTTCGCTACATCTGTGCACTCTCTCCATATATACGTACACACATACGTACGTATGATTACATATATAATTAGTATTTTCTGAACTATTTGAAAGTAAGTTACAGAGACAACATTGCCTTTCACCCCTGCATATTTCAGCATTTTTATCCTGAGATTTTACATAGCAACCGTATAATATTCAAATTCAGGAAATTTAAAACCGATGCAATTATCTGTCCTATAATCCGTGTACCAACTTCTTCAATTGCCCGATGGCGTCCTTTACAGCCATCCTCCCTGACCCAGGATCCAATCCAAGGCTACACGTGGCACTGAGACATCACGTCCTGTACCCAGGAATATTTCCCCAGTCTGTCTCCATTCTGCTCCTGGGGACCCCTGCTTTGGGGTCCGTCTGCTGTCTGTCCTCTCCCCACGCACCGGTCTGCACTTCCGGGGACAGATGACGTTGCACAGAAGACAGCAGGAAGACGAGACGCTGACCTTCGGGACACCTGGTTGTTCGGGTCGTTGCTGCTCTCTGAGTGTGCGCTGCGGCCCCAGGAGACCGAGGGCTGCTTCCCGGGCTCCGGGGAAGACGCGGACCTTGGGGCCCAGAATAATGGGCTGGCTGCACCCGCATAGTTCAGCCCACTTAAACCATGCCTTTGCTCTCTCCCTCGCCTCTGCTCTCCCTCCCCTGCCACTGCATCAAGACCAAAGCATTTGGATTCGCTCCTTAAACATGCTTTCCCTGGCCTTTGAGTAGGCCCATAAAGATGGGGAAGGTCCAGGGGCCCGGAGTCAGGATCAAGTTCCAGCCGCTAGTTACCATGACCCATGTTTCCTCCCCGCTAGAGCTCAAACACAACCCCCCCCCCCCAGTAGGAGATAATGGCGTGCCCTTCAGGGAGCCTCTAAAGGGGGGGAGACCTCATAGGGGCTCTCACAGGAAGCCAACTGAAACTCAGGCTTCAGCCAGCACCTGGGAGGGGTTAACACACTTGTGTTTCTGGAAAATTCTGCAAAGATCATTTGTATTTTTTTTTTTCTTTAAAAAGGCCACCCGAAATTTTATAAGCTACTGCCTTACGAAACTGGTATCCAATCCTGTGTCTATAGATATTACCTGTGTGTATGCACAATAGATAGGTACATAGATACGTAGATATGATATGTAACAATGAAGAATACTCCAGTGAATTCTTTCAGGGAGCCTCAAAATGGAAATTTAAAGCTATTTACATTTAGATTAGTTTTTTTAATTATTTATTTATTTTTTAATTTACATCCAAGTTAGTTAGCATATAGTAGATCAGTTTTTAAACTGAGAGGTAAGGAACTATATCAACCGGATGGAAACATGACTATTAAAAACTTGCCTTGGGGGACGGGGGTGGAGAACTTGCCCTGGATTTTTTGAGCGAAATTCCAGACCAAAAAATGTTTCTATCCTTTTCTTTTTCTCTTTTTTTCTTTCTTGCTTTTTTTTTAAGTTCCTTTTGAGAGACAGAGAGAGCAAGTAGGGAGGAACAGAGAGAGAGGGGGAGAGAGAGAATCCCAAACAGGCTCCACACTGTCAGCTCGGAGCCCGACTTGCTGCTTGAACCCACCAACTGTGAGATCATGACCTGAGCCGAAACCAAGAGCCAGATGCTTAACTGACTAAGCCACCCACATACCTCTCTCTCTCTCTCTTTTTTTTTAATGTTTATTTATTTTTGAGAGAGAGAGAGAGAGCACAAGCTGAGGAGGAGCAGAGAGAGGGAGACACAGAATCCAAAACAGGCTCTAGGCTCCAACCTGCCAGCATAGAGCCCAACATGGGGCTCAAACTCACGAACTGTGAGATCATGACTTGAGCCAAAGTCGGACGCTTCACTGACTGAGCCACCCAGGTGCCCTTCTTCTTCTTCTTCTTCTTTTTTGTTTTTTTGTTTTTTAAACATTACTGGCCTCTTACTGGATTCTTCCTGGTTTTCTAATCCAAAAATCACTTCTCTGGCTTTCACTTTACCAGAAAGTATAAACCCATATGGCCAATGAGGTACAGAAATCTGCAGCCTTTTGCTGAAGGAGGAGAGGACAGAGCCCAACATCTGGCTGAGAAATAGTGTATACACAGAGCATGTCTCTTACCCTCGTTTGGAATGTTCTAACCATAGAATAAATGCTATTGCCGTCAACTGTCTTCCTACCTTAGACCATGTTCATTTTGTCCTTTTTTTTTCCCCTTGACATGCAGACTCATTCTAGAAAATAAAGACCATTTTTCATCTTGCTAGTTATTCCATTTCAAATAATCTCTTGCTAACTAAATGATCCAGTGGGAATAAAGTTGTTTTCCAACGTTTCCATAATCATTCAAAGAAACACCTTGTGTTTTGTCACCATCCCCTTTTCCGGAAGACTCCGTGGGACGTGGCAAGATATTCTCATTTGCTCCTCTCTCTATACAGATCTTGTGTCTACTAGGCCAGGCAGTAAAAACAAGTGAGGACCCAGGCAAGAAAAGACTCTAAGAGGTCACACAGAAAGGACTCCCCATCCAGGAATACCCCTTAAAGCCACACTGTTCCCCTCAAAAATCTCAAAGCTTTGCATGACCCCAAGCCATAGAGAGCCTCTCCAGAGGATACCTGCTAAGCGCTTTCCATACGTTCTGCCATCTAACCCTCAAAAACAAAATCCTGGAGGGCTGTTATAAACAAAGAGCATCTTTAACAGAAAATAACAAGTGTGGCGGAGGATGTGGACCCGGAACGCGTGCACGTGGCTGCTAGGAAGGTAAAATGGTGTAGCTGCTGTGGAAAACAGTGTAAGGATTTCTCAAAAAAATTAAAAATAGAATTACCATGCCACCTAGGAATTCGACTCCTGGGTATACACCCACGTGAACGGAAAGCAGAGACTTTAACAGGTCTTTGTCCCCCCATGTTTATAGCAGCATCGCTTACTATACCCAAAAGGTGGGAACAACCCAGTTGTGTCTCCATCGATGGCTGAATGGATAAGCGAAACAGGTGCACGCGGTGGGATCCTGTTCAGCCTTGACAAGGAAGGAAACCCCGACGCACGCTGCGGACACGGATGAACCTCGAGGACGCTCGGCTACGTAAAACAAGAAAGTCCCCAAAACACAAATGAGTGCATGATTCCACTCGTATGAGGTACCCAGAGTTGTTAAATGCATAGAGACCGAAAGTAGGACAGTGGTTTCCGGGGTCTGGGGCGGGGGGAGGAAGGGGGAGTTGTTGTCTAAGGGGGACAGGGTCTCAGTTTTGCAAGATGAAAAGAGTTCTAGAGGTGGACGTTAGGGAAGGTAGCACAAGTGTGAGTGAATCTAACAGGACGCTTAAAAATCATTAAGATGATGGGGCGCCTGGGTTGGTTAAACTTCCACCTTCAGCTCAAGTCTCGAGCTCAGGGTTCGTGATGGGGCCCTCTGCTGTGGGCGCAGAGCCCGCGTTAGATCCTCGGTCTCCCTCTCTCTCTCTGCCCCTCCCCGCCCTCAGAAACAAATAAACGTTTAAAAATAACAGTCGGGGCGCCCGGGTGGCTCAGTCGGTTGAGGGTCTGACGTCAGCTCAGGTCGTGATCTCACGGTTTGTGGGTTCAAGCCCTGCCTCGGGCTCCGTGCTGACAGTTCAGAGCCTGGAGCCTGCTTCAGATTCTGCATGTGTGTCTCTCTCTGCCCCCCCCCCCACTCGTGCTTTCTCTCTCAAAAATAAATAACCGTTAAAAAAATTTAATAATAATAATTAAGTGGGTAAATTATATATATATATATATATATATATATATATCTTTTACCACAAAAATAAAATCCCATGAATGAGGTGCTATTATTTTGCTGAGGCAGCAACTGAAGCACAAAGATATGCTGCAAATAAGTGGCAAGGCCGGGATTCCCAGTGGGTAGGCAGACCTCAAGGTCTGGGATCTGGCCGCTATCGTCCACCACTGTCGACCCCTGACCATCCACACCCGCCATCTACCGTCTACCATCGATCATCTACTTGGTGGGAAACAAAAGACAACCAGAAGATAAGAAGTAAGAATAATAAAAATATCCACCCTGGCTCTGGGCACTCAGGCATCCCAAGCGCCTAAAAGAGTTGACGTGGCCTTCTCGTCATAGCTAATTACAGACGCTAACCCTCTATCCCAAGCCAGTTGTAAATTGACCACAAATCAGTAGTCATCTTGCTCTATAACGTGACATGGAATTTGAAGCCAGGCCTCACAAAACCAGAGTGAATTCTAATAATTCCCTGATTTCCCAGATTTCGGTGCCCCCCCCGCCCCCCCGCCAATGTGCCAACAGGAACTGCCATCCTGTCATTCCCAACTTGGTCTCTCCATCCAGCCCATCTGTGTCAGCCCCCCTCAGTGGTCATGGAAGGTGTCACGTGAGCAACCAACCAAAGGAAACAAGAATTGTCCAAAAGCAACAGAAACCCTCTCTTTCCACCCTCGGTGAAACAGAGTCAACTGAGGGCTACCTGCAAATTGGTCCTCTTCATGAGGTCACCGGGGACTGGACGACCTAGTCGATTTACCCAGATTGCACAGCAGTCCACACGTGTCTTGGTGGCGGCAGTGGCTGAGACCCCCACCCGACGCCCACCCACACAACAGCCATGCTTCTGTATCTCCAGGTTCCGGATACAAGCTCCACCACTCACACTTCTGAGGGAGGAAGGGGCTGGGGGAGCCACGTGCCTGTCAGAGCAACCCCCCACGGGGGGTCACAGCGCTAAGACAGCTCATTTAAACCGCGCGGTATTGAAAACCAAATGAAAGAGAGAAAGAGTCAAGTAGAGAACACTGAAAAGTAAACATTACAAAACCTTCCAAACCAGAAGCCCAGAGGCACATTTTCTTTGGGGAGAGACCAGCTATTTGTTCTTCCTTCCAGGAGTGTGATGTTTATTTAACTGGAAAAGACAGCTTGACTTAATTGAGTGTGTGTGTGTGTGCGCGCGCACACGGAAGAGGGGGGCTTCTCTAGCTAGGCAGAATTTCTGCTCTCTGGGGCAGAAACAGGTCACACTCTAAGGTCCGTGACTGAACATGGGCACAATTTGGGTTTCTAGAAAAGAAGGAAGGGGATACATAACCATTGTTAAATGCCTACTTTCACTGGACAGATCTACGCCACACATTTAGGCTTTCAACATTTTACGCAACAATCCGCAGGAAGAAGCACATTTTACCGTAGCCCAATGCACGCACGAGTGCACAAACACACACACACATTGACACATGTATTTCATAAAACTCATGCTTGCCCTTCTACATGTGAGGTACTCTGATCTTTTCTATGCCATTGTTTATATTTAATTTTTAATTGAGGTCTAGCATACCACAATAAAGCGCACAGATCTCAAACATACAGCTTGATGGATTTTTTTTCAGGGTTCCTAATTTTTTTTTTATAAATCGTTTTATTGCTATATATATATAACATATATATATAACATATATATATATAACATATATATATAACATATATATAACATATATATATTACATATATATATATATATATATATATATATATATATATATAACATATATATATTCACCCATTTCAAGTATACACCTCAAGAGGTCTTAGTATATTTCCCGAGCTGGGCAGTCATCCCACAAACTAATCTTGGAACATCTAGCATTTTCATGAGCACAAAGAAAACCCACTATATGTTCTATTTTTTACTTACTTATTTTTTTAACGCTGGTCACAACCTATCAAATTTATGTCACCAGTGGGTCACAGCTGCAGGTGAGAAAAGCTGTATCAGACGTTTTACGATAATATCCCACTTACTTTTCAAAACGAGTCCTGATAGGCCAAAGTATGTCCAAGTAGCTGGAGGGCCAGGGGGCAGGTGTCACAGTAATTCCAAGCTCACAGCACTAGGAAGTGATAGAGGCTGGTCGGGAGGACAAGCCAGACCCACACAGAAACCTCCCTCGTGGGGAGATGCTGACCTTGGTGACTCATTGCACGGAACAGATTACATCCAGAAGTGTTGCCAGACAAACTGAACTCAAACCTCGTTACGCAGAGCTCAGCAATGACATTCATAACCTGGGTGGAGCTGGGGGGACGTGTGCCCTAGCAGGATTTAGGAGAGGAGTCTGAGATGCAAACAAATAACCCACGAAAGCCGTCAGAGATATTGCTGCCTCAAACTCTTTCAACGTGGAGCAGTTGGTCCACATACATGGGAAGAATCCCACAGAGTAATTGGGGGAGAGAATGTGGTGATTAAATACAGATAAAAATGTCCTGTCTTCTCTCTTAGCCCGACTCAACCCGGGGGAGGCGGTGGGGAGAGGTGAGAGTAGGTGGATGTTTGTGTCTTTGTGTGTGTGTGTGTGTGTGTGTGTGCGTGTACGTGTGTGTGTTGGGGGAAAGGGAGGGCTCAACTCTCACCCTCACCCTAAACGATCTAGATGTGGCACAACAGGCAGACATTCCAGCCCAAGGTGCCACGAATTATGTGGACACAGATGCCACGCACTTGCCCACTGGGGCTCCAAGAGGGGTTCAGTCAAACACCGGAGGAAAGGAAAACCCAGAGGGCCTGGGTTCTAGATCTCCGACAAACTGAGCCATCCTGAGGTGATTGGCATCTTGAGGGACAAAAGGTAGGGTGCAGGGCACGCAGAAGGTTCTGGCAAGCCTTCCGCCGTACACAGGAGTGCAACTGAATAAGTGCACCGTATTCCTCCACCAGTGGGTTTGGTGGGTAGTCAAAGAGCGAAGATCATTGCGGGGAGGAAAGTAGATAAAAATTTCCCCCTTCCGATCTAGCCCCATCCTCTGTCTAGACACCTGTAAGTAACAAAACCAGGCTCCCCTTCAAGATCCCAGTTTCCTGTTCCATAAGCCGCCTTGATTCATGCAATTAGCAAGCATTTCTTGAACACCTCGTAAGGGACGCCAGTCGGGATAGAGAGCACAAAGCCGTTTCATTTTCCCCTCGAAACCGTTGGTCTGAAGTTGAGGGTAAGTGTCTAAGAGGGTGCCGCATAAAAATCACCAATTTGGATACTGGGGAAGAACCAAGTTCAGTTAATGCCAAAAAGCTATGCCTGAGAGCCTGCAAACCCTATGCTAATCTGAACACATCCGCACCTTGGGCTCAGATAAGCTCACCCGTGCTCCACCCCCCAACTGCAACAAAGGGTCCCCACAAAAGAGCAGAAGCATGATGGGAGCAAAGCCGTGGAGGCAGCCTCTGAACGGAGCAGGGCTGACCGACTCACCAGCAGTGAGTCTGGCTTTATCACGCGCTTGCTCTAGGATGGGCTTGACATCTGTTCCGTGACCTGCTCCATGGCCATGAGGGCTCCCGCTGCAAAATGCAGGGCAGGGTTAAAGAGCACAGCCTGATCCCATAAAACAGAGCAGAGCTGGCCATGGTGGGTTTGGGCCTCCCTTCCCCTGGAGCCTGGGACACTGACACTGACAAGCAGTAAAAGGCGGGGGGGGGGGGGGGGGGTGCCCAGAGCCCTCAGTCCCCTCAGATCCAGGTGCCTGTGCTGCCAGATCTCCCTAGGATATGGGCTCCTTTGAACTTTTCAAAGGTATGGAAGAAAGCCTGGCTTTTTACGAGTTGTGCCTCGGGCAGAGGAAATGGCTGTGTGCAGAAATGGGGGCCAATTAGAGGCAAAGGTCCGGGAGTCGCTCTCCAGAAGGGCTTGCTGCAGCCTTGCCTCGGGGGTCCCGGGGCCAAGGCTCCAGTGCCCCGCTCCTGAGGGCTCCTGGACAAGGGGCTGCTGGACAGAGGTAGGTGACCATTCCAAGGTGTCCTCTTTTGAAAAAAAAATTTTTTTTTAACGTTTATTCGTTTTTGAGAGACAGAGACAGAGCATGAGCGGGGGAGGGGCAAAGAGAGAAGGAGACACAGAATCCGAAGCAGGCTCCAGGCTCCGAGCTTTCAGCACGGAGCCCGATGCGGGGCTCGAACTCACGAAGTGCGAGATCATGACCTGAGCCGAAGTCGGACGCTCAACTGACTGAGCCACCCAGGCGCCCCTCAAGGTGTCTTCTTTTGGATTGAGGTCCGCCTTTGACCCCTCTCACTGCCAAATTCTGGAAGACAGCAGCTTGGCCCGCATCCCCCATTCATCAGGTGCTGCGAGAAATGCCTGCGTGCGGCCAACATCAATTCTGGTGATGGGAGGAAATGGCACATTTTTTTTCTCGAGCGAAACTGTCTTCCCTGGGACTCTTACGGCCACAGAGCTCTCTTGCAGGGCTACCCCACCTGAGACCACTTACATGCTCTGTCCCACGGGGTGGCCGGCCCCACCTGGGACTGACGGTTTTGCAGGGACACAGGACTTCCAGGGCCAAAACAAGTTAGTCATTCCGCGCACAGAGCTTTTATCCGTCCGCTAAGAGACGCAGCGTTTCAAATGGAAACAAAGGAAACCTATCCCTGAGGACAGAGAGCATTGAGACCGGCCCTCCAGTTGCAGAACAAAGGCAGCCTCGTTTGAGATTCGGAGGACAGAATGCATGGAGATTTCCACATGTGCCCCAACCCAAACTACCCGGGTCAACCCAGACCTGAACAGGTGCCCAAGTGGAGCTGAGGCTGTGAAATGAACAAATCAGGAGACGCTAGATGCTGGCGAGGATGCGGAGAAACGGGAACCCTCTTGCGCTGTTGGTGGGAATGCAAACTGGTGCAGCCGCTCTGGAAAACGGTGTGGAGGCTCCTCAAAACATTAAAAATAGAGCTAGCCTATGACCCAGCAACAGCACTGCTAGGAATTTACCCAAGGGATACAGGAGTGCTGATGCGTAGGGGACTCACACCCCAATGTTTATAGCAGCACTTTCAACAATAGCCAAACGATGGAAAGAGCCTAAATGTCCATCAACGGATGAATGGATACAGAAATTGTGGTTTATATACACAGTGGAATACTACTTGGCAGTGAGAAAGAATGAAATATGGCCTTTTGTGGCAACGTGGATGGAACTGGAGAGGGTTATGCTAAATGAAATAAGTCAGGCAGAGAAAGACAGATACCATATGTTTTCACTCATATGCGGATCCTGAGAAACTTCACAGAAGACCGGGGGGAGGGGAAAGGGGGAAAAAAGTTAGAGAGAGGGAAGGAGGCAAACCATAACAGACTCTTAAATACCAAGAACAAGCTGAGGGTTGATGGGAGGCGGGGGAGAGGGGAAAGTGGGTGACGGCCATTGAGGAGGGCACCTGTGGGGATGAGCACTGGGTGTTGAAATGGAAACCAATTTGACAATAAATTATATTTAATTAAAAAAAAAAAGTGAAGCTGAGGGCTGGACCCTTAGAAACCCGACATCCTCGGGCCCAGCTGGGGCGGTGCCTGTCATCACAGCCACCACCACTACCACCAGGCTCCCAGACCCTGGAGTAGCCCTGCTCACACCTACCCAGGTATCCAGGAACGGGGAGGATAGACGCCGCCCAGGATGAGGTCCACAGCGTGGGTTCCAGGCCTCAGCTACAGGCAGGAAGGGCAGGGAGAGAATGCAGAGCTGCAGGGAGAGAAAAGGAGGCCATCGGGCCAGGAGAGAGAAAAGAGCCGAGAGAGAGAATTCCGGTCGGGGTGCTTCGAAATTGGCTCAGCCTTCACTGAGCAATGATACCTAGCATTCCCCGAATGCCTCCGTGGCTGAGATCTCTATTAGCCACACAGAGACTCTTCCAGCATCCCCCTGAGGGCAGCTTGGATTCTCCAGTTTTTCGTGTGAAGAAACCGTGCCTGGAGGAGTTTAAGCCACTCGCTGGAGGTAAGGTAGCTAAGCAATCTCATCACAGGGATGTCTGACGGCAAAGCTCTCGACAGCTAGAACATCCAGCTTTCTGTCTCCTAAGGTTCTATCTGCAGAAGTACCCAGTGAATCTCCGTGCCATGCCCAGGACGGTTTCTATATTCCCTAAAACGTTAAGATCCACAGGTACTGTCCTTAGGACTCCTTAGGAGAAGCCCTGGCCGGTCACAAAGCCCCGCCTGGGGCTCGGAAACGGCCGCGTAGCTCCCCCTGCTGGCCACTCCGAGAGCACAGAAAGGGCGTTGGGATGGCAACGCGACCGGCAACGAGGACGCTTCACATTGACAAAGAAACCGGAACGCGGCAGCCATGCTGGGGACTGCTCTGTACTTGGCGTAGGTCATTCTGGAGCCCAGAGGAAAGCGGGGAGCGGTGCCCCGCGGCTGGGTTCCCAGAGGAATCCTGAGAGGGTCGTCCCGAAAATGGAAATGATCTTTCGGATGGAGGGATCTCCAAGGCAGGCAGATTGCGCTCGCACGGCCTGAATCCAAACACAAAGACAAGACGAGAAATGAGAGCTGATGCTTGACTAAAAGAAAAATCACAAAAGCCATACATAGACCTACGGCAAATGTTTACATGTTTGAGCCCTTACTGTGTGCCCACCACTGTTCTAAGAGCTCTCCCCTTGTTATCTCATTTAGTCTTCACAGCAATCCTATGAGATAATATTATGATTAATTTTATCGGATGTGGAAAATGGCGCACAGAGACGTAAAGTAATCCGTACAAGGTCACACAGCCAGAAAGTAGCAGAGCAAGGGCAGATACATAAAGCAAAAGCCCCAAGTGCCTGGCCGGCCTAGTTGGTGAAGCGTCCAATTCTCCATTTCTGCCCAGGTCACGATCTCACAGTTCGTTGGATCGGGGCCCGCGATCGGCTTTGTGCTGACAGCGCAGAGCCTGTTCGGGATTCTCCCTCTCCCTCGACCCCTCCCCAGCTCGCACTTGCTCTCTCTCTCTCTCTCTCTCTCAAAATAAACATTTTTTTTTTTTTTTTTAAGGCAAAAGCCCTGTGGGAGACAGATTTTATGCTTCAGGAACAAGTAAATTCTGCCCTCCTGTGTGTACAGAAACAGTGTCTCCAGGTATTCGGTCTGTCTGTTGCTCCTTCATTCTTCTATCCCTGGTAACAAGCAAACAAACAACAGAGCATTTGTGAGTCCGAAAGTTAAGGTGGTTCACGTTGGCCACAGTGAAGAGGGAGCCCCATACACTTCCCCTCCCAGAAATAGACACTCTGCCCCTGCACCCTGAAAAGATCACCTCACCCCCTGAGCGGAGCAGCCCACAGAGACAAAGGGGGCAAGCCTGGGTGCCCGGAACCCTAGCCCAGGGCAACGGCAATATAGGAAGTTACCGCTCATGGTTCGTTACAGGGCTGTGGCATTCCCGGGAAGAAAAGAAGGCACATTGGCCGAGGCGCAGACAGACATCTGAATCTTATTCCCCTGTTCTTACGAGCCGCTTAGAGGTCATGTTTCCCCCCACTCCGTTTTCTACTAAAGAGATGACGTCGCGCCCTACTTGCTTACCAGGAGAGGTAAGTGAGGGCAGGGGGCAGAGGTGACTACAGCCGACCTCAGCGCGATACTTGGTTCTTCCGTAAAATACTAAGCCTGCTGGAGCTCAGAACTGAGACTAAAGAGAAAGAACGTGGCGCCTGGTGTCCCTGGCTGGGTGCTCTTGCTTTACAGACGGGCGCCCAAGACACCCTGGACCCCCAGAACTCTACCCTCGCGAGAGGGAGGAGTTGGCGGGCTGGCGCGGAAGTGGGAGGCCGGCTGCGGGGAATGAGCTTAAACCTTAAAACTGGAAACGTCCCCGGGGTCTTGGCAGGGTTTTAGCGCTTCCCTGCGCCTCTAGATGAGGGACTTAAGCTGACCTTCCGACAGCGTCCCCCAGTATTGTGCAAGGACAGAGCTAAGCTTTTAGCAGCACGCTGGAGCACAGATGTGCCAGGGACGTTCTGTTAACAAAGCACAAAGGCTCGAAGGCAGGAACAGACCATTCTTGTCCACCGTTGGGAGAGAGCTCCGTTGTGTTTCTCCAACAGGGCAGAATTTGTGTCATTAAAGACTCCGTCATCGCCACCACTGTCAAAGGCAAATCCCTCCCAAGGCCGGCATCTGAATCCGACCACTGGAGCAAGGATTCTGAGGTTTCGACGTCAAAGCCTACAGCTCCAGAGAAAACCCAGGCGCTCGGATCCCCCGGGTAGGGGGAGGGCGGGCCACGCTGCGGCATCCCACCCACTCAGGAATCCCTTCTTTCCACTTGTCTGAGCAGACTGGGAAGGAGGGCCTCCGGCAACCAGCTGGAAGAGAGTTGGCTGGGGCTCCGCTGTCACTGATTTATGAAGGCCTTTCGGGGCCAGAATGACACCATCCACCCTCCATCTACCTCCTGCTAATTTATATTCTCAGAGCTTTAAATCACAGCGACAGCCCCGCAGGCCCTTTGACCAGTCAAGGGCTTCCGGGGCCCCGCACGCTGCTCTCCTGTCCCCACAGTGGGTCCTACAGTTCCCCATCCTCCCCAACCTGCTCCAAACCGTACTCCCTCCCAGCTCCTGGGGCTCTCAGGCCCTCTGCTCAATCAGATAAACAGCAGAGCAGTGACTTTCTTTTCGCTGACTTGGAAGCTCCCTTGTCTGAAAAACATTGCCAACGTTAGAAAAAAAACAAAAACAAAAAACCTTATTGATGTTATGACTCACCCTCACCTGGTATTATTGCTAAGCTGCAAAGCAAACACCTGCTCCCACCAACAAAATAAATGCAAAATTACTAAGATACCTAAGTTCATTTTCTTTTTCCTTTTTTAATGTTTTTATTTATTTTTGAGATTGAGAGACAGAGTGAGAATGGAGGAGGGGCAGAGGGAGAGGGAGACACAGACTCCAAAGCAGGCCCCAGGCTCCGAGCTGTCAGCACAGAGCCCGACGCGGGGCTCGAACTCACGACTGAGCCACCCAGACGCCACCCTAAGTTCGTTTTCTAAACACATTCTACCACACCACTTACATCTTGCTAGGCTAGAGGTATTTTCCAGTTGCCCGAGGCATCTGAATGCCCATTATTTCCACCCCACTTTTATTATTTTTTTTATTATTTAAAAAAAAATCTTTTTAATGTTTTTATTTATTTTTGAGACAGAGAGAGACAGAGCACGAGCAGGGGAGGGGCAGAGAGAAGGGGAGACACAGAATCCGAAGCAGGCGGCAGGCTCCAAGCTGTCAGCACAGAGCCGGACACGGGGCTCGAACTTGCAGACTGTGAGATCATGACCTGAGCCAAAGTTGGACGCTTAACTGACTGAGCCACCCAGGCGCCCCTACCCTCCTTTTAAATGCTAGTCCAAACCTTTGAAGTCTACTGCCTCTTGCAAAATAATAATAATAATAATAATAATAATAATATAAAAACCACAGCACACTGAAAAGCCTTATTATTTTTGAGGGTACCGCAGTAGCTTACTCTCCAAATGGTGGCTATAGTCAAGCACACGAAACACAAAGCAGGTAGAAGCAGAAAGTAGGCAGGAAATGAAAACCAGGCTGGCTAGAAATTGGAGAAAGGCTTTAGGAAGCAAATATGACAAGGAAAAGAGAAAGTTGTGGGTGATTTCGTCCCTGAGATCAGAGCTCCAGCCCACCGCTAAGGGTACCGGGAGCCATTCTTTCAGTGGGCAGACAGCCAGTAAGCATTTATTATGCTCCCACTGTGTTGCCACTGTGTTGGAATTAGAAGTCGTCCCTGAGTTTAGCCAGGCTCTTCTAGAGAAAGAAATCCACCCTTACACAGTTAAATCGCCCAGATTGCCTCTGTGGCCTTTCCTGTCCTGCTGCTTCTGTCAGAGGGATTCCGTTTCTGACACAGGGAGACCAGGGATAGACTGTCATCTGTTGATTCAACTCAAGGGCGAAACTCAGGAGCCTGTGATCTTGGCCGGGGTGCTCTCCTACTCACTTTATGTACGGGGAGCCGTCACAGCACTGTTTTCCTCCAAACTCCAAACAGGAAGCGAGGATTGTGATTTACTTCAAAGGGCACAGGGGGGCCCTAAGATGGCCTGAAAGTGAAGGTGTAAAACATTCAGAGTGAATAAGTGCTGTGGCAACTCGATTGCCCCCAGTGGACTTTCACCTTGCGTTTTATTCTAATACGATCAAAGCAGTGGTGGGGGGAGGGCACCTTGGAAGAAAGGGGGTCTGATTAAGACTGTTTGAGTTTATAATCTAGTTGGAGTAAAAAACCTCTGAATCATCGGCAACCCCAAAGTTCTGACAGCTCTGAGAACTAGGGGAATTCGCAAGAGACACATCACACCAAGAATAATTAAACGACCAGCTGCAGGTGGAATGGGAACTTCAGACAAAGCAGAGGTCAGAGGGAGCAGGGCATGGCCTCCTCCCTGTGGGGACTGAGCCAACTTTGGAGAGGAAAAGCAGAACGAAAAGGCACCACAGTCAGGAGGCCCTATGAGCAAAGTCATGAAGAAATGGAGCAAACAGGTTTCTGAGGACGGTGGTCATTAACCCAGTAGGTGAGGAAAGTTCACTTAAGGCAGATGGCAGATGAGGTCAGAGAAGCTTATAAATAATATAGGGGTCATTAGACATCTATGGAGGGAAATCAAAATACTGGAACAACTATTTTACAAAGATTAATCTAGTATCAAAATATAGAAAGGGGGGGGGCGCCTGGGTGGCTCAGTCGGTTAAGCGTCCGACTTCAGCTCAGGTCACGATCTCACGGTCCGTGAGTTCGAGCCCCGCGTCGGGCTCTGGGCTGATGGCTCAGAGCCTGGAGCCTGCTTCCGATTCTGTGTCTCCTTCTCTCTCTGCCCCTCCCCCGTTCATGCTCTGTCTCTCTCTGTCTCAAAAATAAATAAACTTTAAAAATATATATATATAGAAAGGGGACGTCGGCCTCTGTGCTGACAGCGTGGAGCCTGCTTGGGAGTCTCTGTCTCTCTCTCTCTCTCTCTCTCTGCCCCTCCCCCGATCTCTCTCCGTCTCTCCCTCTCTTAAAATAAATAAATACACATTTTAAAAATATAGAGAGAGAAAGGAGGGGGAACACAAAAAGAAGAAAGAGAAAAATTCTAGGAAGCCCCTAATGTCACCCAAACCCAAAGCCCTGGAGAACTGGAGACAGGAAGGAGCGGGGAGCCTAAGAGTGACATCAGAAGAGGAAAGATTCGGGGTCCGGGTGACTATAGAAAACAGAAGGAGAAGTAAAGACAATGTGGAGACTTTGAGCCTCTGTATTTCTAACTAACATGGTGGAACTTCCCATCAAAGCTCCCCAGCCGCCACTATTGTTAGCATCCAAATCCCGCCTTCAAATCAGCCAGATCTTAGGAGTTGACTGAGCTCTGAGGCAGAGCCTGGGGGCAACCGGGCCTCGCTGGTGGCTGTTTTCATTGGGATACATTTCAAGCGTTCTAACGGAGACCAAAAACAATCGGGACTTAAAGCAGACATTGATTTCTCTCTCCCGTAATAGTTTGCACATGTGAGAGCCCAAGGCTTGTACGGCAGCCTCCTGTGTCTAAGACCAGGTTTCTCCTTTCCAGTCGCTCTGTCATCCTTAAGGTGGTGTCCTTCCTGGCGTTCTCCCAGCTGGCCTGCTCCACCCCCTCCATAGTCTAGGCAGCAGGATGGAGGAAGGGGTAGAAGGAAATCACTCTCCTTCCCTTTAAGGATATGACCTCGACGTTGCACAGCCCTTTGGCCACACCTTAGTATGTCCACACCCAGGGCCAAAGGAATCTAAATGAAAATCGAGGGGCGCCTGGCTGGCGCCGTCAGTTAAACATCTGATTTCGGGTCAGGGCGTGATCTCACGGTTCATGGGTTCGAGCCCCACCTCGGGCTCTCTGCTGTCAGCACAGAGCCTGCTTCAGATCTTCTGCCCCCCTCTCTCTCTGCCCCTCCACTGCTGGTCACAAATAAATGAATAGACAGATAGATAGATAAAAATGGAGTCTTGATCCCGGACAACCCTGGTGAAAATCCTGTTGCTGTGAAAGAAGAAATGAATGCATATTGGAGCTTCACCTGCAGGTACCGTTACAGAAACACTTCACCTAAAGCAATAAATCACACCTGTTTTTGAGCAGTGTGGGAAGAATTGCCCAAGAAAATGGTGGTACCATTCACGGAAATAAGAGAAACGAGGAGGAATCCCAGCAGGGGAAGTAAGATGATTAATTCATCTTGGGATGTTTTCATGGGCGCCCCAACGAGTACTGGATTGGGGCCACGAGAGACCTGACACCATAGCTCAGGGGAGAGACGGGGGTTGGAAACTCAGGTGACAGCCATGATGGCAGAGACCAGGAATGCCTTCCAAAGAGACTAAGAAGGATGTGTCTTATCCGGGACTATTTAATGGGCTTCAGTTACAGTACTGGATGTTCCTAAATGGCTTCCAGAAAGAAACTAAATCCTTCTCTCCACGGGGATTCTTTGTTCCAAATGGCACAGTGCTTAACCTTGGGAAGAAAAAGGGTTCCTTTTTTCTATTGAGTCTGTATTTGAACCCTTGATGGACAATGACTTCTTACTAAGCAAGCCGGCACCTTCTTGATGTCGGTCCCTCTTAGCCTGCACTGCTGGGAGGGAGGGCTCAACACAAGAAGGGAAGTGTTGAGCATTTCCAAGGCGCCTACCATCAGATAAGCTGCCCTTTTTCTGGCAGTCATCAGCATTTTTGAGCATCCTGAATTTTTCATCCTCCATTGCATAGCCGTCCATTTTTAAAGTGTTTGCAAATAAGTAGGATCGGGGGTCAAGTGGATTGGGAACCAGCACCTTCACCTGGCGACAGAGATGGATGGATCTCCAGTCAGTGGGCATGAAGTTGGCTCCAGAATATAGAGTGGCCCCCTCTTCCAATCTACTCGGCAACGTTCTAGCTAAGCTGGGGAGCCAGCCACCCTCCCCTCTAGAAGATAGATATAAATGTCAAGCGCTGAAAGAATGTGCACAAAATGTGGCAAAAAGAAAGAGAGAGAGAGAGAGAGAGAGAGAGAGAGACAGTATTCCAACCCACAAATCTGTGGAAGTCTCTCACAATCACGGCTGCAAGATCACTATTTTGTCCGATGACTTTCTGAGCATCAAAAGATCGGGTTTTATATCGAGTTATTCCTGTCCTGAAGCAAGATCAGAAACGTCGCACAGGGGGTTTAGATTCGTCTGGGGTGCAGGGTAAAGCAAGAGTGCAGTGAAGTCAAGGCAATGCTTAATGGTTTGGGTTTCTTGCCAACCAGCTAGGTACAGTTGGAAGCTAAGTAAGGCCATGCCTATTTTTAATAGCTTTGTGAACTAATGAGGCAAGAGTCCTTAAGAGGCACCTGATGTCTTTGCCTCCAGCACAGAAGGAAACTAATATTTACTGAGTATGTATTACATGTTAGACACTTTACATATGCTATCTCGTTTATCGTCCCAACAAGCCTAAGAGACGGGTTTTATTACTCCTACTCCACAGGTGGGGAACCCAAAGTTCTGAGAGATTAAGTAACTTGCCCAGGGTCACACAGACAATTAGTTGTGTGGCCAGGATATGAGCCCAAGTCAGTCTTGATTTATGGATACATAAAGGGGAGCAAATTATCGTAAAGGGAATATACACAGAATTTTTTATTAGAAAATGTTGTATAAAATCTTGACAGTAGGGTGGTTCTACAAAATGTTGTCTCTGTAGATTAGAGAGATTATAAATCTATGTTAAACTGAACTAAATGAAAATGGACAAAGTAGGGGCGCCTGGGTGGCTCAGTCGGTTAAGCGTCCGACTTTGGCTCAGGTCATGATCTCACGGCTCATGGGTTCAAGCCCCGCATCAGACTCTGTGCTGACAGCTCAGAGCCTGGAGCCTGCTTCAGATTCTGTGTCTCCCTCGCTCTCTGCCCCTCCCCCACTCACGCATATATATGTGTGTGTGTGTGTGTGTGTGTGTGTGTGTGCGCGCGCTCCCTCTGTCTCAAAAATCAACCTTAAAAAAAATAAAAAGAAGGAAAATGAACAAAGTAAAAATATAAATTACGTGTGACACCACATGAGCTTATTAAAAGAAATATGAAGCCTTATAAATAAGGTTAGAAATCTAAAAATATCAAAAGTCAGTGAAACTTTAAAGCATGTAAAATTCTCACCCACTGTTTGATTGGAGTGTAAGTTCAGGTGTTTTTCTGTTTTGTTTTGTTTTGTCTGGAAACTGTTTAACATTAGCTACTAAAGCTAAATATAGACCAGCCCTCTGACCCATCAGTCCTACCTAAATACCCCAAGCAAAATAGGTGTATGTGCCCACCAGATACCTGAGCATTTATAGCAAGTTTATTTGCCACAACAAAAAACTGGAAACGACCCAAATGTCTGTTCAGAGCAGATGGCTATTTCTTGCCTTTAAGGCCTTTCATGAGTCCCTGTTTTACTGATCCGACTTCATTCTCCATTCCTATTATTTAAAAGATCACAGTTCCAAACTGGTAAGCTTTGCACTCGGTCCTGGTGGGAGTGAATCTGTCGGTGATTCTGAACATGTGGATCTGGCGGTGATTCTGAACATCGGGGCAGCCCGGGTCAGAGGCTGAGGGAATGAGAGCAAGACTTGGGAGGTAATTAACTACCCTGGGAGGGTTTGTGCATGTTTACATTTCAAAGACTAATAAAACCCGGATCCTTTCCTCCTGTTCCAAAGGGTTGTAACAATCCCAAAACACCAATGTCGTGGTGTAAAGAGGAAAGGAGTCAATTCACAAAAGGGCTCATAAACATGTAATCATGTACAACCTCACCGATACTCAAAAAACAAAAAAAATGCAACCAAATCCAATACGACTTTCTTCTGTTCGTCAATTTAGCAGGGGGTTTTTAAATTTTTAAATATCAAGTGTTAGAAAGGTGAAGGCAAGTTTCTCCCAAACTGGGGATAGAAGATACTTTGATAATAAGTTATTAAATGTCTTAACTCACACGTACCCTTTGTCCCCTTTTAGAATTATCCAAAGGAAAAACTAGTGGACCCATGTGACAATCACAATGCCAAGGGCCTCATCACGGGGTTGTCTTTGATAGAAAAGCCTAATAGTTCAACAGTAGAAAGTTGGTTAAATACATGATGGTATGTCCATCCACTTTGAAATGCTGCAGGAAAATATTCAATGACATGAACAATATTCACGATATACTGTTAAATGACGAGCAAGTTATAAACGTCATCCAAAGTATAAGAATATATACATATATGTGTATTTATATAAATATAAATATATATATACACACATTTATAGAAAAACACTGGAAGTCTCCATACTGAATAATATTATAATAATATTCCATATTATTAATATAGAAATATAAATATATATACACATTTATAGAAAAACACTGGAAGTCTCCATACTGAATAATATTATAATAATATTCCATATTATTAATATAGAAATAGAAATATATATATACACATTTATAGAAAAACACTGGAAGTCTCCATACTGAATAATATTATAATAATATTCCATATTATTAATATAGAAATAGAAATATATATATATACACATTTATAGAAAAACACTGGAAGTCTCCATAATAAATTGATGACAATATGGAATATTTAAATTTCCTTCCTTCTGCTTATCTACATTTTCTAAGTTTTCTAAAACGAATTCTCATTACTGCTGGATTAAGAAAACCAATAAACATTAATATATTTAATAACATAAGGGAGTCAGCTGAGAACTGGATGCAGCCTAGTGGCTCCTGGGTAGGAGGACCATTGTCCTCCAGCTGCCCGACCTGCTTCCCTGGGGCCCAGAAACAGCCTTGCCTCCCCCCCTCCCACCTCCGACCATTGAGCCTCTCAGGGCTTGAAACCCACAGCTAGTCTCTGCAACGGTGGACCGGGCAAGAAGGGAGGGAGCTTCTGATGCTCCCGGGGGCTGGGATGAATGTGATCCCACCAGTATCTGCTGGTCCCCCAATGCTCCCTATACACACTGGGCAGGTTTGGCAGTATTAATAGACCAGTTCACTATGGGTTACATAGGTGTAAGCAAGCTGGCGACCACCTCACCACAATGCACGACATCGTCTCTATGAGAGTACCTTCCAGGTCCCAAACACCTGACTTCTTGGCAACCTTTGGCTCCTAACACGCCTGTAAACTGACCACTTAGAATTTACTGCTTTCGGTAACTCGGAACGGTTCAATCACAGGCAGCAATGAGGATTCCTCCAAGAAGAGCTGCTCTCGAAGGTCCTGCTGCCCACGGCCACCTCTTGCTACGGCCCTCAGTACCAGCCCTCCGAGGGAAACCCACAACCTGTAAAGAAGATCCAGAGCTTCATTACAACAGGATCAATGAGTGCTCACTGACCTTTCAGCCTCTGAGTCTAGTGGACATAAGGGCCATTTACTCTGCCCTAGCCACCACCTTGTCAGTGACGCTTAATGCAACGATGACACCACGTGACCCCACTGGGGTTGTTGTCTCGGGAGGTTTCGTGCATCGACTGGCAAAGCCATGCTAAGGTCAGCACCATAACTAGGAGCAGAGGGAGCCTAGTTTGAGCTAAACTTTGCTGTCAGCTCCCACTCATTCTCGCAGAGTTGCGATATTTACCTCCAATTACTGGATCTCCGACGCCACCCTTCCGCCTCCCTCGAGTGGCTCTTGCAGGGCCACTCACCCACATAAAAACAGAGACGTTTTTCTTTTTTCCCCCAAGGAGGGAACTATGGAAATGAGGTGGGCAGCTGTGTCAAAGTGAAAGGGACAGGTGACAGGAGGCCTGCACAGTGGGGTTTTCTGCCCACTGCAAGTGTTGGGCATGGCCTTGTAAACCAGTCCCTTAGATTTTTTTTCCTAGTGACTGTCAGTTGACTGGTCAATGCTTCAGATCTTAATTTCCTTAATTGTCGGATAATGAATAAATCTATACCGACCCATCAGCATCCTAAGAAAGCCCCATTTTATCAAAAGAGGGAAGGGAAGGGAGTTATTATTTAGACTCTGAGGAAGGAATCCCTGAGGCCTCCTTTAAGTGTTAACATGTCTCCTACACCTGGTTTAGAATGGCTTATTGAGAGGAAGGCCCAGGTTAAATCAGGGCCCTCAAACAGCCCTCTAGACTAGAACGCCAGCAAACTATGACCCAAGGGCCTTTTTGTAAATAAAGTTTTATTGAAACACAAACGCCCTCATTTGTTAACTGTTTTCTATGGTTGCTTTTGTGCTACAAAGGCAGAATTGAGTAGTAGCAACAGAGGCCACGTGGCCTGCAAAGTCTAAAGTAGTTATTCTCTGGCCCTTGGTAGAAAAAGTTTGCCGACCCTGGTCTAGACAGTGGAGAGCTGCTGGACCCCATCCTGTTGCCCCAGGGCATGGCACCTAATAGATACCCCAACGCCCACATCACAAAAGCAGTCCACTGCTTTTGGAGGAGAGGTGCAGAGAGGTTGGGACATAGGGAGTTTAGGGGAGAAAAAAGGGGGAGAGAGGGAAAGACAATTTAAGATCTTCAGAAACACAGAAGGCATCTCAAAAAAAAAAAAAAAAAACATAAATTCTTAAGAATATATAACTAAATGTACAAAATTACGATCCCAACCTAAAGTTCTAGCTAGTGCCTAAATCTGAGCACATCTGTTACAAGCCAGCAGGCATAATAAAAATCATAATAAGAATAATGAACCACCTTGTATTTCTAGAGTGACTTTGTTCTAGCAAGTTCAAAGCATTTCCTTCTCACCTTTCACCTGCCTTCGTAACATTTATGAGAAGCGTTGTTGGACTCACTGAACAGATGAGAAAATGAATGAAGCTGTAACAAAACTGGATTTGAAGTCTCTTCACTTCAGATGACCATATAGCTTTTTGTCTGATAAGCCCTTTTGTGAGTGAATGGGGGTGCAATTAATAATTTCTCTTAGACAACAGGTGTGAGCCAGAACTGTCCTGGGCACCCATTGATTCTCACTTTGAAAACTATATTCCAGGGGCACCTGGGTGGCTTAGTTGGTTTAGTGTTCAGCTCTTGATTCAGGCTCTTGATTTTTGTGAGGTCCCACTAGGTGTGAAACCTGCTTGAGATTCTTTCTCTCCCTCCCCCTCCACCCTTCCCTTGCTCATTCTCTCTCTCTCAAAAACAAACAAACAAAAAACAAAAAACAAAAAAAAAGCAGAAAACACAACCCTGATATTCTAGAGAAAAACTGGAATGAGAAAACTTCAATTTATATGGTTTTTAGCAAATCAAATACCACCAAACTTATTTCTTGGGACTTTGGAATATAGAGGACAGAGAAAAGGAACCTCATAAGCCTCCTAGAATCACAACCTTCTAGAATCCTAGGAAGTGGCTGAACGGCTCAGTTCCAGGCCTGGGACCACAAAGAGATTCATCCATCACCCTGTCATTTGGACTTCCAAAGCAAGAAGCGTTCTGAAGAGAGAAGGAAGTAGAGGCAGGAAAGCAATACCTGTAGCCAAAGGAGCTTTGAAACCCACGAGCAATCTTGACGTTCATGGCGGCCCAGGCCCAAAGCCGAAAGCTTGTATTCTTAGACGAGTGGGTGAAGTGCTGGCAACTGATTCTTTCAATTCTTCTTGTGTGTTGGTCAAGAGAGAGGAAGGAGAGAGATATGGGGAGGGGTGGGTGTTACCAACCTTTGTTGGCTATTCATCTTTGTCCCTTCATGTCACACAGGAGACATCCCATACATGTTTGATGAGGGAATGAAGATATAATGCCAAAGAACTTTTTCTGCGATGAAAAGTCACAGATCCAAGAAGTTCAGAGAACCCCAAACAGGCCCAACACACACACACACACACACACACACACACACACACAACCACCTGCCACGTCATAATCAAACTACTGAACACTCAAAGATAAAGAGAGAAATTATCAAGGCAGCCAGGAAAAAAATGACTTATATAAGGTGAGAAATGATAATAATTATAGCTACTGCTTGACCAAAACCATGGAAGCCAAAAGACAATGCAGATATATCTTTACAGTAGTGAAAGGAAAAAACCTGTCAACCTAGAATTCTATTTCAAGCAAAAATGTCTTTCAACAACAAAAGCAAAATAAAGATTTTTCAAACAAGCAAAAGCTGAAATGATGTATTGAGGCATACCAGGTCTGTAAGAAATGTTAAATTTCTTCAGCCAGCAGGAAAATGATGTCAAATGAAATTCACAATCTCAATAAAGGGAGGAGTGGAGAAGAGTAACAGATATGGTAATATGGGCTCAATGTTTTAAAAACATTCTGTTCCTTAATATATAATTTTTTATTATTTAAAGCAGAGTTCACAAACTATAGCCCACAGGTCAAATCGTGCCTGCTGCCTGTTTTTGTAAATTAGATTTACTGAGGGGCACCTGGGTGGCTCAGTCAGTTGAGTGTCCAACTCTTGATTTTGGTTCAGGTCACGATCTCACTGTTCATGAGTTCAAGCCCCATGTCAGGCTCTCTCTCTCTCTTCCCTCCCCCATGCTCTCTCTCCCAAAATAAATAAATAAACTTTTTAAAAAATTTTAAAAAATAGAGGCGCCTGAGCGGCTCAGTCAGTTAAGCGTCCAACTTTGGCTCAGGTCATAAATAGGCCTAGACGGATTAAAATAAAAGTAAAAGCCTGGGAAAATACATGGTGTATAGACAACACTAATTTTAAAAGCTCAAGAGTTTCTTTTTTTCAACATTTTTTTTTTTTTTATTTATTTTTGGGACAGAGAGAGACAGAGCATGAACGGGGGAGGGGCAGAGAGAGAGGGAGACACAGAATCGGAAACAGGCTCCAGGCTCCGAGCCATCAGCCCAGAGCCTGACGCGGGGCTCGAACTCACAGACCGCGAGATCGTGACCTGGCTGAAGTCGGACGCTTAACCGACTGCGCCACCCAGGCGCCCCAAGAGTTTCTATTTATAGCAGACAGAACAGACTTCAGGACAAAGAATATTATCAGGGATAAATACGAATGTTAAGGTGTACGGGGGACGAAGAATTGAGAAAAGGGTGGTCAAAAGGTACAAACTTCCAGTTACAAGATAAGTAAGCCCTAGGGATATAATGTACAACATGGTAACTATAGGTAACATTACTGATTGATGTAAAGGAAAGCTGTTAAGAGAGTAGATCCTGAGAGTTCTCATCACAAGGAGACATTTTTGTTATTTCCTTGCTAGCGTATCCACATGAGGTAACGGATGCTAACTAAACCTGTCATGGTAATCATTTCACAGTATATGTACATTAAACAATCATGCTATCCACCTTAAACACATACAGTGATATATGTCAAATATTTGTCCATAAAACTGGAAAAAAAGAAGATGTTCTATTATGACAAATGGATCAATGCTTCAAGAAGCTATAAGAAAGCCGATACAGTTGCCCATAATAATAGAGCTTTCAAAACACAGAAAGCAAAAGCTGATAAAAAGAATAAATAGGGGCAGCCGGGTGGCTCAGTCAGTTAAGCGTCTGACTTCAGTTCAGGTCATGATCTCACAGCTCACGGGTGTGAGCCCCGCATTGGGCTCTGTGCTGACAGCTCCGAGCCTGGAGCCCGCTTCGGATTCTGTATCTCCCTCTCTCTCTCTGCCCCTCCCCTGCTCATGTTCATTCTCTCAAAAATAAATAATAAACTTTTTTTTAATTGTAAAAAAAAAAAAGAAGGAAAAAATTGACAAATGCAGATTTATAGGAGATTCCAACATTTTTCTCTTAGTAATTGCTAGAACAAGTAGACAGGAAAATCAGCAAAGATGTAGAAGACTTCAACAACACTACCAACCAACTTGACCCAATTGATATAGAACACGCCATCTAAAAAGAGAAGAATACACATTCTTTTCAAGCATACGTGGAACATTCACCAAGATAGCATTCTAAGCCGTAAAACAAATCTCAATAAATTTTAAAGAATTGAATTCATACAAAGTATATTTTTCTGATCACAATAGAATCAAACCAAAAATTGACAGACAAAAAAATGGACTATACTCGATATTGGCTACAGTGTAGAAAAACAGCATTCTCATACATTGTTGACAAGAGTGGAAATTAGCATAACCCTTCTAGAAGTTAATTTGGCTCCATTAGAAGTTAATTTGGTACCAGGAACTTACAATGTGCATCCATTTAATCCAACTGTTTAGGAATTACGAGGAATTTTAGGAATTATGCTAAGGAAATAACCATGGATGTGGATAAAACTTAAATGCCAGAAGGTTCAACACAGTATTATTGTTAATAGGCAAAAAAAAAAAAAAAAAAAAAAAAGTGTGCATAGGGGAGGGGCAAGGTATCTTAAATGTCCAAAAATAATAGATTAAATAAAGTTTTATGTAGTCATATAGTAGAGTACTATGCAGTACTTAAAAATATTTTTATAGTGGGGCACCTGGGTGGCTCCATTGGTTAAAGGTCAGACTCTTGATTGTGGCTCAGGTCATGGTCTCACAGTTTGTGGGATCAAGTCCTGCATCGGGCTCTGTGCTGTCAGCCTGCTTGGGATTCTCTCTTTCCTTCTCTCTATTCCCCATTCTTGTTCTCTCTCTCTCTCTCTCTCTCTCTCTCCCAAAATAAATAAACATTAAACATTTTTTTTAATGTTTATTTATTTTTGAGACAGAGACAGAGCGTGAGCAGGGGAGGGGCAGAGAGAGAGGGAAAGAGAGAATCCCAAGCAGGCTCCAGGCTCCAGACTCCAAGCTGTCAGCACAGAGCCCGACGCGGGGCTCGAACCCACGAAACACAAGATCATGACCTGAGCCGAAGTCAGACGCTTAACCGACTGAACCACCCAGGTGCCCCTAAATAAACGTTTTAAAATAAATAAATTAATAAAATATTTTATAGAAAAATACTAGCATGGGAAAATGTTCCCCCTAACATATTAATGTGAAAAAGGTAAATATATTATGAAACAGTATATACAGCATATCCCCAAAGTGTGTGTGTGGGTTCATGTATGTAAAAAGCTAAAGGACATACATCATAATGTTAACCTCAATTATCTCTGATCACAGAGTAACCGACAACTATAAATGTCTCCTTTGTGCCTCTCTATATAAAATCCAAAATCTTTGGAATTAATACGTATTGCTTTCAGAATCAGGAAAACAAGTTTTATTTAAGAAACACTTTTCTGTTATACCCGGTTAGAAATGCAACGTATTTAAACTCAAGTCTGCTGCTACGTTAGGCAGAGGCGCAGAAGTTTCGTTTCCTTTTTATTTGAATGAAACAAGTCTGCTAATAATACAAGTCTGTTATGGAACAAAGCCTGCTAATAATAACATCTGGGGTAGGCGTGGGTAGGAAGTTAGAGAGAGAAAAAGAGAAAAGAGCTACTAAGAATCGGGAGAGGTGCAAACAGTGCAAAGGGGGCGGGTTGAAATGCCAGTTTAAGCCACAAAGATACACACACACACACACACACACACACACACGGGGGAGGGGGAGACAGGAGACAGAGAGAGAAACAGAAAGAACAAAGAGAGAGAGCACTTTGGCCAGCAGGTCTGAGGAAGGCCTTCCTCCTACGTGTTCATGCCTCCCTCCAGCACAATCACCTTGCGACATCGTGGGACTAGCCTAGCTCTGCCCAGACACACACCACACTTACCGCTACCAGCAGAGTCTCTCCGTTAGGTTCAAGAGGCACTTCCTAAAGCGAGAATTCGCCTTGCCGCTTTTAAACATGGGAAGCCACTTGGACCAGTGAGCTGATAAGCCCTCTACACTTTCATGTGTATTAGTCACATCAATATATTTCGGTGTGCTGTAGAAGAGACATGGAGTTATAAGAAAAAACCAAAAAACAAAACGGTATCGGGATTCCTGGGCCTGAGAGAATCTACAGGAAGCTTACACTTCCCCTAGAATGAGCTAACTTATGAGACAGCCGACTTGGAGGCAGGCAGATTCGCTGACTTACGAGACAAGGACCAAAGTAGAAAGATGCAGAAACATGGCGGGGGGGGTGGGGGGAGTGGAGGGACTCGGACAGAGGGCTGTGGTAGTGAAAATATTTCTGCGAAATCTTTGAGACTCCTCCCTTCACAAGACAGAGGGTTGACTGCCTGCCTCTTGGGTGGGGGCAGGATGCAGTTACTTGCTTCCGAGGAATAGGATCAGGCAAAAGTGGCAGGGGGTTTCAGGGAGCAGGTTGTAAAAGGCACAGTGGCGTCCTTCCTCCCCTCCCCTCTTGCTCTCTCTCTCCCTCTTCCTCTGTGCCCTGCCCCACTCACTCTCTTGTCTCTGGTCACTTGCTCTGATGACAGCCAGCTATCATGTCATAAGGACACTCGAGCAGTCCTCAGAGAGGCCCACATGGCAAGCCAACCGCATGTCAGTGAGACTTTTTGGAAGCAGTCTCCCACCCCGGTCAAGCCTTCGGATGACTGTAGCCCCGGTCGACAAACGGACCCTGTGAAAGAACCTGAGCCAGGATCACACCACAGGCCACGCCTAGGTTCCTAAGCCTTGGAAACTCTGTGGTTGCTTATTTGTTGTTTCAAACAGCTACCGCCCGGGATGTATTTTTGCACAGCTAGATAACGAATACAAGAGAAAGAAGGGAGAAAACACAACGACTGGGTAGGCACTGGACTGTATGCTTTTAGCTTGATTTCAGGTTCACTTCCTCCCCCCACCCCCCAACATCTTTTGCCTGTGTTTGAGGAAAAGAAAGACCGCGAACTGGGGCACCTGGGTGGCTCAGTCAGTTAAGCGTCTGACTTCTTCGGCTCAGGTCATGATCTCACGGGTCATGGGTTCGAGCCTGATATTGGGCTCTCAGCTGTCAGCATAGAGCCTGCTTTGGATCCTCTGTCTCCCTCACTTGTGCTCGCTCTCTTTCTTTCTATCAAAAATAAATAAACATTTTTTTTAAAAAATACAGTGTGGGGCGCCTGGGTGGCTCAGTCATTTGGGCGTCCAACTTCGGCTCAGATCATGATCTCTCAGTCTGTGAGTTCAAGCCCCGCGTCAGGCTCTGTGCTAACAGCTCCGAGTCTGGCACCCGCTTCGGATTCTGTGTCTCCCTCTCTCTCTGCCCCTCCCCTGCTCATGGTCTGTCTCTCTCTGTCTCAAAAACAAAAAACAGTGAGCTGTCACGGGGAGGCACGGGGAGGCGTGAGGAATGCACTCCTTGCTTCAAGAAGGTCTCCATAGCAGTCGAAAGGCAAGCATGTTTTATTTTCTAGGTCAGAAGTCAAATGTGGTGTCTCTTTGGAGACAGAGACACTCCCAGGACACTGGGGAGAGAAAACTCACAGAAGAACCCAGCATCCAGCCTGCTGGTGACCACTCTTCCTACCACAGCACAGTTGAGGCACCCACAGCCCCACCCATTCATCTTCTGGATCTCAGACACTCTCCCGACCCAGCCCTGCTCAGGCCTACATACCCCATCGTGTGTATTTCAGTTCAAGATGCTACCGAGGAGTAACGAGGAAGATGAACGTTGAACGCCAGCAGGGAATCCAGCCAGCACATGACTGCCCACCCCAGCACAGTACATCAAGACTGGTCCTTCTGCCTGTCAGTCCCAGATCGAGTGTCTGTAAGTCCTAGACGTAATCATCTGCAACAGACATGCAAGGACCTGTGCTATTACCCCTTATGCTACAACAAAGCTTCCCTAAAGACCAGCTCCCTTGTTCTAACAGCCCTGTCGCTTTCACAAACGACTACAGTCTGCATCCCTCTGCTCTTTTCCTTCAAGCTTCAGAAACTAAATTAGGACCTGGCTTCAATAGCTAGTGCATTTAGGTAATCAAAATGATCTGGCAAGCCCATTGATTTCTGACAGTTCAGATTTTACGAACAGAAAGTCCAGAGACATTGTGCTCTAGGAGTTCAGGGTAAGAGCCTGGAAATTGGTGAGTACGTGGGGCTCCCTAGCCTCTGTTTGTGAAGAGGGCAGAAACCAAACCCCGGGGGGTTTGGGGACAACGCTGTCCTCCTGTCCAGGCTGTGGGGCTTCCTTCCTTCTCCACGGTGGAAATCAGTCCTGCCTGATCAACCACTCAGGCAAGTCTAGAAGCAAGATCCAGGAAATGGGAGCGGAAACTAAATCTACACCAAAGAGCATTGTTAAAGTTTTAGTATATCCATTCCAAAGACAGGAAAAAAATGTAGTGATTACCTATACCGTGCCCGGCATTGCTGGGTGTTGGGGCTGCCGAAAAAGCACCTGGGGTTTCTGCCCTTAAGGAACTGGCTGTCAGCTCATGATAAACCATACAGGAATACAAAAAGCACTGAAAAGAGTGACTGCAACCACCCGCTTTGTAGAGCAGACGCGTTTGAAGGATGAGTAGGAGTTTGCCAGGAGTCAAAAAAGGGCTTTGAAGGATGAGTAGGAGTTTGCCAGGAGTCAAAAAAGGGCTTTGAAGGATGAGTAGGAGTTTGCCCGGAATCAAAAGGGGAACAAAACCATGGAGAGGCCAACAGGTGTAGCATGTTTAGGGGATTTTGGAGCAGAGTGACCAGAATATAGTGAGATATGACGAGGTTGGAAAGGAAAGGGTCAGAGTTTGAAAGCTTTTATGTACCATACTAAGTTTATGTTTTACCCTTTTTGACAGCCTGGCATTTAGTCTGCTCATAAAATAAAGATCTTAACTAAAGCCTTGGTTCTAAGCTTTATCAGATCTCTTAAGGATGAAAAGTGGCTTTCTTATTTCTTTCCCTTCCTTTCTCTTATTTTTAACCTTTAGTGAATACTTTACCCACCATGATTTCTTGTTCTCTCTTACCCTGACATGCAGCTGCCTAACAATAGAACAATTCATTTCTTTATTTCTCAATATTGACCTTTGGAAGGTTTTTAGGTTTTTTAAAAATCTGAATACTTTCGGCTATTGTGATTCAGGGAAAGCCTGAGGGCACTCCAAGCACAGCGGAGAGGTCAGCTTCCGGAAGACAAAGGGGGCTTGTTAGATCTAATCATGGGCTCCCCACCAAGAGCACTGGGAGCAAGAGAAAAAATGCAGAGGCAGAAACTGAACGGAATTCTATGTGCACAGGAGGAGTGAGTTCTAGGGCACGGTGTCCATGAACTATCTCCCACAATAAATAATGCAATGCTTCAGGATCTCCTTCCCCCTCTTCCTACTTGTTCCAGGTGGCTTCAAATACGAGCAATATCCTAAAGCCTCCAAATGTCATCTCCCCGACCCTAGCTGCCTTGACGCGTACATCCACCTGCCTGCTCAACAGCCCCATACAACAGCCCCATACAAACCTTCCTCCCTCAGGTGGCAGATTGTATTTTCTGAAGAGAGAACCACAATATCTCCCAGCCCATACGCTCTTCTACCATGTGATGTGGACGCCTCCCCTTGAAACTAGACTGGTCTTTGTGACTCCCTCAAGCAATAGAGAACAGGAGAAATGCGCTCTGAGACTCCCCAGGCTAGGGCATAAAAAACGTTCATGCACTTGTTTTTGGAAGGCTCACCCTTGGATCTCAGCCACCAGGCTGTGAGGAGACCACCAGCCACACGGAGAAGTGAGGTGTGGGAGTTCTGGCTGACGGTCCCAGCCGAGAGCCCAGCCCGGCCACACGGGATTGACGAACCCCAGAGCGTTCCAGCCAGCATCTGGGTGCCCCCACTCACGCCACCTGCACCTACTAAGTGCCCACTGAGCTCCGTCCAAACTGCAGATTTGTGAGAACTAATGATGACCGATGTTTGAAGCCACGAAGCTTGGGATGGTTTGTCACTCGGCAATAGACACAGTCAACTGGGCCTACTCCTCCCACCGTCTTCCCTCCCTCAGATAGTAGAGCCACTGTCTACCCCACTGCTCAGGTCAAAAAAAACCCAGATTCATTTCTCTCTCACATCCCACATCTCATCTATCAGTAAATCCAGTCGATTCTGCCTTCAGAAGATATCCAGAAGCCATCCACTGCCATCGTCTTCCATCCAAGCCTCCATCATCTCTCAGGGTTGTTGCAACGGCTCCCCAACCCCTCCCCCTGCCTCCAGGCCTTGCCCCGCTGTGGCCTAGTCTCCCCATAGCCATTAGCGGTCTCAGAGCCTCTTGGGGCTAATTCACTCAGAAGAGAGCCAGTCTCTCCTCAGTGGCCTACAAGAGCCCATACGCTGCCCTCACCCTTTGCTGACTCAGTAATGCGTGGTCGTCACTGCCCCAGCCTCCTGCTGCTGTCCCCCAATATCCAGCACACTCCCACAGCAAGGTCTTTGCCTTTGCCCGTATCTCCTTACGGAGGGCTCCTGCCACATATCCATAGGCTTGCTCCTTTCCTCTCCCTTCAGATCTCTGCTCAGAATGTCTCCTTATCAAAACCAGCCATGATCACTCTCCCCCAAAATGGGGACCGCCACCTCCCTGGCCCCTCCCCAGCACTCTGGACTCTGGGCCACCACCTGTTCTTCCATGGCATCCATCACTCCTGACATAGCACATATTAATTTGCTCACGTTCCGTCTCCTCCCACGAGCAAGTCTGCTTCACGAGGCCAGGAACTTTGCTTCGTTTCCTGCCGCATTCCCAGGAACCACAACAGAACCTGGCATTAATCGGCATGCTGTGAAAATTTACTACGGAGATTTACTAATTTACTAATATTTACTAATCGGAATGCTATGAATATTTACTAATCATGCTATGAATATTTACTGATGGAGGAATGAATGAATGAATGAATGAGTGAATGAATGATTTTGAAACTAGCCCCAACGGACACCGTTGACACAGAGGTGAGTGAATTAGAAGAGCCTACCTTTGTGTCTGCTAATTTGCTCCCCTGGCTTAGATTTAAAAAAAAAAACAAAACAAAAAAAAAAAAACAGCACAACAGAATCTGACTTCTTTAAAAGAAAATCCACCAACAAGCTGACAGGGAAAATACCAACGGGTTGTCTTCACTGCTGGACATACTCAGCTATTGAGTAAAACATTTAGAAAGTACCCTGCATCATCCACCTCTGGGCTTCCTGACATTCTTTGAAGACATTAGAGCTAAATAATAATAATAATAATAATAATAATAAGCACCCAAGTCAACTATTTCACTGAACTGAACATTTATAAATATAACCTTGATAGAAGATGCCTTCAAGGTAAAACGGTGCATACCAGAGTCGCCTGGACTTTCTGCTGCTCTAGAAACCATTTCCTATGTTAGGTGCAGATTATGTGTGATTTTATCTGTATTAAGAAAGAGAAGTCACAAATTACAATGAGACCTTACCTTATTGCAGTCATTATCATTTGGACACCTGGAAAAATTTTTAATTTTATTTTTTAACGTTTATTTATTTTTGAGACCGAGAGAGACAGAGCATGAACAGGGGAGGGGCAGAGAGAGAGGGAGACACAGAATCTGAAACAGGCTCCAGGCTCTGAGCTGTCAGCACAGAGCCCGACGCGGGGCTCGAACTCACGGACCGCGAGATCGTGACCTGAGCCGAAGTCGGATGCTCAACCGACCCAGCCACCCAGGCGCCCCTAGAAAAATGTTTAAATCACATAAGCGATTCATACACCTTACACAAAAATTGGAAAACATAAATAAAAAGAGAAAAGAAAAACAGTTCAAAATCCCGCTCCCCCCGGAAATCACAATTATTACCATGTTGATGCACCTGCTTTTACCATATACATATTTGTACACACATATTTACATTTTTCTTATTAAAATGGAACCATATCGAAACAACTGCTTGTTTCCTTAACATGCAGGCAGGTTCCCCAGATGAGTGGGGCCTTCACAAGTTCTCAAAGGGGGTTTTCACTTTTCCCATATGAAGCATAGTATGTTTCGGGAAAACAAGCCAGTACATGGGCTCAGGGCATCTGGATCCTGGTCGCCAGTCGGCAGAGTCTTAGATGATCGGACATCTGGTAAAGACACTGTAATTTTCGGAACCTCAGTCTCCCTTTTTGTTAAAAGGGGACAAATGGCTACCACCAGCAGGCAAAAGAAGCTTGGTGGCTTCTCCCTTTAGGCACTAAAATGTTACAAAAGAAGCAGCATCTCCCTGCCACCCCTGGCTTACTGGAGACATTCCAGAAACTGCTGACGCCCCAGGAACTGCTGAAGCTCCTGCCACGTGTATTCAAAAGCCAGGTGATTTACATGCTGATGTACGTTTCCTTGCGGAAAATGCCATTCATTCATCCACTCACTCATTCATTCCTTCTCTCCTTCAACGAATGCACATCAGGCAGCCATTCTGTGCCAAGTGCTGGGGAGAGAGAAAAAGGTTAGAGAGATGCCTGATACCCACCAAGGAATTGGTCTAGTGATAGCAGAGAGGCAAAGAGATTAGAAATCACAGCCCGGCCCAGTGATCATTGTGGAATGTGTCAAGGGCCACTAGGAAGGGATGGCTGGACTGCCGGCGTTGACTGGGACGTCCACAGAAAACTTCATGAAAGAAGCGACACCCTGAGTCTTAAAGAAAGAACAGGGTACCAGAGCACAATGATGATGGAGGAGGTTTGGAGAAGACAGACAGTGACAGGAGAGGAAAGAACTCTGAGGAAGGAAAAACTACCCCGTGCAGAAACCCACAGCATGTCTGGAAATTACCAGTCATTCGGAAGCACCAGAGTAAGGAGTGTGAAGTGTGTCCAGCCACAGACGGGACACAGAGTGGGGCAGTGAGGCTGACAGAGGGACACCTGCTTTAGAATCACAAGAAACTCAGTGGGGTCTTGGACCCTCTACATCTCATCTCTGAGACATTTCTTATCTCCAAAGTGTGAAGGATAAAACTCACTCCTTGCAGGGTTCTTCTAAGGATTAGAAAGAGTACGTAAAGTGCCTACCACCCAGGAGACACTCAATATGCTAATGTTGTGGTCACTGTTACTAAAAGTCAGCTGGAGTCAGATTGCCACACTGTAACCAATGTTTGATCCGGCAGGCAATAGGGGTCACGGAAAGATTTTAAACAGGGAGTTACATAATTATATTTGTGTTTTACAAAGATCTCTGTGGACCATGACCTTAGAACCTCTTGAAATTCGATCTAGGATAGTAGTCTGTGTAATTGTATGTGTGCTTTACTGGAGGAGGGTCCCCTAGTCCTCTTTAGAGCTCAGGGGGTCTGAGGCACAAAAAAGGGTCAAGAACCACTGCTGAAGGGAAGAACGTGGTGAGGGGAGCAGGCGGGGGCGGGGGTTGGAGGAATGAGGAGATGAAATATCATGAAAATACTCGAGGTGACCCATGGAGAGGACCACATGGTAAGTTAGGACTGAGGCCTCCTGCCAACAGCCATATGAGAGCGCCATCTTGGAAATGGGTCCCCTCCACCCCCGGTCCCAGCCAGCTTCTTGAGTGCATCCTCATAAAAAACCCCAAACCAGAAGCACCCAGTTAAATTGCTCCAGATTCTTGACCCACAGGCCCTGTGTGAAATAATAAACGTTCATTGTTTGGAGACAGTACACTTTGGGGTAATTTGTTACAGACTAACCATTTTCTGATCCCTCTAATGCATTCCAGCTCCATTCCTGGGCATCACTGCCTTTGGCTCATTTGAGAATCAAGTTTTCATGATATTCTCCTTCCTGATATTCTCTTTTTTAAAATATATATTTTTAA